>NC_091266.1:47624807-47936730 GCF_042477335.2 Ovis canadensis | reverse complement strand
ACTTACTTGTGGGTACAGAGTTGGGCCTGATGCTCAGCACTTTCTATGTATCATCTTGATCCTCTAGGGTTGGTACCATTAATTAGCTCCATCTTACCACAGATGAAACTGAGGCTCAGGGTGAGGCAGTTTGCTGAAGGCTCTGACAAGGCAGAGTTCAGATTTGTTCCCCATCATAGTGACACAGGTTTTCCTGGGTTTGTAAATTCTGCCCTTGTCCTGGAACAAATGACAGGCTCAGAGGAATAAGGCAGAAAGCAGAATGTCCATCCGGGTTGGGGGGAAAGAATGTAAGGATTCTCTTCCTTCATCCCACCTAATTTCATCTTTAAAAGTCCATCGTGAGGGTGTCCCTGTACAGTTCAGAGAGCAACCACATCACTCGGATGATGTGTCCAGCTCAAAGGATTTCTCAGAAGCTCTCATTTGCCCAGAGTTAAGCAGGAGGAGAGTTTCTGAGGTTGAAAAGATGGCTAGAATTTGTGACCATTTGCTGTGAATTTGTCACGATGCAGAGCCAAAATTCAGCAATGGTTCCGAGGGGATCACGGAGAGGAGATCATTGGTTGGTTGCAGAGCTATATCTCAGCAATAGGAGGTTCCTCACCCCCCCTCTCCCCCCCTTTTCCTTGGAATGTCCATGCTGCTTACTATTCCCATGCTGGCAGCTGTGACAAGGATGTGACCTCCAGAGAGTAAGATGCTGTCAAGACCAACTGAACTGAGTGAATACGTGACTGAACCCAGTTAAAGCCTCTAATGTAACTTAAGATTCTGGCCCATGGGGGTGGAGATCCTCTCATCTTGTGCTGCCCGTGACAATCTTCATAGATAAGTTCTCTTGCTTGCTGAGCCTGCCACCTACCGATTGGCGGTCTGCTCCTTCCCCTGTTCTCTCCTTGCTCTCTGTGTACGGGGCCCAGTTTGCAAACCAACAGTGTGATAGTATTTTTATGATCATGTGGGCCGGGTACCATGCTGATCATGTAGGAGAGATCCTAGAGACCCTAAGAGGAAAGTGAATGTAAGCAGTTTCTCGAGGTCATGTTGCTGGCAGGCTGTGGGGCTGGTTTCCAAACTTGATCTTCAAAACTGTGTTGTACAAGTGTAGAGGCACTCAGGCTTCTCTGAGGGTCCATGTCCAGAAGAGAGAATAAATAATATTGGAACAGGATCTGGAGATGGCATTTCTTTGACAGGGGTTTCGAACACAGGACAGACTGGCTGGGCTTGCTCTGAAGTCTTCAACTATGTTCGCTGAGTTGGAAAATCTCTACCTGTTGTGCAGAAAGAGGAAGAGGCAGTTCCAGCCTGGCCTCGCTCATTGCAGACTCAGTCCTGGTCCCTCCACCTGGAGTCAGGAGCTGTCCCCTCCCTCCAGGACACTGCATGAATCACTGCTAAATCTGCAATCCTGAGACAGTAATGGTGGTGGCAGGCCCACACGTTTGTAATGTTGTAAGGCTCTAAACTGCAAGTCAGGTTTTACATAAAGTTTGCTTCCATCTCTGAACTGGGAATTTTTACAAAATCTCTTTCGTTGGAGCCTTGCAGCCTCATTCACTTTCCCCCATGGAAAACTTTTCCTCCTAATAGTCGACTGAAATGACAACACACAGTGTGAGAGCGGTGAATTTCAGTTTATTTGGGGACTTCCTAACGATGATATCTTGGGAGACGGTCTCTTGCGTAGCTCTGAGGAACTGCCCCAAAGAAGCAGGGAGGAGGTTGGCCTGAGTGTGATTTTGGAGAAGGGGTGCGTGCAACCAGGCACAAATCACCGTAGAAGGTTGCTGCTAGTTGTAAGAAAACGGGCATCTCACTTAATGATTTTAGCGCTTGTCTAAGTATGAGAAGGTGCAAGAAATTACGTTCATAAAAATTTCCCCTGGAAATATCTAACTCTCTGAAGGCCTGTTCTGTCTGTTTTCCCAGAGTGCCTCATTTCTGATCTTTGGCCTGATCACCTTTCAGAATGTGTTAAAGGTCAGCAGTGGCAGTGGCTAGTGAATTAATCCTTATAAAGCCAGATGGTAACATTCTTTTGTTGGCTCAATGCAGGCATAAAGCAATCAAATTAATTTGAGAAGCGTGCTAAAATGGGTGATGAAACACAGTCATTGTCTCTGATCAGGATCAAACTTCATTTTCATTGCCAGCCACCTGCATTTAGCTCCTTCTTGATGAACATTGTTTCTCTAATCTGTTGAGCCAAGACGGTAGGTTTACATGGTATATCCCTGGTTCCTGTTTTAAGTCAATTTTATCAACGATAAAATCTTGTCAGGGCCCAGAAAATAATTTTACATAAATAAAGGTAAAGTACAGAGGTTGGAAAAGTAATTGTCAGAGATGGCATTTGGGTCTTAGGATCCCGTGAGGGGCCAGAAAGTGGCAGATCCTCTACGTGGGTGTCACCGCAGCAAAGCCCACCACACGAGCACACCAAGACAGACGATGCCAAGAACCAGATGAATTTCCAACAAGCTGTTAGGAAATCAGTTTTAAAAATTACAACATAATTTTGAAGTCTTACATGCTTTGCTATTTAAAGTAACACCCTGTGCTATGCTTAGTCATTCAGTTGTGTCTGACTCTTTGCCCACCAGGCTCCTTGGTCCATGGGGATTCTCCAGGCAAGAATACTAGAGTGGGTTGCCATGCCCTCCTCCAGGGGATCATCCCAGCCCAGGGACTGGACTTAGGTCTTCTGCATTGCAGGCGGATTCTTTACCATCTGAGCCACCAGGGAAGCCCAAGAATACTGGAGTGTGGGTAGCCTAGCCCTTCTCCAGGGGATCTTCCCGACCCAGGAATCGAACCCGAGTCTCATGCTTGTGGATTTTCAGGCAGATTCTTTAGCAGTTGAGCTACCAGGGAAGCTCAGTGTTTCTCTAACCCCTGTCTAAGCTTTAGTGCATCCCACAAATATTTATTGCTCTAAATATAGAAAATATCACTCACTGAAAGCAAAAAAACATTTCTGCTTAAAATATTCTTTTTCCAATCATAACGGTAAACTGAACATACAATTTAAAGATCTTTAGTTATATGAAGTTCATCAGGTCTGCAAATTAGAGTTATAACTGGTTATGTGACTTTCTCCCAGCTGTAAATTAGGGCAAAGATTAACATCCCACTGTACCACGTCTATCACAGGAGAGTTGAAAAGCCACCTGAGCCAGGGGATGGTGCTTGGAAAGTGTCTTTATTCTCTAAATGTAAAGACAGGCTTCTGTGAGGTGCTGGGTTTTCCTGAGGTGGAGTTCTGGCAGAGGCTTCTGTAGGAAACTGCCTGTATGCCTGTGGCCACCTAGAGGCCACCTGCACATTCCTGCACCTTGTCTGCCTGGATCTCCCTGCTGAGGGCAGCCCCTGATTTGGGGGCATGGGGAGCACACAGAGCCTACTGTAGTTGCTGGTGGGGGTCAACACCCTGGGAGTGACCCTACCAGATAGGGTTGGGAACTACAAGATAAAAAGCCCCCCACTGGAACAATTCAGAGGGTCCCCAGTGGGGTTAAAGTCCAGTTGGCCACAGCGGTGATCCATTCATTATTTCCTTTTCTTGGGGCATAATAATCTTTCTTCCCCTCCCATGTCTAACCTTGCCTGTCCCTTACCTGTGCTCCGCGACCTCAGCTCACACATCAAGGTCTCAGGAGCTCTTCTGGGGGGAATTCAGACTGAGACAGTCCTCATGATTTTTCACTGGATGCTGAGCAGAAAGAGATATCGAGAGCTAGTGCTTCCAAAGACTGTTCAAAGACTGTTAAGCTGGACTCACCAATGCATTGTCGACACAGAATAAGTAGAGACAGAGAGAACACGACACCTCTGATTCCCAAAGTGACACCTGTGTTTGGAGATGGTGATGAGGACTGGATCTGTAAACACCGTCCTGCCCCCTTTGCTGATTGCCAGTGAGAAAGATCCACATGGTGGTTAGAGGGATTAGAACTCAGGGTGGTAAAGATTCGGGGAGTGTGACTGTTATCAGTAACCAGGAATAACAGAGTCTGGAGGTAGGCAGGGGGCTTCCCAGGTGGCTCAGTGGTAAAGAATCCACCTGCCAATGCAGGAGATGCAAGTTCGATCCCTGGGTCAGGAAGACCCATTGGAAAAGGAAATGGCAACCCACTCCAGTATTCTTGCCTGGGGAATCCCATGGACAGGGAGCCTGGTGGGCTACGGCTCATGGGATGGCAGAGAGTCGGACAAGACTGTGCAAATGAGCATGCACCAGCATGAGAGGTAGGCAGCGGACAGGATGCCAACTGTAAAGCACGTGCTCACCTGGGAGCAGTGCCTGTCTCCTTGGGGACCAGGATGTTACCCAAGAAAGGTTACTTAATAATATTGTAGTTGGTCCAGGAAAATACAGAACCTGCTGAGGGTGGTGACTGAGGGGGCACTTGGCAGAGTCAGTCTTTAATTGGGCCTGGAAGGAAGGAAAAGACCCAGACAGTGTGAAGAAGAATTCTTTCAAAATCTCACCTAATAAAACTAAGGCTCATGTGCAAGACCGGTGTACATGGGTGTAATTCAGCCTGCAGACTTACCTCATTTTGTAATTCAGAAATAAATGAATGGAGTCAAAGTTCAAGACAGCTGATTTTTCTGAAGTTTAGAATTGTAGCTAAATTGAAGCTTTCGTTAAAACTCGGATCTGGAAGCTCTGGGTCTGCCCTCAACTTGGAACAATGGATTAACAATGGGGCGAGGTTATTTACAAGGGGCATGCGCATTGAGTCAATGGGTTTACACAGTTTTATTTTTCCAACGCAAACAACAATGTCTCTAAATGTACATGTTTATTTTAAGTGGAGAAAGAAAGACCTTTGAGCATGCAGTTGAGGAGAAAAAAGTAATACCTATTGAGCATGAAACCATCTGCCAGTCTCTGCGCCCAACAGCTTTGCAGGTATGACTAGCTTCTCCCCATTTTACTGACTGGGAGGTGGAGCCTTGAGAAGTCTTGGGAAGCACTTCAGGTTTCTTAAGGGAACATTGGCCAGCCTGCTGCACAAACCCCTGTTCTTTCTATGGCACCTGGAGTTTCCTTGATCTTGAACTTCTTACTGTTTGGATTTCTAGATCTGGGTGTGGTTAGGTCCCCTCTGTGACCACATGTAGGGGTGGGATAGGGATGAGGGTGGGAAGGAAAAGAGTGATGATGTGGGGCTTTATGATTTCCCCCCATAGTTTAAAGCCTGCCTCCTAGGACAAACACATCTTCCTCATATTCCTCCAGCATTAAACCCGCCCAATCAAGGACAAAGAGGCCACAGGTGTTCCAGGAGGGGAGGGGAGGGCTGGCATTGAGCGTGATGGGGGGGGGCCGTCCCAGGTGTGGACAATCTGGGTGATGAACAGAAGTCACAGGGAGTCCATCTTTCAGCTTTCTTGGGGGTACAGAGCCCCCATCTACCACCAAACTAGTATTGAACAGGTAACGTCCCGTGTGGTAGTCTGGGGGCTTCCGGGTTATCTTTGCGATGTGACTGTAGCCAAAGCGTTTATCGCTTTGTGATTCTGTGTCTAGGATCTGGCTAAAGCCCGGTGGCTTCGAATCCCAGTTAGGCGCTCACCAGCCCCATGCTGGTGCCTCTCTCCTTTCTTCTTAATTTCTTGGCTCGGCTATGTTCTCACTGCTGCACAGGATTTTCTCCAGCTGTGGCGAGCAGAGGCTACTCTCCAGCTGTGGTGCGCGGACTTTTCACTTGCAGCGGCTTTTCTTGTTGCGGAGCTCTGGCTCTGTAGTGTAGGGGCTTCAGGAGTTGCCAGCTCCCCGGCTCTAGAGCACTGGCTTAGTACTTGTGGCTAGAGCCTGTTTCCTGATAAATTGCCTCCGCTTAATCGAGTGTACACGGAAGTACTGAATGTTCACGAATCGTTTAATACCAAGCCAGGCACATACGTAGTAAATGCTTCATAACTGTTAGCTCTGTTAAAGGTCTTCTCTTTTTTGATGACTCAGAAAATTTTCCTTGGGACCCTCTGCTTTTTCTCCTTCCACCTACCCTCTCGCTCTCTCAGCCAGCAGTTCCCAGAATATTCCGGCAAGTCGCTGGGCACGTCACCGCGTGGTCCTAACCTTAGAGCTTTGTGCTTCCCCCACCTCCTCAGCCTTCCTGAGGCCGTGGAGTTTCAGGGGCAACTTTGCTTGTATCTGCTTCCCTTGTGGCTCATCTGGTAAAGAATCTGCCTGCAATGCGGGAGACCTGGGTTCAGTCCCTGGGTTGGGTTGGGAAGATCCCCTGGCGAAGGGAAAGGCTACCCACTCCAGTGTTCTTGCCTGGAGAAATCCATGCGTCCATGGGGTCGCAAAGTCGGGCACGACGGAGCGACTTGCGCTTTGCTTGAATCTGGCCCCACCGGGAGGCAGGATGTGGCCGCGGTTCCAGCTTGGTCCACGCGGTGGCGCTGGAACTTCATCTCGGGCATCTAATGTGGGACTGAAAGGAGGGCGCAGCCACGCAGACTCTGGGCCTGGAGTTTGTGCTTCCTGGTGGGCCTTTGGGTGCGCCTCAGCAATAGAGCGTCTCACCGATTGTTACAGATGAGGCTCCGGGTTGAATCCCCTAAGTGGAGGAAAGGGAAAGAAAGGTATTGGGGGCTGCAGCGGGAGTGGTTCCTGCAGCCCCGGGTTGGATTGTCTGTGGGCTCGTTCCTGCAGCTTGCGCTGTGCTAGTCCAGGCTCTGGTCACTTTGTCACTCTCTCCGGTCCCCTGCCCACCTCTGCCTTGCGGTGCATCTTCCTTTCGCCTTTCTGCTCCTCTGTGAAGACCTTCAGAGCCCGTCAGGTCCACCTCTCCTTTGCCCTCACGCTTCCGTGCAGTCAAACCCCACCACTGCTTTCCCTCCTCCACGCCTTTGCTTCTGAGTTTCTTTGTCATCCCTTCTGCATATTTAAATCTTATTTTCTTCCCCTTGGGCCACCTGGAGCTGATTGTTCCTTCTTCTGAACCCTGATTGCATCTCTCCTATGGCACTGGACCCTTTCACTCAGCCATTCCAGTATTCATGGAGCACCTACTGTACACAGCAAGATGCTGGGGGTGCAGAGGAGAACAGTGCTGAGATCCCTGTCCTCTGGAGCTTACATTCTAGTTGCCGAGAGCTCTAAAAGGAGTAAGTCAGTCAGTGTTAGTCACTCAGTCGTGTCTGACTCTTTGCAACCCATGGACTGTAGCCCACTAGACTCCTCTGTCTATGGAAGTCTCCAGGCAAGAATACTGAAGTGGGTTGCCAGTATTGCCAAGATTCCTTCTCCAGGGGATCTTCCCAACCCAGGGATCAAACCCAGGCCTCCTGTGTTGCAGGCCAATTCTTTACCATCTGAGCCACCAGGGAAGCCCTGAAAAGGGGTAAACAGATTGTAGTGAGTGCAGTAAATAAAACTATTGGGCGCTGTGGGAGAGGGTAATTGTGAGGTGTGTGTTCAGGGAGTCTCCTCTGAGCAAGTCGACATCGAAGCTGAGAGTCTTGAGGCTGAGAAAGAGCCAGTTTTGCAAAAAAGGCTTAGGGCTGGAAGAGGCTGGGCAGCCCCTGAGTCCGGAGGCTGCCAGAGCATGAGGCAGGGAAGCCGCTGAAGTGGAGCATCAGGATTGGTGCTCTTTAGAGAGTATAGTTGCTTCTCTGTGCATGTGGCCTGGGGGAAGGGGAGGAAATGAAACTGGTATGCAGAGAGAGGATGGCAGCTGGGACTGGGTGGGGGTGGGGATGTTCTAGATCTGCCCTGTGACGAAGACCTGGGACTGAGTGTCAAGTTGAATACCGACTCCGGGGGGGGGGGGGGGGGGGTTGGGGCTGTGGAGAGGTCACTGCCTCCAGGGCTCTGTGAGGGAGGGGCAGAGTCACGTGATCGAGCACCCCCCATCTAGGGAGGTACAAGGGGCGCTGTAGCATGGGTGATGGATCTGACATTTGATTGATGGACTCAAAGCTCCCTGAGGGCAGGAAGCGCACTGGATGCATTGTGACTGTAGAAAGCATCTCCTAGGTGGCCTCCCTTTGGCAGAATAAATGTAAAGATTTGATATTGTTGGAGATATGGGTGCCCTGGGGACCAAAGCAGGGCCCCTTTTACTGCCTGCCACTGGCGATTGTCTTGGGGGCACTGAGGATGCTGGTGGTGGCTGCAGAGGTCAGGCCATCACTTTTCTCCCTGCCTCTGTGCCCAGGACTCGAAGTCTTCTTGGTCCTTTTGGTGGCTGCTAAGCAGTGAACCCCAGTTCAGCTTCCTCCCCTTTAATGGTCTACCTGCGTACTTCTTTACTTCTGGAAGGTGGGGTGGTGATGGTTTCAGGAGCCCTAGAATTCAGCTTGCCCTGCAAAAGAGGAGAATGGGGCCTCCCATGTCTCCCAGAAATGCCTCCTGGATGCCTGAGTCATACCGGGACTTCACTCTTAGCAAAGACTTTGCCAGCTCTAAACTGTCTTCCTTCTGACAAGGCTGTCACAGTCAGTCTTACAGCGTCAAGCCTGTACCTTAGGAACACTGAGATCCACAGAGCAAGCTGGGAAGGGCTGTAGGGGGAATGGGAACCGCATCTGGGACTGGTGGGAAGATGGGGAGATGCTGAGGAAGGGCCAGGGCAGTGATGCTGAGGCTGGAAGGCTGGTCGCAGTTTTGCCCTGGGCTGGCACCTCTCTGGGAATGTTAAGGGAAGAAGGTCCAGGTGAATCCTGGCCCCTCCATCCACTAGAGGGCGCCAGCACCCTGCAGTTGCTGGTGTAGCTTCAAAGGCCACTGATAGGTTTGGGTGTCTCAGGGCCCTCAGAAATTCCATTCTGCCTGAAACTCCTGCCTTGTATCCCCTTCGCCCCCTCTGTCTCTTTGCTGCTCACATGTGGCTGCTGTTTCCTTGGGCATCTCATAGACCAGCTCTGGCCCCACCATTGCCAGTATGAGCCCTGGGGAATGGGGACCCCTGGCCAGGTACAGGTACAGGTGGGAGATTTGGGCTGCTGTGATGATCATCAGAGGGGCTCCCTGCACTGGCCCCAGTGTGCATAGTCGGGTCTGCCTGCCCAGGAGCCCGCAAGTGCCTATGGGCTCCTCCCTGAGGGGTGAGTTTCCTGGGAAAGAGAACCTGTCTTGGAATATTTGTTTCCTGTTCCTCTGCCCTTCAGGGCCTGGCTGGATCCTGCAATCAGTAGGAGCTCATCAAATCCACAGGGGGCCCAGTGCCTCCTGGGCTTGGCTTCTAGCAGGCAGCTGGCTAGGGTGGTGGCAGCACCTTGGAAGCCAGTGAGAAGGCTTTGGTTGTGCAGGATGAGGTTCAGAAGCAGCCGAAAGGCTGGGGATGCCCAGTGGTGGGGGGGGGGAGCAGGAAGAAGAGGAAGGGGAAGAGGAAGAAAAGGAGGAGGAGGAGGCAGGGGAGGGCAGTGAGCTGCTCCTGGAAGTGTGGTGAGGTTTCAGACAGCCTGGGGTGGGTGGGAGGGGGAACCTACATCCAGAGAGGGTTTGGACCACTGGGCACCTTGGCTGCTGCTGTTTGAGACCCAGGAAACTAACTCATGAAACTGGCTCTTCCCTCAGCTTCTAGAGCTTCTAACCTCCAGGCTGCTCTGTGCTAGGCAACCAAGGAGGAATGTCTTCCTTATTTTTCCCTGGCCTTCAACCACAGGGGCCGAGCTCTCTGGAGGATCTCCATGGGGTCCACAGAGGCCCCGAGAGCTGCAGATACAGGGGTCACGTCTGCAGGGGTGTCAGTTGGTGTGGTTCTTGCCACCAGCATCTCTGAGCATCACAGGACCTGGGGATCAAGATGCTCCATTATGATTTTGAGAGGGTTTCTTGCCTTTGGTAACGTGGGTTGTAGGCACGTTGGTCAGGCTGCACTTTCTCCTTCGAGCTTCTGCTCTGCAGCTGCAGGTCCCTGCTTATTTGCTGGTCTCCAGCACTGGCACCCCACTCCAGTACTCTTGCCTGGAAAATCCCATGGACAGAGGAGCCTGGTAGGCTGCAGTCCATGGGGTCACTAAGGGTCGGACATGACTGAGCGAATTCATTTTCACTTTTCACTTTCACACTTTGGAGAAGGAAATGGCAACCCACTCCAGTGTTCTTGCCTGGAGAATCCCAAGGATGGGGGAGCCTGGTGGGCTGCCGTCTATGGGGTCGCACAGAGTCGGACACGACTGACCCGACTTGGCAGCAGCAGCAGCAGCAGCAGTACCCTTTTCTCTAGGCTGAAAATAATCCCTCATTGGGTTAGTTGTGTAATGGGCTTGTCTGAAATGTTAATTTAAAAAGTCATTGGCAGACGATTTCCACCATGAGAGTCTTCGCGAGGGCAACTGTCCAGAGCCTGAGGACTCATGCAGAGCCCACGTGGAACATGAAGGGGTCCAGTGAAGGAGAGGGCAGGTAGGTTGGAGATGGTGATGCCTCTGAAGGTGAGGATGACAGAGGGGTCATGTTATGAATGCAGCTTCCAGGAGGAAACCAGAAGCAGTGGGTGGTGGCCAGCTTTCCATCCTCTCTGTGCGGCAGTGTGACTGCAAGTGTGACTATAGAGGCAGAGAGGCTCGGAGAGGTTGAGATTCTTGCCCAGGGTCACACAGTAAAGTGGAGACACAGCAAGGCTGGGGAGGCAGATTTCTGCATCCCGATCTTCAAAGTTCTTTCTACAAAATAGGCCACAGAAGGGTGGGCAGCCCAGAGTTCATTTTATTCAGTCGATTAGATTATCTTTACAGAGAGCTCACTGTATGTGAGTTGGCCAGGACAGCTAACAGTGAATGCAGACAAGTCAATAGGCCATTATAACATATGGGTGGTGGGGAGCCCAGGCCAGGTGTCAGGGTGACTCAGAGGAGGGACTCACCTTGGTTGAATGGGGTATCAAGCAAGTCTTCTTGGAGGAAGTGAAAGGTAGTTGAAAGAAAGAAAAAAATCTAGTATTGGGTTGACCAAAAATTTGTTAGGGTTTTTCCATAGGTGTAATGGAAAAATCCAAATGAACTTTTTGGCCAACCCAATAATTTGATGCCCTGTTGAGAATATCCCCAAAGAGAATAAACACTAGCAAACAAATAAATAACAGAAGTAAGGTGGTAGTCACGGAGTCCTAAGTAGACTCCATCCAGCAAGGCAGGAGTCCCTCCCCAGAAGGGGCTGGGACTCCTGGAGAGCCAGGGGCAGCCAGGGGGCTGCTGCTGGGCAGTGGAGAGCTGGGAGTCTGCAGGTCAAGGATCTTTTAGAAAAACTCCTGTTCATCATAGAAAATTTCACACATACAAGTGGAGACAATAGTGTAACAAGCCCCACGCTTCCATCACCTCCATTCAACAGCTGCCAACCCAGGGCCAGTTCTGCTCCATCTGTATCCTCTCTGCTCCACCATCTATGGATTATTTCAGAGCAAATCCCTGATGTTGTATCATTTCATCCGTAAGTATTTTGGCAGACAGCTCTAAAGGATAATGGCTCTGTTTTAAAACCATAAGCATAATGTCATTATCACACCTGAAAACATCAGGACTCACTCGAGTCCATCTTCAATTGCCTCAATTTTTCTTTTTTAACAGTTGGTGAGCATCCAAGTAAGAGCCACACATGGCAGCAAAATCTTTTCAGTTTCTCTTGAGCTGTCTTCTCTCTCTTCCTCTCTCTTTCCCCCTGCAACTTCCTTATTGAAGCAGTCTGGTCAGTTACTCTGTGGTTCCCTCCACCTGGCTCTGGCTGTTGGTGTCTTCAGGGTCCCTTACAGCCTGTTCCTCTGCCCCCTGTATTTCTTGTCACCTGGAACTTCGATCTGGTGGCTTCAAGCAATTTAGGTTCAATTTTCATAGCACCAGCATTGTCAATGCACAAGATTAAAAGACAGCCTGCTGAGCAATGCGTGGTGTGTGTGAATGCCCGTGCGTGTGAACACACCTGTGCATGTGGGCTATCCTCTCCTGCCTTTGGCCACCTCCCAGGAGCCACTGTTGTTCCATGGACACAGGTTCCTTTCAAGGTTACAAAATTGCTTCAAGGTTGCTTGTCAAGGAACAAATGCAAGCTGTACCCTTTCTCCCTAGACAGCATATTAAAAATCAGAGACATCACTCTGCTGACAAAGGTTTTTCCTGTGGTCATGTATGGTTGTGAGAGTTGGACTATAAAGAAGGCTGAGTACTGAAGAATCGATGCTTTTGAACTGTGGTGTTGGAGAAGACTCTTGAGAGTCCCTTGGACTGCAAGGAGATCAAATCAGTCCATCCTAAAGGAAATCAATCCTAAATAGTCATTGGAAGAACTGATGCTGAAGCTGAAACTCCAATCCTTTGGCCACCTGATGTGAAGAACTGACTCATTGGAAAAGACCCTGATGTTGGGAAAGGTTGAGGGCAGGAAGAGAAGGGAGCGGCAGAGGATGGGATGGTTGGATTGCATCACGGACTCAGTGGACATGAATTTGAGCAAACTCTGGGAGATAGTGAAGGACAGGGAAGCCTGGCGTGCTGGCATGGGGTCACAAGGAGTCAGACACAGCTGAGTGACTGAACAGCAACACTTTCTCCAAGCCAGTCCCCTGGAAAGCTGCCTCGGAGAAACCTTCAGTGGAGACAGAGTTTATTTTGATGTCTACGCCCAGTTTCTTTCCCCGCCTCCTTCTGTTGCCCATGTTTTGACTCAGGGTCTCTCCGGTCAGGGACCCTACAGGGTCTGAGGACCTAGCATTCTCTTCCTGCTCCTTCCTACCTCTTGGGACCAGTTCTCTGCCAAAGTGGAGAAGTTAGACGTGCACCTCTGCTTCTAACCTCGGAGGCCCCTTGGGCTGATGGGCAGACAGATATGGAAACTGCAGCGACAGCAACTGCCCAAACGCTCAGCCAGAGGTCCCTGGGGCTGCCCCGGAAACAGGGGCCAGGGCAGGGAGCTCACATCTGTTCTCCACCCCTCCTACTGGGTGAAAACCACCATCCTAGCTGGAGACGGAGACTGGAGGTGTTAGCTGCAAAGTGGAGAAAGAGGCCTTGTGCTCAGCTTCCAAGGGATGCCTGTCCTGGCAAGAGAAATGCTTGCTCTGGGAACATCCATCTACCTAAGGGCATTTCCTGAGCCCTAAGTGGTGCTGGGGAGAAAGGGCCACCTTGTGTCCTCAACGTGCCTATGGTACTATAGCCAGTTGATGACCAGTGTCCAAGAACAGGGAGGCGCTCTCAACCCCTCGTGTTTGTCCCTCACATCCAATCCCTGGTCAACTATGTCAGCTCAACCCTTAAATCAGGTTTTACTTTCTGGCTGGGCTGGGCACTTGTGGGATCTTAGTTCCCAGATCAGGGATTGAACACAGGCCCTCAGCAGTGAAAGCGAAGAGTTCTAACCACTGGACTGCCAGGGAAGTCCCCCAAACAGATTTTAGATTGGTCCCGTTCTCTCCATCAAATCCCCACCGCTTCCCACCAACTCCAGACTTCTGTTTTCCTCATTCTAATCCATTCTCACACTGCAGCCAGAGTCATATTTTTGTAGCATAAATCCCATCATACTTCTCTACCGAAAATCCTGTAGAGTTGAAGAGCACTCCCCCCTACCCACCACCCCCTCCCTGCAAACTCATGCCTATCTGGAACTTCAAAATGTGACCTTCCTTAGAAATAAGATACTTGTAACTAAAATGGGGTTATACTAGGTTAATGTGGGCCTTAAACCCAGTGACTGGTGTCCTAATGAGAAGAGGGCATGAGAGACACCGAGAGAAGAAAGCCACATGAAGGCCGTGGTGGACTGCATTAATGCCTGCAAGCCAGGGAAAGTCAAGGACCACCAGCAGCTCAGAGAAGCTGGGAGGGAGCAGGAAGCGTTCTTCCCTAGAGCCTTCAGAGGGAGCACGGCCCTGCCAACACCTGGGTTTTGGATTTCACCCTCTGGAACTGTGAGAGAATACATTTTTGTAGTTTAAGCTGCCCTAGGAAACCAATCACCCTTCATAAATGGCTTTCAGAATGGTATTGATAAGGCTTCCCTGGGGCTCAGTGGTAAAGAATCCACCCACCAATGCAGAATATGCAGGCTTGATCCCTGATCCGGGAAGATCCCACATTCCATGGAAGAACAAAACCAGCATGTCACGACTACTGACCTCCTCACGCCCGGGAGCTCGGGAACCACGGTTACGGAAGCAGAGCCTGCGCTGTGCAACAGGAGAACCTGCTGCAATAGGAGCCTGTGCAGCAGTGAAGACTCAGCACAGCCAAGATGGATAGTTTAAAGTAAAACAAGACTGCACCTGGATCAAAACCTCGAACCACTGGCATGTCCCGCCAGCCGGGCGTCCCCTGGCCCCATTTGTCCTGTCTCCCGGGCCTGTGCTCCTCTCACACCTGCTGTTTCCCGGTCCCCCTGTCTGTCTCTCACATCTCATTCTGTCTGAACTTCCATCATAGCACCTTTGAACAAGCGGTCATTTTATTTTATTTTATTTTATTTTTTTTTTAATTTTTAGTTTTTTATTTTTTAAATTTTAAAATCTTTAATTCTTACATGCATTCCCAAACATGAACCCCCCTCCCACCTCCCTCCCCAGAACATCTTTCTGGGTCATCCCCATGCACCAGCCCCAAGCATGCTGCATCCTGCGTCAGACATAGACTGGCGATTCAATTCACATGATAGTATACATGTTAGAATGTCATTCTCCCAAATCATCCCACCCTCTCCCTCTCCCTCTGAGTCCAAAAGTCCATTATACACATCTGTGTCTCTTTCCCTGTCTTGCATACAGGGTCATCATTGCCATCTTCCTAAATTCCATATATATGTGTTAGTATACTGTATTGGTGTTTTTCTTTCTGGCTTACTTCACTCTGTATAATCGGCTCCAGTTTCATCCATCTCATCAGAACTGATTAAACAGACTTCAGTGCGGCTCCCTGAGCAGACTGTGGGCTCCTGGTGGGCATGTGTGTCTGTCTTCTTGGTCCCGGATCTCCAGCTTTGTGTACTGTGTGTCTGGCACGTTGTAGGGGCTTCATAAACATCAGATGAAGAAATGAAGCCAACAAGTGCAAGTGGCAATATTTCATGGGATGAGGCTGTATGGAGGGTCAGATCAGGGTCAGTGGGACATGGCGAGGAGGAGGAGAGGTCTGTGGGTTTGGGGGGGTGGTCAGAAATGACTCAGACAATGCAGTCCACAGCCCCCAGGGAAGATGGTGATGAAGGCGGGTCTGTGCCAGTCCTGGGTCTCATCCTAAACTCGGGGAGGTTCATGCCTGTGCCGGCCTTCTCTGCCAGATGGACAGAAGTTGGCTCTGCATGCCCTGAGTTTACGGGAAAGGCCTTTCGGCTCTCTGGGCTGTGATTCATGGGTCCCCAAGAGAGGGCATGATTTACGTGAGCCTCAGACCATTTGGGCCAAATGACTGTGGGCAATTACATCACCCGATAGAAGAGATTTACGGCGCAGGCCAGACTCCAGGGCCTCGGAGCATGCCTGCTCCCTCTCCAAGTTGGCAGATGGTCCAAGGTCCTATGAGGGCCCGTGGCTAGATAAGCATCAAACTTGGGTGTCTTCTCTGGTGGGCAGTGTGGGCCTGGAACCCAGGGCTCCCTCAGCAGGTATGTCCTCCCCAAGGCCTTTCTTTCCTCTTAAAAAAAAACACACACAAAACACATCAGAAATGAAGCAGAGAACCCCTCCAGAGGCTCTCTGCAGGGCTGGCATTTAAAGCACTCAATCAGGCCTAGCTTTTACTTAAAGATAATAAAGGTGGCAGTTTTGTTTCGTTTAAAAGTTAGACTTTTAAAAACTCCCTAGCTTTCCCACCAGTGTAGCCAATGCTGATAGGCCCCTCTGCCCTTCTGCAGCCCCTCCTTTGTCTCCATTGCCCTTCTGATTGTCTGATGTCTGGGAACCTGAGACAAAGGGGGGTGGAGAGGGTGGTGCGGCGGGGCCAGAGGAGGCCTGCGGTCCCTGGTTCCCATCCTGATTTCTCAGTAAACTGCCCACTCCATCCATGTGGAGCCAAAACATCCTGCTTGGTGCCGGGCACACAGTGAGTGCTTAATTAAGATTGACTGAGGTGATGAATAGCCTTGAGTACTTGTAATCACTCCTGAAGGAAATCAGTCCTGGGTGTTCATCGGAAGGACTGATGCTGAAGCTGAAACTCCAATCCTTTGGTCACCTGATGCGAAGAACTGACTCATTGGAAAAGACCCTGATGCTGGCAAAGATTGAAGGCCGGAGAAGGGGACGACAGAGGATGAGATGGTTGGAGGGCATCACCGACTCAATAGACATGAGTTTGAGCAAACTCTGGGAGTTGGTGAGGGACAGGGAAGCCTGGAGTGCTGTGGTCCATGGGGTCGCAGACAGTCGGATACGATAAGCGACTGAACTGAAGTTGCAGTTGAGATGATTTTTTTTTCCTTTTGGTGACTAACCCATCCACTGTGTCATCATGGCCTCCCTCATGTATAGAAATACAGCATCTCAGAGCGAAGGGGATGGTGTGGTCCATCCCCTGCACCTGCTCAGGTCGGAGACCTGGCAATCATCGTCGAGTCTGTCCTTTCCTCCCTTCCACATGCAATCCACCCCCAGAGCTGTGGTTTTATCTCTGACCACGTCTCTAATGCCACTCCCCTGTCCATCACCAGGGCCCCACCATCATCTTGCCCAGAAGCCCTTCCCTGGTGTGTGTGGCCACTCGTGTCTCCCATACCGTCTGTGTCTCGAGAGCAGCTTGCAAAGGGGGGATGCTTTTAGGATCAAAGTCGCTCAGATTCTGTCAGTTCGTTACTTGAAAATGTCCATGATTTTCTGTTGCACTTGGAGTAAAAATTTCCACCACTTCCACAGCCCACAGATAGGGTCCTTGGCGAGGCTTCCAGCCCTGCTGCTCCTCACCAGCCTCCATCCGCTGTCTCGCTGCCCAGGCTTGCCTGACCTGGGGTCCTCTGATGTCCCCTGAGACTGTCCCTTCAATTCCCGTGGCTGCTTTTCCTGAAGAGCCTGCAAGTCTCAGTTGAAATGTCACCTCCTTAGAGACGTCCCCACGCATGAACTCAGGGGTCACCAAACTCTGTGGGCCCAATGTGACTGCAGCTTGGTTTTGTAAACAGCGCTTATTGGTTCATAGCCCCTGGCCACCCCTTCACCTGTTGACTTTGGCTGGGATGGGGTTACAAGTGTGGAACCAAGTAGCTGGGACACAGACCATATGGCCCACAAAGCCTAAAATGTTTACCATCTGGCCGCTTTTAGAAAGCTTGCTGTCTCCTCTTCTAGCTCAGCCTTTTGCTTGCTTGCATTCTCTTTATTCATTTTTATTGGAGTATAGTTGCTCTTTTATTTTGGCCATGCTGTATAGATCCCATGTGGGATCTTGGTTCCCCAACTAGGAATCAAACTTGTGCCCCTTGTACTAGAGTCTTAACCACTGGACCACCAGGGAATTCTCTTGCTTGCTTTCTTGATGTCATTTCTCACATATAAAAATCAATGTGTATATTTTCCTGTTTAATTTTATTTTTGATCTGTTTTCCCATAAAAATGTAAATTTCTGGAGCACAGAGGTGTTATAGACATATATACCTGTATCCCCAGTCTGAGTGTGGGGGTGAGCACGTAGGAGGATTCAGTGACATTGTTCAGTAGTTTCCTAGGACTAATCAAGTAATTGATTACTGGTCATATCAGTGTTTGGGGATTATCCTTAGCCTGTGTATGTGTGTGTGTGTGTGCTCAGATGTGTCTGACTCTTTGTGACCCCATGGACTATAGCCCGCCAGGCTCCCCTGTCCATGGGGTTTCCCAGGCAAGAATCCTGGAGTGGATTGCCATTTCCTACTTCAGGGGATCTTCCCAACCCAGGGATGGAACCCACGTCTCCTGTGTCGCCTGCATTGCAGGTGGATGGATTCTTTATCCACAGCTGTTGAGGAAGCCCTATCTTTAGCCTGCTCGCCCCAAACACGTGTACATGCCCTCTGGTAGACAGATGACTTCTGACTGTGTACTTACATCACTTCTTTCTCATGGCAGTTGCACATGGGCACAAGCTTTTCCATTTCTCTTCTAACTCTATTGGCCTCCTGGATAATTTTGGGGAATACATTGGCTACAAATCATAAAAGAGGAATAAAATTTTCCCTTGCCAGGAGTGAACAGGATGGAGGAGAAACAGGTTGGCCTTCTGGAAGAAGGAATCCTGAGCCTCACGGTTTAGCCGTGATGCCCTGAACTTGTTATGAATGGCCTCCACTCTTTTTGGACAGAGGTAGGTTATAAACAACAGCAAACTAACTATCAGAGCCTGCTCTCTCTGGGCCTTAGTGTCTTCATCTGGAAAATGATTTCCAAAGAGTGCAGAATTACCATAGAAAATTTTCAGTGGCTCTTGTTAAAGTCAGACTCCATGTGAGACCAGGTGATTCTGGCTCACAGCTGGACCCATTGGATTAAAGGTGTCTGAATTTTCATGTTTCATCCTCTTGAGGCTAATTTCCAGTTCAAATCCCTCCACAATCATGTGTTCTGTGTCTTTGGGCAACATACCTCATGTCTCAGAGACTGTCTGTTAACTGGTGACAGTGTCACACTTTGAAAATGTTAACTTGTATTTTTCCTTTTCCTTCTTGGACCCTCCACTCATTGGTTGGTGCATCTTCTCTTTCCCCATATCCCTTCCTGTGACAGCAGAAAGGAGAAGGAAAAGGAGCCCTCTTACTCGCGTTTTAATAGCCTAGACACTTTGGGGACCAGAAAGGGCTCAGATCAGAGGGGAAATATTTTGGAGGAAACAAAGCATGTGAAAAGAAGCCCTTATCTATCCCTGTCTCTGCCCAGAAGACGCAGGGAGGAGACTTGGAGGGGAAGGAGGCCCAGTGTAGACACAGAGATCCTCGGAGGAGCTTGGCTGAGCTGCAGAGAAGCAGCCACACAGATGTGTCTGTGGGAGCCGAGGGCAGAAGAGAGCCCTGTCTGAGGCCACTGGACTAGGGGGAGAAATGGTTCTCTGAGGGGTTTTGATAAGCAGCGTACTGACAGCTTCAGTGTCTCCTCAACCTAAAATGAAAAGCGAGCAGTGGACAATTCTTGGGAGTCATGAGGCCGAAGGTGGCCCCTGGGGTGGGGACCAGATGACTCTGCTGTGACCTGCAGGGGCAGCTGATGACCACATCCAGACAGCCTTTCTCCTCCCTCCCCCACCAAACCTCAGCATTGCATTGGCCTTCCTGAATCTCCTGTGTGATCTCTGGAAGGAGGGTGGATTTGAATTAGCTGATGTTACATCACCAGGTTGATCAGACCAGAAGGAATATGTTCACCTAGGTGATGCAAATTTGAGGTGGAAAATAAGGGCCAAAGGGGTTGAAATGAGGTATGGGGTTTTGAAGTGCTGAGAAAAGTCAGTTTGGAATAAAAATGCAAAGAGGGAGGGTGGGAGGGAGGATGGGAGAGAGAGGGAGGGGGAAGGAGAGAGAGAGATTGAAAAATCAATCCCCCAGCCACCAGCAGCCCAGCTGGTGGGCACCAGATGGAAAAGCGATGATCTACAGATCAGGGCCTGTTAACAAGGCTGATGGCAACCCGAGGAAACCACCTGCAGCCAGCTTTGCAGAAAATCAGCACCCAAGCATGGGGCTTCCAGTAATCCATCGCGGGAACCACTGAGCCATGAACTTGTTAAACGGTAGCTGCTGGAGACCAGCTCAGAGCACGCTCAGCTGCAAACAGGGCGAATCTCTGCCCCTGGAAGGCCAGATGGCGCCAGTGGCAGTGGTGGTCTCACGGTCCCAACACGCACCGTGGCAGATGCTGGGATTGGCAGCTCTCGGGTCAGCTGAGCTCACATCGCTGGCATCTTCTGAGCATTTGAGAGTCGCATCTGTTCGCTCTGTGAGTGCCCTTTCCTTCTTTTCTCTTCCGTTCCTCTGCCCGGCCTCTGCCCTTTGGCTCCGATGGAACCCAGTGGGTTCTGTTCACCTCCACCTGCAACCCTCAGGCTGAAACTGTTGCATCCAGGAAGGGTGGACAGTGGAGCACAGTGGATACGGAGCTCTGGGTCCCCATCCTGGCTCCACCCCCATCTGCAGGACTATGGCAAAGTGACTTAAGCCATTTGAAGCCTCAATTCCCTCCCCTGCCAAAGAGGGTATCTCCTTGGAGAAGGAAATGGCAACCCACTCCTGTATTCTTGTCTGGAAAATTCCATGGACAGAAGAGCCTGGCAGGCTGCAGTCCATGGGGTTGCAAAGAGTCAAGACACGACTGAGCACAGTGCCATCTCACAGAATGGGAACAAGGATTAAATGGGGGGTAATGGCAACAGAGTCCTTAGTTCAGTACCTGCCACTTTGTACCAGCACCACCTACTTAGTAAGTGTGACTTCAAGACCACCACCAACCACACTCATGGAGGGGCTTCTATAACGTGGACACAGTAATGGCCCCTGGAGCACTGGACGACCCAGAGTGCCCTTGGCGCTTGCTTTCCTGGTGGGACCATAATTCTCCCCAGCCTCAGCCATCTTGTCTTTTATGTCTGTTTCCCCGCTTCTCCTGGAATGCGCTCTCTTTTCCTCTCTCCAGGGCAGACCTTGTGAGAGTCCCAGCTGCGCGTGATGGTGGCAGCTGACCCTTCCCAGGCAGAATTGTATTAGAGATTTCCATTTCCTGAAACTCTGTCCATCGGATATAGCCTGTTTCCAATTACTGTACCTACCAGTAATTAGATGAGAACAAACTGAAAAATGGCTTTCATGGGAGCCACCGGCACTGGATTGGCTTTGAAGCTTTTAACCTTATTATTAATAATAAACGTTTCGGTGATGAACTTTTGACCATGTGCTCATCAAACATCCTTCCTCATAAGTGCCTGTCGCTGGAGAAGGAGTGTGCATGGTGGAAAGGAGCTGCCTGGGAGATTGGAAAGTTGGAGTTCAGATCCTCGGTTTTGCTTGAAAACTCATTTCCTTTCTCTGTGCCTCAGTTTTCTCATCTGTAAAATGAGAGGGTTAGATCCTGTGACCTCTAGGGTTTATTAAACTTGGACACTTGTAGGAAAAAATAAATTAAGGCACTGAAGTCTAGAATAATTAGTTCAGAGTGGCAGAAACTCATCAGTGCTCTTTGATTTTCAGAATTGTGTGTCCAGGAATGGACCTCTAGATGCTCAGGGAGCCTTTAGGAGGGGATTGTTGAAAAGTGACTTCCTGGGTTGACACAATTTTCCTAAGAATGTTATTTATTTATTTTTTTAATCCAAGGGTACTCTAGATTGGACGGAATCATGTCTTTCTAAGCAGTTCTTGACTTGGATTTTCATTAGAGTTATCTGTGGAGTATTCAAAATACTCCACACCAGGCCACACCTCCCAACAGTCAGAGTGGAATCTCAGCATTGCATGGGCCTTCCTGAAGTTTCAGCATCGATGTGTGTTCAGTCAAGTCTCTTTTCGACCCCATAGACTATAGCCCACCAGGCTCCTCTGTCTATGGAATTTTCCAGGCAAGAATACTGGAGTGGGTTTCTGTTTCCTCCTCCAAGAGATCTTCCTGACCCAGGGATCCAACCCATGTCTCCTGCACTGACAGGAGTGTTATTTACCACTGAGTCACCCGGGAAGCCCCTTCAGCATTTGTAATTTGTACAAATTGCTTCTGTGATTCTGACACATGGGTGAGGTTGAGAATCACTGGGCTACCACAGTACATTCCAAACTGTTCATGAATCACTGAGGATTTTGCTGAAATGTGGATATGGATTCAGTAGGCTATAGTGGGACCTGAGAAGATGCATGTCTAACAGGCTCCCAGGCGACACTGCTGCTGGTTCCAGGATCACAGGTTGTACAGCAGGACCTAGAAGGCTCACCTGTCTGGCTCTACCTCCATCAGAAGCCACACGAACACGAGAAACTCAGGTTGCACACATCCACCTGGAAAACCTCTCTGCCCGTCCTCATCAGTAGAATGAGACTGGAAAGTGTGGGTGCCCTTGTCAGGCTAAAAATCTGACCTCCTTTTCAAATGGGTAGTCTTTAAATATTTGCTTATATTTTTCTTAGTAGGGGTGTCATTGGTATTGGAAAGGAGTTTTTAAAAACTGGGACCTTAATGTTCTGTCTGCTTCAAGGTGAGTGAGCATTTACCACTTTTAGAGCTGGGCAGCATCTGAAGCTCCTTCTGCTTTGGGAATCTCCCACCATGCATCTCACCAGGCAGCCCTACTGCCATCCATGTGGGCTGACATTGCCCGATGTTATCCTGCCCCAGGGAAGGGCCTTGGTCTTAGCTTAGAAAATTGGATACACCTGCTTAAGACTTTGACTCAAGCAAGGAAGTGCCTCCGGGGTGCAAGCGCAGTTAGAACTGATCAAGGCAGCAAGTGTATCGAGATCTGGGTGTGGCCTCGACAACCTTGGTGGCCCATGTCCGGCATTGGTGGCAGCTGTTCTTAGACAGTTTCTACCTATGGTTTGGGGCTGGGACTCTGACCATCCAGTCCTGCTTGGTTCTAGGCATCCTACTTATTTTTTGAGTTACCAAATACCCCTCCAATACATGTACTTTTGTCCTAAATAATCTTCATGTCTGACTCTTTGCGACCCCATGAACCGCAGCACGCCAGGCCTCCCTGTCCATCACCAACTCCCAGAGCTTATTCAAACTCATGTCCGTCAAGTTGGTGATGCCATCCAACCATCTCATCCTCTGTCATCCCCTTCTCCTCCTGCCTTCAATCTTTCCCAGCATCAGAGTCTTTTCAAATGAGTCATGTCTATTGGTGAAATTAAGATTCCTGGTTGGTACCTAGGATTGTTTGCTAGATTCAACAGGATACTCCATGTAGACAGATTAGAGCCCCACCCAATGCATAGGAAACAACCAATCAGTGTTAGTTATGCTGATGAAGAGGAAGAGGAAGGTGTGGGGAGGGGGAGGGGGAGGAGGAGAAATCAGGAAGGATGCTGAGAGGGACAGCATTGAGGGGACTTGCTTCCAAAAGAGAAATTGAGAAGACCCATCGAAGGGCATGCCGCAACAGTTCAGACCTGAAAAATGAAAGGGAACCAACCATGTGAAGAGCATTTGAACAGAGGCAATAGCACAAGCCTTGAGGAAGTAATGAGACTCAGACATTCCAGAAATTGTTGGAAGGTCAATGAGGTGGGGGTGTCATGACTGAGGGGGCCACACATGAGTCGCAGCATGGAGTAAGGGGTTTTCTGAGTCATCATGGGTTTTCTGAGTCATAGTGACGAATTAGCATTGCATGTTTAATCCTCAGAGCATTGGCAAAACATTGTCAACCTCTGCCCTCCTCCTGGCTATGGATTCCCCCTGGTTGACATCTAAACCTGGCCTACCCTATTTGCACTTGACAGATTTCAGGTAGAGTCTCGGAAGTTGGGAGGGGTGGACCTTCTGCACAAGGGCCTGAAGTTGATCTTGGGGGTGGCACCCACCTCCTTGGACGAGTCGCTCTTTGAGCAGGCTCTAACGTTTACTACAGTCACCCATCTGGCTGTGGAAGTCTTGCTTCAGAAGAGAGCTCTGTTAGTAAATTGGGATTAAGTGGGGCTTCCCTGATGGTCTAGTGGCTAAGACACTGTGCTCCCAAGGCAGGGGCCCTGGGTTTGATCCCTGGTCAGGGAGCTAGATCCCACATGCCACAGCTAAGACCCACAATAGGAGATAAGCTATGCTGTGGTAACAAATACGGTCTAAATCCCAGTGGCTTCACACAGCAGGTATCGGTCCAGCAACACTCAGGGCAGCTGTCCTTTGGGCCATAGCTCAGTGATTCTGGCTGCTTTGATATGATGCCATCAGCTCTTCATGAAGCTTCTTGGTCCCTGGGGTGAAAGATGAGAGAGATGGAGGGTAGCACACCAGCTCTGCAATGTTGGTCACAGCTTGTTGGACAGGACTGGTCATATGGCCGTACTGTCTGTTGGTGGCTGTGAAATACAGGGTGAGACATGGCATGTTTGAAGAATGTGATTATTTGTGCCACAACCTCTGATCTAATCTAGTTGAGTTTCTTCCTTAAGAGAAACTGGCATGAAAACACTTTCTATTTATTGCTACATCTTGATTAAACTTCACCACAACCATATGAGATGAAAAACAAATATAAATTATAATATGAAGAAATACAGGCTTGGAGGATATATTACCAAGGACTCATGTTTGCACATGTTAAGAATCCAGTTTCATTTGGTGTGAGGCAAACAGAGAGGACTTTATTCATGTAAGTAGAAATTCCGAGGCTTCAGGTACAGTTGGATCCAAGGTCTTCATGACGTCGTCAGGGCTCCAGTTCATGGTCTTGCCTCTACTTTCTTCTGTGTTGGTGGGCTTTATGACTTCTTTGTTTCAAATATAGTAAAAAGGGAGATTTCCTTCTCAGAGGTCCCAGTTCCACATCCCAGAATTGCATCTCCTTGGTCAACTTGGGTCATGGTTTATGCTGATTAATTGATCCATGTGACTGAGGGGTTGGAATATACTGACTGACCTCTTGGGCTACAGTGCCCAGCTCTGGAGCTAGGGATGGGGTAGTCAGATACCTTCTCCATAGAGGAAAATCATGGTTCTATTACCTGGAGCAAAAGAAAGAGCCCATGTATAGGTCAACCAAGGAATCAAGAAAGCGGGCACCTGCTTCAGTACATTTCAGCAATGGGCATAGTTTCTTTTACAGTTCTGAAGTGGCAGAGAGAGGATTGGAACTAGATTCTACCTGACCCCAGTGCCTATGTTTTTCCCCTTGCAGTCTGAGTACTGGGTGAACACTTCCATCATAGGCCCTCCTGCTACACAGTCAACCTTCAGAGATGGGGAAATCCCTTCCCCCTCAGCCCGTTGCACTTGGGCAGGGTGCTCCTATGGAGTGAGATGGACCTTCTTCCTCCGCAGGGGAACCAAATGTTCCCTTCCATGGGGAGGATCCCAGGGTAATCCTGACTCCAGCCATGGCATGGAAAGAAGGATCCCGTTGGAATGATTTGGGGCGGAGAATGTGGGGAGCGGAGGTCAAGGATGTGGGAATCCTTAAGGCCTCGAGATTTATAACAGGTCAGTGTCTCCTTACTGTCCTTGGGGTAGGAGGCTCAGGGACTGGCCTAAAGTTCAGACTGGGGGCAGGGAGGCTGCTACAGGCAGGGAGGGGTGGGCACAGATGTAGGTGGTCCCTCTAACGCACACACCTGACCTCACTAACATCGTAGCTGACTTTGCTTCCTGCGGCTTTGTCTGTGTTCATGAGGGGGTGTGTCCTCTTCCCAGATTAAAATCCCTTGAGGGCAGGAAGTGTGGTTTCTACTTCTCCAAGCCTTTTGGAGAGCTTTAGAGATGCCATTTCTGAAAGTAGACAGAAGCTTGAACAGACAGGCTTGAAGGATGGGAAATGTAGGTGTGGCATCCATGTGCTGTCTTTCCCAAGACTCTGTGTGTGTGTGTGTGTGTGTGTGTTTGTGACAGCATGTGTCTCCGCGTGTACCTTACGTGTATATGTGTATTCGTGTGTATTTGGGTGTATGTGTATCGCTGTATATGTATGTATATGTATGTGTGTATGTATAACTGTTGTGTCTGTGTGTGCTGTGTGTCTGTGTGTATGTATTTGTGACTCTCAGTGCATGCATGTGTATGTGTGTGATTGTATCTCTGTGTATGTTGTATATGTGTGTGCATGGGTGTATACATATGTGTATCTCTGTGCATATATGTATATATATGTGCAG
This sequence comes from Ovis canadensis, assembly GCF_042477335.2. Taxonomy (NCBI): domain Eukaryota; kingdom Metazoa; phylum Chordata; class Mammalia; order Artiodactyla; family Bovidae; genus Ovis; species Ovis canadensis. Next base: position 47,911,025 of record NC_091266.1, on the reverse strand, counting down.
GTGTATATTTATCTGTCTGTGTATATATGTCACTGTTATGCATGTGTGTGTATGTGTGTGTGTGCTTGTGTGTAGAACATAAAGTTTTCCCCTGAATGGTGATCTTGCTGAATAAAAAGCATGTGAAAGATGTCTGCCTTTTTATGTTATAATCCAAGACTGATAATACTCCTGCTTTTCCTTTCCAAAAGGAAAGATAGGAAACTATGGCCAGTGATGTTTCCCTGATTGTTCATAGCTGACGGCCTTGTCAGCCGGAGTTGCCTCAGGCCCACAGACCCTGCAGGGGCCAGAGCTACTCTGAGATGATAGGGGAAGGGTGGAGGACTCAACGGTTATTAGCTGGGAGTTTGGGCCGACTGTCTCTGCCCCTGCTGCCTCCTCTTCCGTTACTGCAAGAACACATTATTCTCACCTTTCCAACTACCAAGCCCTTCTCTTTCTACCTCCTGCCAGGAGGCTTTTCCTCCTCCACTTCCTTTTTATACAATTTTGATTAAGATGGGAAAAAATAGGAAAAAACCCAACAGTGACCTACTCTGGAATTTGACCAAGTATGGATTTTTCTTTTTTTTTTTTCTCTTAATGATGTCAGTTTCCTTCTTTGCAAAAAGAAGGGGTTTTTTGGTGATCTCACTCATGCTTTCCGGCTTTCATAGTCTCCTTCCCTGACTCACCAACCCCAGTGTGTTTTGGAACCCGGAAGAGCGATGTGTCAGTACCTACAGTCAGTACCTACAGCAGCCCCCAGTGTTGATCCTCTGCAGTCGTCCTCAATTAGTCAGGGAACAGCAGGACAGAAGCAGGCTTATGGGTCTGGGGGTGTCTGTGAAGGCTGGCATGATGCATGGAAGGAGTCCCATGAAACTGTGGTCCTCCTGGGAATCGGCAGGGAGCCCCAGAGGGTCTAACCAAGTAGGTCTGGGGGTCAGCTTCAAAACGTGCATTTCTTTCTTTCATTCTTTTAAAACAATACTTACTTATTTGGCTGCGCTGGGCCTTGGCTGCGGCACGTGTGAGCCTCGGCCTTTGCTGTGCATGCGGCATCTTTAGTTGCAGCACATGAACTCTTCAGTTCAGTCACTGAGTCGTGTCCATCTCCTAGAGACCCCATGGACTGCAGCACGCCAGGCTTCCCCGTCCATCACCAACTCCTGGAGCTTGCTCAAACTCATGTCCTTTGATTTGGTGATGGCATCCAACCATCTCATCCTCTGTTGTCCCTTTCTCCTCCCACCTTCAATCTTTCCCAGCATCAGGGTCTTTTCCAATGAGTCAGTTCTTTGCATCAAGTGGCCAAAGGATTGGAATTTCAGCTTTAGCATTAGTCCTTCCAATGAATATTCAAGACTGATTTCTGCTGGACTGACTGGTTTGATCTCCTTGCAGTCCAAGGGACTCTCAAGAGTCTTCTCCAACACCACAGTTCAAAGGCATCAATTCTCTGGTTCTTAGCTTTCTTTATAGTCCAACTCTCACAACCATACATGACTACTGGAAAAACCATAGCTTTGACTAGAAGGACCTTTGTTGGCAAAGTCATGTCTCTGCTTTTTAATATGCTGTTTAGGTTGGTCATAGCTTTTCTTCCAAGGAGCAAGTGTCTTTTGATTTCATGGCTGCAGTCATCATCTGCAGTGACTTTGGAGCCCAAAATCTTCACGTGAACTCTTAGCTCTTAACACTTAATGTGAACTCTTAGCTCTTAGTTGCAGCATGTGGGATCTAGTTTCCCAACCAGTGATGGGGCCTGGGCCCCCTGCATTGGGAGCACAGAGTCTTAGCCACTGAACCACCAAGGAAGTCTCTAAAATATGCATTTCTGGCCTGTAGAAGCTAATTCTGATGCAGGTCACCAGAGAACCAAACTTCAAGAAATGTAACCATAGACCAGAGTTATGTAATCTTGGTACTGTTGACATTCAGGCTGGTGATTCTTAGTTGGGGGAGGTCTGTCCTGTAGTCAACTTCATCTTTGGCATCTACCACTAGATGCTGGTGGAAACACCTCTCCCAACTGGTAAAATTTAAAATGTCTCCAGATACTGTCAGTTGACCTGTGGTGGTGAAATTGACTGGGATTGAGAACTACCGCTCTAGACAGTACTTCTGCTTGAGAGCTACAGGCACACATGTGGAGACAACTGGACATGGAGAGCATTGGACATTGTGAGCTCTAGGACCCCCCAAGCTCCTTCATCAACTGGAGGGTCAGCACCTCCGTAGTGAATGTCCTTCCGACGCTTTCTCTAGGCTGCGTGCTGTGCTGCATTCTTTGTGTGCATTATCACTGTTGACCTTCCCAGCAACCTAATGGCGTGGCTTCTATCATTATCTCCATTAAAGAAGAAAGTTGGGTAGTGTGTCCAAATGGTTGACCTGGGATTTAAACTCAGACAACCCGATTCCAGAGACCACACTGTTAACCACTGTGCTGGATCTGTGTGCACGTGTCTCTCCATTTCCTGAACAGCAGGCCTCAGTCTATCCAAACACTTCCCAGGTGGCTCAGTGGTAAAGAATCCGCCGGCTGACGCCCTGGGTTGGGAAGATCCCCTGGAGAAGGAAATGACGACCCACTCCAGTATTCTTGCTGGGAGAATCCCATGGACAGAGGGGCCTGGTGGGCCACAGTCCATGGAGTTACAAAAGAGTTGGACATGATTTAGAGACTAAATGACAGCTTGCTCAAAAACCAGGGAGATAGGATTTTTAGGTGAAATCACAGTATAATAAAAATTAAAGGATGCTTTTGGAACAATGCCGTTCTGACTGGGAACCAAGATACGCCAGCATAGGGATAAAGAGCCATCCAGGGTGCGTGATCAGCCACTTCCTTTTGTCCATGTTCCTGCCTGTTTGAAAGGTTTTGGAATGTTGGGGAGTGAATAGAAGCAGCGGGGGAGGGGGAGGTGACATGCAAGAGGACACCGAGTGGGATTCGGGACATCTGTATACATATGTCTTCTCCACTGCGAGGGTTTAGGTAAAGTTCTCTGTGAAGTTTTACAGAAAACTCCAGTGGGATCACAGGGACTTGGGTTGGATGGTGGTGTGAGGATTCTCACTGTGCCTGGCTTTATTCCCTACAGATTAGCAAGTAGGCAACAAGTGACAGCATCATTTAGAATGCTTATTGCATCTGATAATGAGCAGATTGCAGTTAAAGATCCCTTCATTTACATGTGGACTGGAAAGAGGAAAAGCAAGGAGGAGCGGTGCAAGGGATGAGCCCGACCCCAGGGCACTGCTTAGCTGGGAAAGCCTTTGAGATGCTGCCAAGGCATGAACCATGTGTCAGGCTTGTTGTCTCGGAGCTGAGGATGCATTTGAGCAGATGGTGTCAGAGCTGCACGGGGGTGAGTGGAGTGGGTCCTTGCTGTGGGTGGGTCAGCTTACAGACTGTCACAGGACAGGGGAGGGGGCGTCACTACGGGCAAGCTGGTGGTGAAGACAGGGATTTGCCTAGTCTGTATGGAAAGAGAGTGTGGTCCAGGGACAAGCAGGTGGGTCCAAACAGAGGCCCTGGTGCTAAAGAAGGTCTACATGGTGACTGCTGAACATAAAAACAATTCTGAGTTGGGTGTTCATTGGGACCTTTGTTGGCAAGTAACAGAAACTCAATTTAAACTGATTTAATTGAAAAATAAAAACAGAAACCAAACAAACGTGTGTATATATGTGGATGGGGAGGGTCATTCATTCCCTTAATGGAAAATTCCAGAGGTAATTCATTTCCGGCACGGGGGTAACCAAAAGTTCAAATGTCAGTAGTGCTTTGTGTCTCTTTGTCTTTTGACATCACTGTCTTCTGTTGGCCACTCTCATAGGCAGATTTTCCCAGAGAATGGTCCCCAAGGGTGTCTCGCTTCAAGTCCAGTAGAAAGAGATGCCTTCTCTTTGTCACTGGTTCCAGCTAAGGCCCCCAGTTGTTCTCTCACTGGCCAGTCCTAGGTTCTATGCTTTCCCTTTACTGGGGGTTTAGATCAGGCTCATCTGTCCCACATGGCAGGAAGAGGAGAGAAGCCTCATGGGGGTCTGATGGATTCACGTGGGCAACTTGGTCTTTTCTGCTCCATGTTGAACAGTGATCTACAACCACAAGCTTGCTGGTCATGTGGGCTCCACACAAACAATTCCTGCCCCCAAATTTCCCTTTCTGTCATAAACTTGGGCTAGCATTTGATTTCTTTGAGAGTCACATCCTAACTGGTGACTTTTGATTAAAAAAAATAGTTATAGATTACTGCTAAATGCCACACGAAATCACAGAGGTGAGCATAAAGCATCTTTCTTTTCCTTCTTCTCTTCCTCCCTTCTCCATCCTTCCCTCCCCCTTCCTTTCTTTTCTTTCCCTCTCTCTCCCTCCCCCACTTTCCTTTTGTTTTTGATGTGTGAGCTTCTTAAAGGGAGTCCAGTTCTTTGCATCTCTTCTAAGTCTTCTGATGCCCAGTCCAGTGGCTCTCACAGTTTCCTGTAACACAAGCTGATTCACACAAAGCTCAGGGACAGAGGAGCCTTGCCAGCCTGTGGCACGGACACCAGACAGGAGAGGGGTGGGGAGGTGGGTGGGCGCACGTCTAGTTTGTTTCATGCTGGCCTTGATCACAGCTGTGGTGACAGCTGGTTTGCCAGTTTAAGAAGTTTCTGACTGAAAGGTTCAGTCCACCCCCACTTCGGATTTTACAACCCTGGACTATCTTATGATCCTGTCATTGGTCTACAGGATCGAAACTAGGTCCTGAAGAGTTTTGTACAAACCTCTCCCAAACTCCAAGCCAGGTCTTCCCTGAAGCCAGTCAGCAAGACCACATGCTGTTCTGCCCCCAATCCCCACTCCTCTTACCGGGGTCTGACTTTTGCCTCATTCGATCATGCACGGAGGACACGGTTGTAGCAGATAGAGGTGATGTTGCTCAGTGCAGCCTCAGATGGAGCCTCACCCCCTCTGGTGGTTGGAGGCTGGTGGATTCTTCGTCTCCTCTCTCTGGAAGCCCAGGAACAGGAACACTGTCTACCTGCAACTTCACTGCATCTTCCCTCTGCTCCCCAAAATCATTGATGGCACTCCCTGCTTCTACTGATGTTCTAAGGGTGTTATAGAGCCCAGGGCCTTATATGGCTGCTTATGTTTTCAGAAGATAGCTTTTCATGTCAATGTGGAGGGAAAAGGTCTAATTCATATTCCAGAATTATTACAGACATCATTAGTCATTGCGTGTGTGTGTGCTCAGTTGCTTCAGTTGTGTCCGACTCTTTGTGACCCCATGACTGTAGCCCCCCAGACTCCTCTGTCCATGGGGATTCTCCACGCAAGAATACTGGAGTGGGTTGCCATGCCTTCCTCCAGGGGATCTTCCCGACCCAGGGATCAAACCCAGGTCTCTTGCATTGCAGGCGGATTCTTTACAGCTGATCAACCTGGAAAGTCTGTCATTAGTCATTTGGAAAACGCAAATCAAAACCGTGGAATCACACTTGACACTCACTAGGATGGTCATAATCTGAAAGATGATGGTAATAAGTGTGGGCAAAGAGGTGGAGAAAGTAGATCTCTCAGACTTCTGGTGGGAATTTAAAATGGTGCAGTGATTTGGAAAATAGCCTTTTGTTCCTCAGTATGTTAAACACAGAGTTACTATGTGGCCAAGAAATTCCACTCCTAGGTGTACATTAAAGAGAAATGAAGACATATCCATGCAGATATTAATACTCGACCATGAATGTTCACAGCAACTTACTCGTAACCATAAAGAAGTGAAAACGATCCACGTGTCCATCAGCTATGAATGGTCTATCCATACAACAGAATATTACTTAGCATTAAAAAGGACCAAAGTACTGATAGATGGTACAACAGGGATGAACCTTAAAAATATGCTAAGTGAAAGAAGCTAGTCAAAAAGACCACACATCATAATTTTATTTCTATAAAATTTCCAGAATAAGCAAATCCTCAGGGACAAAAAGTAGATTAGTGGTTTCCAGTGGCTGGGGGGAATGGGGAGTGACTGCTTTATAGATGGGGTTTCTTTGAGGGTGATGGAAACATTCTGAAATTAGTTAGTGGTGATGGTTGAATTGCATATTTTAAATGAGTGAACTGTATGGTATGTAAATTATATCTCAACAAAATGGATCTGTATCTCTCTTTATATAAAAGGGCATGCATCTCTCACTCTGGTCTCCCCAGGTGGTGCTAGTGGTAAAGAACTCACCTGCCAATGCAGGAGATATAAGTGATGCAGGTTCCATCCCTGGGTTAGAAAGATCTCCTGGAGAAGGGAATGGCTACACACTCCAGTATTCTTGCCTGGAGAATCCCATGGACAGAGGAGCCTGGAGGGCTGTGGTCCATAGGGTCACAAAGAGTTGGACATGACTCAAGTGACTTAGCACGCGTGTGTCTATTTATCTATATAGAGAAATGACTGTAGAAGTTAGCTGAAGAAAAAAATTCAGTGTTAAGTTACTTCATAAATGATAATGGTACAATGTCCTTTTGTTTCTCTCAAGCTAATCACGTCTGATCATGTGTTAGGTCTGTAATTCTTTATATTAATTCATGACAATTCTTGTCATTGAGCAGCAAGATTAAAATCCTCAGTTTCAAGAACAAATATGTAAATCTTAACTTTGATGGGTCGGTCCATGAGGCTGTGTCTGCTGTGAGAAACAGACAGAGCCTTTTGTTTATGAAGAACTGGGGAGGCATATCACAGCTCAGAATGAAAGAGGACAAATGAGACTCTTAAAGGCCAATTTATCTCCCACTTAAGCATCAACAATGTTATCATTTATAAGAGAAATTCAAAGTGTTTTATTAATCTCTAGTGTGATGACTTATGGGGGCGCCTTTCTCCCTGGGCTCTGCTGGCGTGGTTTTAGTGTCAGGATCGGACCTAGAGGGGCACTTTGGAGGCTAGTGCCAGGGCACCAGAGGGGGCTTCTCTTCAACAGAGTCAGAGTCAATGTGCTTAGCTGACCAAAAGGACAATGCTGGAGCCACGGTTGGCAGGGAGAAGGAAATGGCAACCCACTCCAGTATTCCTGTCTGGGAAATCCCACAGACAGAGGAGGCTGGCAGGCTACAGGCCACAGGGTCGTGAAGAGTTGGATACAGTTCAGATCAGTCACTCAGTCATGTCCGACTCTTTGCGACCCCATGGACTGCAGCACGCCAGGCTTCCCTGTCCATCACCAGCTCCCGGAGATCACCCAAACTCATGTCCACTGAGTCGGTGATGCTATCCAGCCATCTCATCCTCTGTCATCCCCTTCTCCTCCTGCCTTCAATCCTTCCCAGCATCAGGGTCTTTTCCAGTGAGTTAGTTCTTCGCATCAGGTGGCCAAAGGATTGGAGTTTCAGCTTCATCATCAGTCCTTCCAATGAATATTAAGGACTGATCTCCTTTAGGATGGACTGGTTGGATCTCCTTGCAGTCCAAGGGACTCTCAAGAGTCTTCTTCAACACCACAGTTCAAAAGCATCAGTTCTTTGGCGCTCAGCTTTCTTCACAGTCCAACTCCCACATCCATACATGACCACTGGAAAAACCATAGCTTTGACTAGACAGACCTTTGTTGGCAAAGGAATGTCTCTGCTTTTTAATATGCAAATTGAGTGACTAAACAACTTTATGTTAGGAACTGCGTCTCAGCAACTAATCCCTTGGTACACGGTAGGATTTAATCTTTCTTGAAGGGTAAATGTTAACTAGGAGGACACAGCGGGTGACATAAATAGTAAGGGAGACCCTGGCAGAAATGGTAGCTAGATGTTAATCAAATGACCACATTCAGATGCAACCACAAACTGTAAAGTGCTTTAAGGGAAAACTCTTCAGGGGCATGTGGAATTATTGATGACAGGGGCGTGTGCAGTTATTGATGGCCGAACACCCACAGGAAACCTCCATAAACTTCACCTCTGGAACACTTTAGGTGGTGTGTTTGGACAGAGGAGGAGTTCGTTCACCTTGCCTGCCTGTCATCAGGGCTCAGGAGGTCAGGACTAACATATTGAAAGGAAAACTGCTTGTCCAGCCTGCCTCCCTGCTCAAGGTGGGAAGGGCAAATGGACAGGGCTTCCTTGGGAGCCATCTTTATTTAGGTGGAACACTGGTGTCCTGGGTCAACTGTTAGGGCCTGAATGCAGTCAAGAGGCACAAGAGCGACTGGTCTCCAGGGAGGTGGGGACTCAGTGCTGCCCTCCTGTGGTGAAGACAGAGAACGCTCCCTCTGAGCTATCAGAGTTCTGTAGGGCACCCCACCATCCATACTGGTCCTCTAGGGAACCCACAGGGTCCTTTTCCAGTGCGTATTACCCTTATTGTTTTGATGTGTGCTTGTTGTAAGGCATTCTGACCCCATATCCATCAGTCTACTGGATATGTCTCTGCTTAGAAGGTCCATGGAAGTCTGGAATTTAAAATATCCCCAAATGAGCTCATTACCTCGCGCTCTACATCACCAGCTGAGTCTCTTACTGTTTCTGACCTGGTAAATGGCATCATTCAGTTCCCTGGGTTGGAAATCTGAGTGGCTTCCAAACCACCTCCCTCTCTCTCTTCCTAGGGCTAGTCAATCACATGCCTCTTCACAGCAACTCTTATTTATTGAATTTATCCTCTCTTCTCTATCCCCAGGGCTGCTGTATTAGTGATTTTATCCCATGCTACTGTGATGATTTCTTCCCTGATCTTCTTGCCTTCCATCTGATATCCCTCTAATGCATCTTCCACTGTGTCACCAGATAATTCTAAAATGCTGATATGACCACGTTAATGTACCTGCCTAAAACCCCTGGATGGCTTCCCACTGCTTGTGGGCCAAGTCTGTGCTCCTTAGCAGGGATTTAATGTTCTCCACCCCGTGTTGGGCCCTGTGGGTGTCTCCAGTGCTTGCCACCTCTCCAGTCCTTGCCCTGAAACTTCCCTGAGGGCTAAGATGTTTGCACCTCTGTCTTATTCATGCTGCCCCCTCCTGGGTCCACTTACCAGTGTACACCCTCATCTTTTAGACTTGGCTCAAGAGTCACCTCCTCCATGAAGACTTTCCTGCTTCCTTCTTTCAGACCCTATTCAAGATGAGACTTACCACTTCCGCTTTGCAGGATTCTGTTGCAGGGAAATCAAGAGAAGAGGGTTTGGAGGCAGATAATTCCAGTCCGCACGTTGGGGTCATCGTTTATTCTCTGTGTAACCAAGAGTAGCTTTCTGAAACTCTCTAGATCTCAGTTTCTCCCTCTTTAAAATGTGGAGATTATACATGCCCTGCTCATTTCTGGGTTAAATGAAATAATCCATGTAAAGTTCCTGGCACCTGGAAAGCCATCAATAAATGTTTCCTCTACTATGAAGCCCTAAGATATCCTGAGCAAACCCCACCCTAGGAAGGAAATGCCTTTGCGTGTCCTTATTTATGTCTGCAAACCCACAATTAGACCAGATCTGATGAAGATGAGTTGATTTTGTTTCCTTAGTTCCTAGAATGGTGCCAGGGAAAGAACAGACCTTAAACAGTAGAGTTTTAGTCACTGTTTAAGGAGTGCATGGAAATACAGTTGTAAGGTAAGGTGGGAATAATCTCATAGCTTCCTGTCATTTCTCAGTGGGTCTTAGGAAATCAGTTAGTTGCAGTTTGTCGATGGTGTGATTGACAGTAGATCTGGGCCTCCAGACGAAGAGGAAGATGAAAGTACAGCCGGTCCCGGGTGCTCTCTGATTCTCCACTCCTCAGCCTGGCATGTCAGGCATTCACTTCGCTTTCTTTCTGATGTATTAGGACATTTCTCAAATAATGAAACTGTATATATACAAAGAACCAAACCTTTAAAAAGTTAAGTTGCTTGGTTAAGAAATACATACAGAGTATATGGGCTTGAAGTTTATCCACTTGATTTGCTGTTTGTTTGGGGTAATTGTTTCTCATCCAAAGTAAAAACTTGCCCAAATACAAGGGATATTGGCCTTTTTGGTTGGAAATGGGGTTCCTTCCAGGAACATCACCTGTTACCTGATTCATTCAGCTGGTAAACAAAATGTAAACAAAAAGACCCTAGCACCTAGTCATTTTCTGATGGAGCTATAAATTTAATCAAAAAAGGCAAAATGCTTCATTGTCTGGAAATTATAGTGTGTGCCTTCTGTAAATGTCATCTGCATTTATCCTTCACTTGAGAGGAGCATGTATTAAAGGTAAAGCAAAAGTACAAATATACATCCTACAGAAATCCATAATTAAATGGAGTTTTCATTAATGCTTGAAGTCACAATTCATCTTATAAATCCAAACTTCCTTGTGTATGAGAAGCGTGAAAGTGTGGAAGTGTTAGTTGCTCTCACGTGTGATTCTTTACAACTCTGGAGCCTGACAGGCTACAGTCTATGGGGATTCTCCAGGCAAGAATACTGAAGTGGGTTGCCATGCCCTCCGCCAGGACATCTTCCCGACTCAGGGATTGAATCCTGGTTTCCGGCATTGCAGGCAGATTCTTAACTGTTTGAGCCACCAGAGAAGCCCCTTATGTATGGCTCACTTGATTAATCAATTGATTGATAAAAAGATAATAAAAAAGCAATTCTTGTGAAATACGTATTATTTTTCCCTTGTCTGGAGAAAATTCTGTTTAATATGTGATATCATAGTTTGTGATCCTGATCGTGATTTGACCCTTTTTAACTTTCATGTGTGTTGTTGGGAAAAAAAAAAGATGGGTTGTGATGGGTAGTGAAATTTATATCATGAGAGGAATCTGGCTTGTAAGGGTATAGATCAGTGGGTTACTAAAGGGCTCCCAGGGTTCCCACTGTTTTATTTTGCAAACAATCGGAATGAAAAACCAAGAATCAGCCTCTCTTTTGGTCAAAATGTTCCAGTTTCTTAGTATCTTTGTTGCCTGTGTTCTCTCCTTTGCTCTGTTACCGTTTTATTTTTAATTGGAGAATAACTGCTTTACAATGTTGTGTTAGTTTCTGATGTACAACGACATGAACCAGCCATATGTACACATATATCCCCTTCCTCTCGAGCCACCTGCCCACCCTGACCCCCTCCCACCCCTCTAGGTCACCGTAGAGCCCTGGGCTGAGCTTCCTATCCTAGCGGGCAGCTTCCCACTGGCCATCTGTTTTACACATGGAAAGTGTATACATGTCAATGATACTCTCTCAGTTCGTCCCACCCTCTCCTTCCTCTGCTGTGTCCACAAGCCTGTTGTCTATGTCTGTGTCTCTGCAAACTGCTTTAAGATTTCCCTTAATCTCAGATATTTGTTGTCGTAGAATCATAGACTATTAGCTAAGCATCATACTTTGAAAGCATCCCCAGTTGGAAGCTTCTGAGAAGATTCTCAGTCTATTGTGGACTCTTGTGTTACAAGCTGGAGGTACTTGGGCCTGAGTTTGACCCAAGAAGCTAGATGCATTGATTGCTTTTGCCCCTCTCCCACCATCCTTATATAAGCCACAACAAAGCAATTTGGACCCTGATGCTGGGGAAGACTGCGGGCAGGAGGACAAGGGGACCACAAAGGACGAGATGATTGGGTGGCATCACCAACTCAATGGACGTGAATTTGAACAAGCTCTGGGAGATGATGAAGGACAGGGAAGCCTGGTGTGCTACAGTCCATGGGGTCACGAAGAGTCAGACACGACTGAGTGACTGAACAACAACAAAAAGGAATTATAGGTCACCTCCTACTCATTTAGCCAGTGGCCTTGACCAGGGCTCAAGGTCATGAACTCCACCGGGACGTGCTGTAGTCCCAGGTGTCTCTAATACTCCGTGTTCTGTGTGCCTGGTGAACTGAAGCAAATGAATGATCTGCTGGGATAAAGCTGACCTCATGGAAGGAGTTTTGTTTAATTGAGTTAGCTGTACTCTTGGGTCTAATACGTTGTGCTGAAAACCTTCCCATGTCTCTGCTTGCCTTTATTAGCTCAAAATACAGCCTATTTATTGTTGGTGCTCAGAATAGGTTTTACTGTGATGTGAAATGATCTCTGTCACGTTCACTGTGGTTTAGTGCCTACTTTGTACCCTAAGGGGGTAAGTCAGCGGAAAGACCACTCCCTTTGCCTGGGCGCACTCAATTAAAGGATCTCTCGTAACTTCATAAATTATTTGTAATTCCAGGCAACATTGAAAGTCCAAGCTTCAGAAACGATTTCCATCCCTACTCCCATTGAAATTACTTAAGAACCTAACGTCTCTCCGCATAATCAGCAAGTCTGCTGTTCACTTCAACTTTCCTTTTTCCCACTTTAACCATTGCTTTCCTGCATCATGTGAATCTGATTTCTACCTCAATATTTGCATCTTCTAAATACAGCAGCTCCTTGGCATTTGCAGATTTCCAAACTCATGGGATTAACTCTATTCTAGAGGCTGTAATGCTGTTAGCGGTTTTGTAAAGACAAGAATTAGAATTGTACCTACCATAGGCTGGTAAACTACAGCAAGGTCCTCTGCTAATGAAGCCATCTTCCTGACCCTAAAACTTAGCCTGGAATTGCTTCTCCATCCACGGAAGGTACTAGATGCCTCTGGGTAACTTCATCTTTAGTCATCCTCAGGCATATATTAATAAACTAAGCGATGGATTATAGAGCTATACAGGAATGTGGGGTTTGTGACAGTTTAAAGCACTGTTCCTCAACCTTATAAAAAATGACTGATCTCTGGGAAACACCCCTAGAAATTCTGATTCATTTGATCTGGGGTGGGGCCTGAAGATGTTTATCTTTAAAGGTCTCCCCCAGTGTTTTCCTTATGTGTGAACCAGGTTGGGAGCCATTGGACAAGGAGAGGTCTCAATCATCCCCAGCTCCAGTTTAAAAGACTTGAATGATTTCCCATTGTTGTTAAGAGAAGGATTCACCCTGTGAACATTCCCTAAGCCAATACATCTCCTCTCCAGCCTCTTCTTCTTTTTTTAAAAAATATTCATTTATTTGACTGCCGTATGTGGGATCTTTTGTTGCTACATGTAGGGATTAGTTTCCTGACCAAGTATTGAACCTGGGCCCCCTGCATTGGGAGCTCAGAGTCTTAGGCACTGACATGAGGAAAGTCCCTCTGCAGCCTCTTCTGATGCCATCCTTATTTCCTCTGTCCACATCTCAGCCCCTTGTATGTATCATCTCCTGCTTCCATGACCTTTGCCTTCTTTCCTTTGCCATGAATATACTTTTCACTTCTCTTGCTCCAGTGAACTCCTATGCATCCTGCATATCTCAGCCCAACCATCATTTCCTTAGGGAGGCTTCTCCTGATATCCCCCCTGCCCACAACACACACATGCACACATACACACACACAGGATCCTCCTGATGAAGTCTGGGTACGTGACGTGGCCCCCAGAGCCCTTCCAAATCAGAGTCTCTATTTTGTGTCCTTTTAGCAATATCTGGTTCCTCAAAGAATTTCTGGTTGTTTCTAAACCTGGCTGATCATCAAAATGATGAGGAGAGCCTTCTGTTTGTTTTTTGGTCACACTGCACAGCATGTGGGATCTTTGTTCCCCAGTTGAATTGAACCCATGCCCTCTGCAGTGGAAGCTCAGAGTCTTAACCCCTGGACCAACTGGGAAGTCCTGAGAAGAACCTTCTCGAAGTAGACATGCCCAGCTCTCTCCCATGGGGAATCTGACGGGTCAGGACCGGAATGTGAAACTTGAGAGGGGCTCCCTCGGGACTGGTGATGATGCTCTGCATTTGGGAGGCACTCACCTGAGCCATAGGTGAGCGTGGAGCCCTCAGCTGGTCCTCGGGGCAGCTCACCCAGCAAACCTCGGGGAGTGTCAAATATTGAAGGGTCAGGGGGGTAGATGTGTGGGGCAGTCTAAATGGGGTGGGCCAGCAGTCTGCAAAAAGGCGAGGCGGGTCTGTGGAACAGGGAACGCACACCGGCCTGAAACAGAGAAGGAATGAAGAGAGCATTTATTTATTTATTTTCCTTTAATGTCATTGCTTTTGTTACTGTTTTATAATTTAATCAATCATTTTTTTCTCTCTTTTTTTTAAATTAGAGAATAGTTACTTTATAATATTGTGATGGCTTTTGCCATGCATCAGCATGAATTGGCATTAGGTACACACATGTCCCCTCCCTCTTAAACCCTTCTTCCACCTTCCTCTCATCCCACCCCTCTAGGTGGTCCCAGAGCACTGGCTTTGGGCTCCCTGCATCATACATCGAATGCCCACTGGCAATCTATTTTATATATGGTAACATATATGTTTTAATGCTATTCCATCATATTATCCTACCCTCTCCTTCCCTCACTGTGCCCAAAATGCCTGTGTCCTCTGCTGCCCTGCAAGTAGGATCGTCAGCACTATCTTTCTAGACTCTGTACATATGCATTAATATACAATATTTGTCTTTACTCTCTGGAGAGAGTATTTAGATCAGGCACAATGCCTGTGGCACCAGAAAGCTCAAATCCCTTATTACCGAAATCCATTTGAATTCTTTTGGTTGCCAAGAGGGGTTCTCATTTTCAGTCTCTCTCTCGATGAGACAAATCTCCTGGTATCTTCTCAATATTTTTATTTGGGAGAAAGAGAAGGAAGATATGAGAAAGATGATCCTGATGTTTTCGCTCCAGGCACAATTTCCCTCTACCTTGAAGATGTGGATAAGTCTCGGAGCCACTCAGCAAAGAGCATCACCCCCATCTGGACCTCCTGGGGCCATGAGGGTGGGTGCAGGGCTCCTCAGTGAGCCCCAGGCAGTAAGCTTTCCTCACACATTCCAAGTAGACTGACAGACTGTGTAACAAGTTCAGTTCCTAAGACTTCGCTTAAAAGATGTCAACACACACATCCCCCTGCCCCCCTGTTAAAAAAAAATTCTCGCTGGGAAGGAGTTAGTCATGTTTCCTATTGCAGACAATTTGGAGGAATAAGAGTTTGGATTACAGGACATGAGTGCAATACAAATGTAATTGTTTGGAGGTAATTTGAAGAAAAATGAAGTGTGCTTGGACTGGGAGTTCAAGGACATCAAACTGTCCTTACATGATGGAGTTTTGGGTAATAGCTCACTTGGAAATTGCAGTCTGGGTCCTGAGCTGTCCATCCAGGGACTGAGTTCTTCATTTCAGGTGAACTCTCTACTCTCAATGAGAGGGAAGCTGCTATTCTGAAAACCCTTCACTAGTTGATGACTTCTCTTGCAGTTCTATGTAAATGGACTCTCTATTTCTGAGCACTTAGTTTTATCATAGCACATAATCCTGTGGATGTTGTTTATGATGTCGTTGGTGCCTGAGGTTTCAACAGTGGCAATGTTTAGTTGGGTAGAATTGAGATTGGCTTTAAAAAGATTTACATATTTCCGCCTTCTGTTAACTCCAGTTTTTGGAACGGCTGACTAAGGTATAAATTATTGCTTATGGAGCTGGCACTGAACTTATGTTTGCATAACATCCAGGAAGTTCAACTTGGAAGGAGTACACGTGGGAGCTCAAACCATAACTAGGGTATCTGGGTATCTGGGAGCGTGAGCAGTTACTAGAGCGTGTAGCGAGTGAGTTTAGGACCTGAATCCATGCTGCTCAGGTACCAATCTAGTTTCATCAGTTTTAACTGTGGAAGATTAATAGCTTCCTCAAATCCATGCCCTTTGCAGTCTCTTTGCTCCTCCCATTAATGGATAGATTCTGTTTGCCTATTCTGTAAATCTCAGGTAGCCTTGTGACCAGCTCCAGTGAACGGAACGCAGGGAAAATGATACTGGCTCAACTCCAAGGCTATGCCTTAGGTTAAGAGTTGTTACATACTTCACTTTTACTTGGAACACTGCTGCGGCCCCGTGCACAGGCCAGAGCTAACCTGCTAGAGCAGGAAGGGCCACGTGGCAGACAACAGGGGTGCCTTAGTCAGCAGCCAGAATCAGGAATCCCAGAAACATGGAAAAACATCAGTCTGCAGGTGAGGACAAAAGAAGAGAGGTTTTCCAGGTGGTTCAGTGGTAAAGAATTGGCCTGGCAATGCAGGAGACTCAGGAGACACGGGTTTGATCCCTGACCTGGTAAGCTCCCCTGGAGAAATAAATGGCAACCCACTCCAGTATTCTTGCCTGGAAAATCCCATGGACAGAGGAGCCCGGCAGTCTACAGGTCATGGGGTCACAAACAGTCAGGCATGACTGAGTGACTGAGCATGCACCTACTCAAAAGCAGAAGGCTCGTAGCCAAGAAGGGGGAAAATGCATACCTGAGCCAGGCTTGAATTTTCAGGAAGTTTTGTGACTCTGCAATATCTAACCGATATGTTAGGGAAGTAATCACAGACATGTTGCTTGGTTTTTTGGTCCCTGTTCCTTTGACTGAAAAATGGGTATAAAATTGTTCCCTTGTAGCAATGCTTGAAGCTCCCAGCCCAGTGCCTTGTGCAGAGTAAGTGGTAACAGAGATCAGTCATTATTCATATGGAGGATTTACAGTCAGGCTCAGGTTGTTTTGGAAGAGCTGTAGAGAACTTCAGTCTCTTTGTTCCTCTGGGAAGGAGAGGAAATGTGAATAGGTGGGTGGAGGGTTTTCAGGGCCTTTTCTTCTGGTTCTAGAAAAACAGGAGGAGGAGAGAGAGAGGTAGCTCTTATCTTTGAAAGGAAGTCTGCCCCAGTTCCCGGTGGGCAGGGGAGTGGGGATGGGGGCTATTTCCGGGTCCACGCTGTTTGCTCTCTGAGACCCCGGCTATGCTTCACTGGCTGTGCAGAATTTGAGCAGAAAGTAGAGAAATCATTTATTTTTATGGACTTGGATGCTTCAAAGTAAAGGAACACCAGATTGATGTTTATTCTGTTAGTTTGTGGCAATATTGGTGAACCTCACTCTTCCAGGTTTCAGCAGATGCAGTGAGAAAGATCTTCCCAGACATGACCAGAAAATCCTACAGGCCTGAGAAACATGAGCGGTTGAGTACTGAAGGCACAGAGAAGCAAGTCGGGCGTCAGGCAGTGAAGGGCACCCTGTGTGCCCAAGACCTCACGCATCTAGCAGAGAGGTGCTTCTCATCCTGCTTCCTGGGACCCTGGTACCAGTCACGACTAATCTCCTTCTAAGACACAGCTTGGTTCCTGTGCAAGAAAATATACCTCCAGAGAGATGAGCCCAGATTACCTGCATTGTAAGTTATTGTTTTTCAATTATGGAGGAGACTGTCTACACACTAGGCTCTAAGTTCGGTGCTCACAGAGGCATCAAATATCGAAGGATGTAGTTTGTATCCTCAGGAAGCTTGAATTCCTGTGGTGATCTGTCATTCTGACTGTGTATTAGAATTAGCTGAGAGCTTAAGAGAGCTGTGTCTGGGCTGCACTGCTGTCTGATAAACCAGAACCTCTGGTGAGGGGAACCGGAGCACTGGCATTCAGATGTTCCCCAGCTTTTCCTAATGTGCAGCAAGGGTTGAGATTTGCTAACTTGAATGGCCAGTATTTTTCACATCTCAAATAATAAAAAGATCAGAGTGGCTACAGAGTTGGTTAATTTATGGCTCAATTATTCCAAGAATTCAGGCTACGTTCACATTTTTTTTCCCTCTGTTGTTTTTCTCATGTTGGCTTTTGCCTCAACCTCATGGTTGTAAGATGGCCGCAGTGGTGCCAAGCATCACTTCTGCATGAGTTGCATCTTGAGACATAACAGAGACGACTTCTCCAATTTCTTTTTAAAAGTAAATAAAGTTATTCCCAGAATTTCCCCAGGAGGTTTCCCTTTTAATCCCTTGTCCAGAGTAGAATCACAGGTGCAAGTGTTAATCAAGCTCTGGCAAGGCAAATAAAACCATTGCTATTGGCTGAGATCCTTTCATGACCCCTTAGGCTGGAGAGGCATCACTTGCTCTGAGCCTGTGGTCAATCAGAGTGAAACAATATACCCCCCTGCCCACTGGGAACTGGGGCAAGAGAGGGTAGGCTGTGCTGTGTGACAGGTAAACCTGGTGTCTCCCCAGTTTAGTCCAATGAAAGTTTCCTTCACAACCACAGTTGGGCTCAGCTTAGATGGAGTTCTCCATCTGGCGAGTTGGTTCCTTGCTCCCACAATCCTCCGTCTCGTGAGGCCTTCATCTTGTGAGGCCACCTTCTCACCATGTAGCCTCCCAAGTTGCTGCAGCAGGGGAGAGTGACAAGCAAAGGCATTGATTTTAACTCCCAAACCGGAAGTGACACACTTCACTTCCGTTCATTGTCTGTTGACCAGAACTAGTCAGCAGGCCCTGATCTAACTCTAAGGGCGTCTGGGAAGTACTGGGGGGCATTTGGAGAATTTGATGAGAACGATTAATAACAGTCTTTCCCATAGCAGGCAACTGGATCAGAAGTAGAGAGATAATTCAGAGGAAGAAAAGAGTGCTGGACCCAATCACGTGTGTTGATTGCGTGACCAGCTTCTGCTTCCAGTCTTGCTGGACTAAAGAGGGCTTCCTTGGTGGCTCAGTGGTAAAGAATCTGCCTGCAGTACAAGGAATTTGCGTTGCATCCATTTGTTAATGTAAAGAGTAGTCCATTAACTTGTATATAGACCTCCGTGAATTTAATCACCAGTCTATGTGTGTGCGCTTGTTGCTCAGTCGTGTTCAACTTTTTGCCACCCCATGGACTGTAGCCAGCCAAGCTCCTCTGTCCACGGGATCCTCCAGGAAAGAATACTGGAGTGGGTTGCCATGCCCTTCTCCAATGTAATAGAGTATATACGTCAATCCCAATCTTTATCCATCATCTTCCATTTTATCCATTATCTTCCTCTGTTGGCCACTCCCATAGGCAGAAATTCCTGCCCAGTGTCCCCAGGCATGCCTCGCTTCAGGTCCAGCAGAAGGAGATGTCTTCTCTGGTATCTATAAGATTGTTTTATCTTAAAAAAATTTGTCAGTACATAGTGAGCTCAACCCGATGCTCTGTGACAACCTAGAGGGGTGGGATGGGGTGGGGGTGGGAGGGAGGTTCAGGAGGGATGGACATATGTAAACTTATGGTTGATTCATGTTGTAGTATGGCAGAAACCCACACAATATTATAAAGCAATTATCCTCCAATTAAAAATAAAATTTAAAAAGTTTGTAAAGAGCCTCCAACACCTTGAGGGCAGGAAATATGTAAATGTTTGGTGTCATTCCCATGATGTATGATGGCATTGATGCAAGAAGCTCCGGTCATTACTCAGCTGTGTGTCTACATCTTCACATGGCAAAAAGTGATAATATTTATGTTTAGATAGAAAAATGATGCCCTACAGCCTTGCTCAGCTTCCTCTTGCCTTGGTTCAGCAGCGCACTAAAGACTCCTTTCTTAATGTGAATGAGTCATTTCCCCCTAAGTCCTTGAATTATTTTGAAAGCCTTTTTGACTCACCTGCTTTTCCAGGAGAAGGTGGGTTACGTTTGTTCATGAATGCAAGTGTGTTTGTACATTTGTGGGGCTCTGAATTGAATGTTGGGGGTCCAAAGCTTTTGATGTAAACATCTTATCCTTTAAAAAGACTCTAAGCTTTTCCAGAGCAAAAAGATCTGACTTATCCTTTCCATAGTACCTAGCATGGTCCTGGGTTTATAACAGGAGCTCTGTGAGTCCAACTTAATAGGGAGTAGGTGGACTGTTTCATCTCTAGGGCTGGAATATGCTCAATTCTTAGAAGTTTTTAAGGTAATGTACAAAAAAGATCAGTTTTACTTTGTCATTGTGGGTTATCTATCTCATGGTCTCTTCTAGGTAAAGTATTTTTCTCAGAATGGCATCTTTTCCCTAGGCTGACATTACTAAATAGCAGTTTACAGATACTTAGAAAATGCTGCACATTTTAAAACATTGTTGCGTCATTTAGCTGAAGGTCATGAACCTGGAGACAACCAACCATCAAATGCAGCTATGCACAGGAAGTAAGCAGCAAAAGAACTTTGGGTCAGGTGGAAGGTGTAAGAATACTCTTGTGTCAAATTTCATTGTATCAGAATCCCTAGATTCTTACTCACAGCCCAGTGATCCCTGTTGAACCCCCCAGTTCTATAAGAAATGATCCTCCGGTCTCATTGAATGTTACAGGAGCAGTCAGTACAAGCTTGGTTGAAGAAATTATGCTTTCCATGCAATGGTACGTGTCATTTAGAGTAACAATATAGCTCTATCTTGATTGACACAGAAGTCTGTTCACCATCTATCATTGAGCAACAAGGCAGTTTATAGAACAATATGCAGAGTTACCCTTCACCTACAGAGACAATGGATGATGCTGGGTACTTATGACAGCAGTGAACCATATGGAACTGACCCCCACTCTCACGACGCTTACAGGCTGGTGGGAGAAAGAGAGGAATCAGCAGTAATCGCCTTATGACAGGATGAACAGTTCTGTGATTGGTGCTTTGAGAGTACAAGGCAAGACCAACCACCCTGGCCCTGGGGAGTCGGGTGTGTGTGCGGGGGAGGGGGGGGTTCTGGTGGAAATTATGTCCAATAGTTATTATATTGTATTGTGCTGCAGTGTGCTTTACTGAATTTTATTGCATGGTATCACATTATCAATGACATCATTACTTAATAATTAATTGTAGTCAGTAATAATGTCTAGCCTAGGATAGGGGAAGGAGGCTAAAGGCAAGGATTTGAAGGGATGAGAAGAGTCTTTCGGACAAAAAGTTCTGCATGTGGGAAGGCTTAAGAGAATTCATGATTGGAGAAACAATAAAACTCAGCTTGGCTTGCAGTTTCTTCAAAAAATAGCACTGATACTTTTGGGCGTTGAAATTTTGAGTTTTATTTACTTTCTTTTTTAGAAATATCAAATTTTTGAATATACATAATGAACATATTTTATTTTCAAATGGGAAAGGTCCTACAGATTTATTTTTGCTTTAAAACAGACATGTTTGCTGTCTGGAATATTTACTTAGATAGCTTAGAGCTTTTGTTTTGAAAATGGCATGTAAATCTTACCCAAGCTCCATGAATTGAGCATAATGAGGAAATTATGAAATTATCCCAGGTTTTATTTAGATTGCCACGGGAAGATGATTCTCTGTATTGTGTGTTACTTTATGCTGTCCACAGAAATGCTCTGTCTTGCTATCAAGGAGGACCCTTGGAAGGACCAATTGCATAGATTTGCTCTGCCTTTTCCCTTTCATGAAAATATAAGAGCTACGTTGTTCTTCTGAGATCATTTAAAAAATACAAAATCTCTTTGGTGGAAGTAGAATGGCTTTAGAAACTCACGAGAGGCCTCTGGGTCCCAAACCCTTAGGGAGAAATGTTGCTAAATATTCTTTTAATTTCTTCCTAACAGTGGGGACAACTCGAGTCCCTTAATCACTAAAGACCAGCCAGGCTGGTCATATCCTGCTCAAATAATGGCAAAGGTGGGGAGTGGGGTGAGCTGAGAAATTGGATGGAAAGTGCTTTTGTGTGTCTTGCAGCCTTGGTAGTCATCGGTAGTGAAATGAAGTGAAAGTTTCTCAGTCATGTCCGACTCTTTGCGATCCCCATGGCCTATACAGACCATGGAATTCTCCAGACCAGAATACTGGAGTGGGTCAGTTCAGTCAGTCAGTTCAGTCACTCAGTCGTGTCCGACTCTTTGTGACCCCATGAATCACAGCACACCAGGCCTCCCTGTCCATCACCAGCTCCTGGAGTTCAGTCAAACTCATGTCCATCAAGTCGGTGATGACATCCAGCCATGTCATCCTCGGTTGTCCCCTTGTCCTCCTGCCCCCAATCCCTCCCAGCATTAGAGCCTTTTCCAATGAGGCATCTCTTCACATGAGGTGGCCAGGGTACTGGAGTTTCAGCTTCAGCATCATTCCTTCCAAAGAAATCCCAGGGCTGATCTCCTTCAGAATACACTGGTTGGATCTCCTTGCAGTCCAAGGGACTCTCAAGAGTCTTCCCCAACACCACAGTTCAAAAGCATCAATTCTTCGGCACTGTGCTTTCTTCACAGTCCAACTCTCACATCCATACATGACCACAGGAAAAACCATAGCCTTGACTAGATGGACCTTTGTTGGCATAGTAATGTCTCTGCTTTTGAATATGCTGTCTAGGTTGGTCATAACTTTTCTTCCAAGGAGTAAGCGTTTTTTAATTTCATGGCTGCAATGATTTTGGAGCCCCCCAAAATAAAGTCTGACACTGTATATCTACTACTGTGGGCAGGAATCCCTCAGAAGAAATGGAGTAGCCATCATGGTCAACAAAAGAGTCCGAAATGGAGTACTTGGATGAAATCTCAAAAGTGACAGAATGATTTCTGTTCATTTCCAAGGCAAGCCATTCAATATCACAGTAATCCAAGTCTATGCCTCAACCAAAAATGCTGAAGAAGCTGAAGTTGAATGGTTCTATGAAAATCTACAAGACTTTCTAGAACTAACACCACAAAAAGATGTCCTTTTCATTATAGGGGACTGGAATGTAAAAGAAGTAAGTCAAGAAATATCTGGAGTAACAGGCAAATTTGGCCTTGGAGTACAGAATGAAGCAGGGCAAAGGCTAATAGAATTTTGCCAAGAGAACACACTGGTCATAGCGTACTCTACCAACAATACAAGAGAAGACTCTACACATGGACATCACCAGATGGTCAATACTGAAAATCAGATTGATTATATTCTTTGCAGCCAGAGATGGAGAAGCTCTATATGGTCAGCAAAAACAAGACTGGGAGCTGACTGTGGCTCAGATCATGAACTCCTTATTGCCAAATTCAGACTTAAATTGAAGAAAGTAGGCAAAAGCACTGGACCATTCAGATATGACCTAAATCAAATCCCTTATGATGATACAGTGGAAGTGACAAGTAGATTCAAGGGATTAGATCAGATAGAGTGCCTGAAGTTCTATGGATGGAGATTCGTGACATTGTATAGGAGACAGAGATCAAGATCATCCTCAAGAAAAAGAAATGCAAAAAGGCAAAATGGTTGTCTAAGGAGGCCTTACAAATAGTTGAGAAAAGAAGAGAAACTAAAGGCAAAGGAGAAAAGGAAAGATATAAACATCTGAATGCAGGGTTCTAAAGAATAGCAAGGAGAGATAAGAAAGCCTTCCTCAGTGATCAATGCAAAGAAATAGAAGCAAACAATAGAATGGGAAAGACTAGAGATCTCTTCAAGAAAATTAGAGATACCAAGGGAACATTTCATGCAAAGATGGGCCAAACAAAGGACAGAAATGGTATGGACCTAACAGAAGCAGAAGATATTAAGAAGAGGAGGCAAGAATACACAGAAGTATACAAAAAAGATCTTCATGACCCAGATAATCATGATGGTGTGATCACTCATCTAGAGCAGACACCATGGAATGCAAAGTCAAGTGGACCTTAGGAAGCATCACTATGAACAAAGCTAGTGGAGATGATGGAATTCCAGGTGAGCTATTTCAAATCCTAAAAGATGATGCTGTGAAAGTGCTGCACCCAATATGCCAGCAAATTTGGAAAACTCAGCAGTAGCCACAGGACTGGAAAAGGTCAGTTTTCATCCCAATCCCAAAGAAAGTCAATGCCAAAGAATGCTCATACTACTGCACAATTGCACTCTTCTCACATGCTAGCAAAGTAATGCTCAAAACTCTCCAAACCAGGCTTCAACAGTATGTGAATTGTGAACTTCTAGATGTTCAAGATGGATTTAGAAAAGGCATAGGACCAGAGATCAAATTGCCAACATCCGTTGGATCATCAAAAAAGTAAGAGAGTTCCAGAAAAACATCTATTTCTGCTTTATTGACTGCCAAATCCTTTGACTGTGTGGATTACAACAAACTGTGGAAAATTCTGAAAGACAAGGGAATACCAGACCACCTGACCTGCATCCTGAGAAATCTGTTTGCAGGTCAAGAAGCAACAGTTAGAACTAGACATGGAACAACAGACTGGTTCCAAATTGGGAAAGAGTACATCAAGGCTGTATATTGTCACCCTGCTTATTTAACTTCTATGCAGAATACATCATGAGAAACACAAGCTGAAATCAAGATTGCCGGGCGAAATATCAGTAACCTCAGGTATGCAGATGACACCACCCGTATGTGAAGAAGTGAAGAAGAACAAAAGAGCCTCTTGATTAAAGTGAAAGAGGAGAGTAAAAATTGGATTAAAACTCAACATTCAGAAAACTAAGGTCTTGGCATCAGGTCCCATCACTTTGTTGCAAATAGATGGGGAAACAGTGGACACAGTGACAGACTTTAGTTTTGGGGGTTCCAGAATCACTGCAGATGATGATTGCAGCTATGAAATTGAAAAACACTTGCTCCTTGGAAGAAAACCTATGACCAACCTAGACAGCATATTAATAAGCAGAGACATTACTTTGCCAACAAAGGTCCATCTAGTCAAAGCTATGCTTTTTCTGGTAGTCATGTATGGATGTGAGAGTTGGACTATAAAGAAACCTGAGCAGTGAAGAATTGATGGTTTTGAACTGTGGTGTTGGAGAAGACTCTTGACAGTCCCTTGGACTGAAAAGAGATCCAACCAGTCCATCCTAAAGGAAATCAGTCCTGAATATTCATTGGAAGGACTGATGTTGAAGCTGAAACTCCAACACTTTGGCCACCTGATGTGAAGAACTGACTCATTTGAAAAGACACTGATGCTGGGAAAGATTGAAGGCAGGAGAAGAAGGGGACAACAGAGGATAAGACGATTTGATGACTCACTGACTCAATGGACCTGAGTTTGAGTAAACTCTGGTAGTTGGTGATGGACAGGGAGGCCTGGCATGCTGCAGTTCATAGGGTCACAAAGAGTTGGACATGACTGAGAGACTGAACTGAACTGAACTGATGAATCTTCAGATTCGTGTGATAAACAAAATATAAATTTATTTATGAGTGTGATGAATTCAGAATAGTTTTCATTGTGGATTTTCTGCTCCAACAAAGCTACAAGGAAATTGGCTATAGGTGGAGCTCTGAGAAGTATTTTGTCATTAAAAATATCCTTTTATTTAAAGGTTGAGAAACACTGATTTGGAGGGAAATATTAGATGTAGCCTCAGCCCCCACATGTCACCTAGCCCTGATTGATGACTGGCTACAGATTTGGATCCAACCAAAACAGGTGCTTTTGAGGGGACTTCCATGAAGAACAGGCACACAGAGGCTGCACTGAAGTGAAGTCCCCATATCTCGGGCTTCCCAGGTAGTACGGTAGTACAGAATCTGCCTCCCAGTGCAGAAGACATAGGTTCAGTCCCTGGGTCGGGAAGATGCCCTGGAGAAGGAAATGGCACCACACTCCAGTATTCTTGCTTGGAGAATCCCATGGACAGAGGAGCCTGGTGGGCTACAGTCCATGAGGTCATAAAGAGTGGGAAACAATTCGAGCGCAGGTACACCACACACACCCCCCCCCCCCCACACACACATCTTATTCCTTTGATGCCTCCTGCTTCTCCTTTTCTTATTTAATTTTCACTGGCATCCTCTCCTTGCACAATGCAATCCTTATACATAACATACGTGACTCTGACTAAATAGAGTTCAGCCAGGACTGCAGACATCTGGGTGCAGTTTCACAGCATGCCTGTGAAACCTCTTGATTGATTTGATGGTGACGTAAACAACCACAACGAACACAAAAACACTGAATAACAAGAAGCTTGACGTTTATGGAACTTTGGAAAATGAGCCTTTGTCAAGCTTGGATATTCCATCCTGCAGGAACTGTACAGGTGGAGTAAGGGTAGGTGTTCCTGGGCAGGGAAGTAAGAAAGGTGGGGAGAAGGAAGCGGATACAGCTCTGCCTTGGAGCAAACTGCAGGACTTCACATACCCTGAGGCATTGCCTCTCAATAGTGACTGTTAAGAGTCACCTTGGAGATTTTTAAAACACAGGTGCCCAGGTCCCAGCGAGGTCAGATCCAATCAGAATCTTTCAAGGCAGAGTGAATATCTGAATTTTTTAAAACTCCTAGTGTAGTCACCTTAATGAGCATGAGTTTCCCTGGAGGGCTTGTTCAAACACCGTGTAAGGGGCTCAGAGTATCTGATTCAGTAGGTCTGGGTGGTGCTTGGAAATATGCATTTCTAGAAAGTTCTGGGGTGATGCTGTTGCTGGTGCTGTTCTGGATACTGCACTTTGAGACCCACTGCTCTATGCTCCTAGGACATTGGGGCCTGATGCATTTGAGCCTATAACCCCAAACCGTGGGGGCCTCAAGACTTTCCTTCCACTATGTCTAGAAGAACTATGAAGACAAATCAAATAGGTAGTATGTTTGCCTTGGAAAGTCTTAGCTCCGGAAACAATTTTATGAAGTCACAAATGGTTTGGTGTACAACCCTGCATTGCTTAGTTAGGGGGTGTAACAAGATGGTCATAATTCTTTCCGTATATAGACTCCATTGCATCTATTAGTTTCACAGTACTTATGTGGGAAAGTACAAATGTAGATAAAACGCTGGGCTGACTGTCACTTGGCCATGGATATTTCTAAACTTCCAGCCTTTACCTGTGCACAGCTGGGTTTAAGGGATGGGGTTTTGGGACTGTGGCCTTCGTGTCATAGCTACCATGGTGTACATTTCTTAATATAGCTGGGGGAGTCAGGCTGGGACCACGCAAGACCGCGCCCTGAGTGGGGACAGCACCAGGAGGGCCATGCCGAAATGTTGAGCTGCAGCAGGGCAAAGGGAATTCAGGAGGAGGTGATGCATGGAGACCTAGGCAGATGGTACCAGTGAAGGTGTGAGTTCTCTGTTCTTGGGCTGGAACACCTGTCAGGATCTGAGAGAGGACAGAGGAGAATAAGGTTGAGCTTTGATCTTCTGGGAATGGAGGTCCAAAGCAGGCATTGGGGCATGGAGAAAGAGGCAAGTGCCTTCTGTGAACAAGGCACTGAGTTTGGGAACAAGACAGAGACCCAGTTACTCAAACTGGGTTCCAAGTTGGGCCAAAACATCCAGAAAGTGAGCAAAGATGAGGCCAGAGTTGTCCAAATACCTGCTGCCTGAAAACAGGCTTGTGTCAAGAGAACAGACAAGGTGGGGCCTTGAGACAGAGGCTAGCTGGCCTCTGCTCTGCAGAGGGGTGTTTTATAGAGATTTGATTTCAGCAAGGTCTGGTACATGGGGGTAAACTTCTACATTGGAACCTTGTATGGATTTCTCTTATTTAAACATCAGTGGAGCAGCATTAAAATGGTTGTGTGAAACGTTATGCCACTGCCTGAATGTTCTTCAGTGACTCACACTAGGATCTGCTTGCCCAGGCCACTTTGTATTTCCAATCTTATGTCCTACCATGTGGGAGATGTGCCCTGAACAGAGGGAGTGGATTATGTTAATGGTAAGTTTCTGAGGATCTTCACATAGAGATGGGCTTAGTAGGTTAAACCACCTATTCCGTTTTGTTCACATAAAAGATTTTCCCAAGTGTCTTCCTCTAGAAACAGACTTTGCCCTTCTGGCTAGAGGATGATCCTGTGAGCAAGGCATGGCTAATTGTAATCAACAAGGATACCTCTAAGGGCAGGGCGGGTCATCATTGCAAGACCAACCAGGGTCCTTCTCTGTGACTGATATATGAACACAGAGAAGAAGCTTCTCCCCGCTTTCTCTGGGTCTGCTAAGTTGGATTTGCTGGCAGCCATGTCCCCAACGTATAGAAATGCTGACATGTCAGGCAATGCAGAAATGAACTTGGGTAACATAGAGATACACACAGCCGGTACACATCAAGTAGTGGTGACCATCTGGCCCCGGTTCATACAGCTGAAGTTTTTCCAGCGGTATTCCCAATGGTGAAGGCTAATAAATCCCCCCTTACATTTGATTGAGCTTGATTAATAACAGATCCCCAGTGAATACAGTGTGTGTACTGGGACTCTCAGAGGATAGAGAAGGAGCCCAGAAAATTAAACACAAAGGTTAGTACAAGCTGCCAGTGAGCTCTCCTGGGAGGGCGGACCAGCAAGAAGGCACCCCTTGGAAGATGCTGAATTGGAAACCTGGAGAACAAAGTGTTGGTCCTTCTCTGTCCCCAGCTGGTTATGTGAACTTCGATTTATTTATCTTTAAAATGAATGAGTTGAGAGACTTCCCTGGAGGTCCAGTGGTTAGGACTTCGTGCTTTCACTGCTGAGGGCATGGGTTCAATCCCTGGTTGGGGAACTAAGATCCCACAAGCTGTGCAGTGTGGTCAAAAAAGTGAACAAAATAAAATCTGCGCTTAAAAAAAATAAAGTGAGTGAAATTGAGGAGCTAGATTTTATCAAGGTTCATTCTAGGTCTAGGTGGTAAAGCTGCTTACCTTCCTTTCCATTAAGGTGTGGAGGGCAGGGCTTGCTCCCTTTTACTTTATGAGCTGAGGTCTGGGCTCCAGCCCTTCCTTTCCTTGCCTCTGCCTCTAACACATGGCCTCTCCAGTTCATTTCGACTCTGCTGCCACCACTGCAGATAAATAGCCCTGCCTGTGTCGCAGTTCCATTCCCACCCTCTAATGATGCTTCATCAGCTTCAGTGAGAAGCTCCTGGATCCTCCCCTGGCATTATAGGCTCTCCAGTCCTAGACTCCACAGCCCTCTTTTCAGCCTCCTGGAATTACAAAGCTTCAAAGACCCTAGACAAAGGTCCATCTGGTCAAAGCTATGGTTTTTCCAGTAGTCATGTATGGATGTGAGAATTGGACCATAAAGAAATCTGGGTGCCAAAGAATTGATGCTTTTGAGCTGTGGTGTTAGAGAACACTCTTGAGAGTCCCTTGGACTGCAAGGAGATCCAACCAGTCCACCCTAAAGGAAATCAGTCCTGAATATTCATTGGAAGGACGGATGCTGCAGTTGGAACTCCAATCCTTTGGCCACCTGATGTGAAGAACTGACTCATTGGAAAAGACCCTAATGCTGTGAAAGATTGAAGGCAGGAGGAGAAGGGGACGACAAAAGATGAGATGTTTGGATGGCATCACCAACCTGTTGGACATGAGTTTGAGCAAGCTCTGGGAGTTGGTGATGGACAGGGAAGCCTGTTGTGCTGCAGCCCATGGGGTCTCAAAGGGTCGGATACAACTGAGTGACTGAACTGAACTGAGAGATCGTAGAAATCAGTTAGTCTAAATCCTTTACTCTGATGGAAAACTGAAACGCAAGCTGTGACTTCCAAAGCCCAGGACCAGGCTCCATCATTACCCCATCTTGGCATATGCTTCGGAGAGCTGGCCTTCTGCTCCTGGGTCAAGTCCACTCATCACAGGCCTTTGCTCCCACCATCCCCTTGCCTGGCAATCCTCTTTTCACATCTGAGCTCATGGAAGTAACTGCTCTGGCTTCCCAAGGCCCATTCCAGAGCAGCCTTCTGTGTCTCAGCCTCCCTCAGCCAGGAGGAGCTGCCTTCTCCTCGTTACCTGTCTCACGCTCTGTGCCACTCCAGGAATTTTTCCTTCTTTTTTCTTCTGGGTTTTAGGTTTGTTTCCTTTTCTTTAGCACAGGGATTTTCCTCACGAAAAGAGGTCTTGTGCCATGTCTGAAACTTTCTGCGTGTCTAGCACAGTCCTCCCACTCAAGGAAGAATGGCTGGATAGAACCCATAAGATTTGTGAGGGTGTTCTGAGAGGGTCCTATCAAAGCGCCCAGATACTGAATTTACATCCCACAAGAGTCCTCTTCAAAGCATCGCCTGGTTGGGTGAACTTGCCGATGAATGCTAATATTTTTAGTTCTTTTAAGCCTCGTGCAGGTCAATAACATATTTGAAATCCATCAAGCCTTGGAAAGTACAGTGTGTTGAAATGAGGTGATTTCACTAGCCGTTGCAGGCTAATGAAATCCATTCTGGTGACACGTAGTTTGTCTTTTGGGGAGGTGGCTGGGTGAAGGTCTGGAGTGAGGTGGCAAACTGTGCTGGAGGCCTGAGATGCTCGTAAGGTTACACTGTGCGTGTGAGAACAGGGACAGCACTCCACAGGGTCTCATGCTGCGTCTTTTTCCTCACCTGAGCTAGGATTGTGCTGGAAGGAGTTCTGTTTGCTGTGAGAGTAGGCCATAAGATAAGCGACTGCTGAAATCAGAGGCTTGATTTCCTTAAACTATGGTGACCCTGCACTCCTTGTGTTTCAGGCTTGCAGTGTGGGAGCAGCAAGAATGTGCCTGGGCTACTAGGGCTGTGCTGAGGGCTTCCTGTCTGAGATCACCCACACTCTCAGGTATTCTAGATCCCTGCACGGGGAGCCTGGCCTTTTGAGCAGGCACTGCCACTGCAAAAGGGAAGCTGAGTGAGACAGACTTTTTCCTTTCCACTGCATGCATCTTCATCACTAAGATAAAAGCTGGTACCCAAGTGTGAGAAGAAGCATGCACGCCCCTTCCATCCATCACCCTTGCCTCCTGCCACAAAGCCTGTCCTACTTCCTAATCCTGCTCCCTAGGGGATTGTTTTGTGGGCTAGGCGACCACCTCTGCTTTTGTTTTCCATGTTGGGACTTCCAAGGGTGGAAGGCGAAGTGGAGACAGCTGAGAGAGACCAGAAGCGAGATGAATGATTGCTGCTCAGCACCCTGTGATGGGGAGAGGAATGGAGAACCAGGCAGCAGCTAGCATAGGGGCCAGAGGCCATGAGCTTGGAAGCCCCCGGCAGGTTATTTCTCACTTTGCAAAGCCAGCAGCCAGGCTGAGAGCTTCAAGATGTGATGGCTCCTATTTTTCCAACATTAAACAATGTACCACAGAGAAATTTCCATTTAAAATAAAATTATCCAGGGCATAAACCTATTTTGGTTCTGCCAACGCTCCCTGCTTAGTGATGGTCAAAGAAATTCCACAAGGTCCCTTTGAGGATGGAGGCTTGAATGAACTAGAAAAGGAAGTTTCTGATGGCTTTTTTTGAACAAGTAGTTTGACTGTCATAATTATTTTAGTTCCGTTTCGCTAAGGTACCTCCTCCCGGCTTTATTTCCTTTTAGTACACAAACCTACTCCAAGCCTCTCCCCAGATGGGAACCCTGAAAACTCAGAGTTGTGCATAATTATGTGGGAGTCTAGTCAGCCTCCAAGAATATGGGGTGTGCGTCATCTTGGCACTGGACATGAATGAAGCAGTGCGTACATTTTCTTTCAATAAAGGGTGAGGAAAGAGGGTTTAGTTAGAACAAGAGGGATTCATGTAAGACACTTGGGATTAAAATTTACACATCATCTCATGTTACAAAATACAGGTCTTAAAAATCCAAATAGAAACTTAAGAACTGCAGATTAGCTAATCTAATCTTCTCTGTAAGATTTATAACAAAAAGAGGCAGTCCTGTGTCATATGTCTCTCCACCTCTGACCCTCATTCGAGAGGCAATGACAGTTCTTTACCAGTTTCCCTCTTCCCATAGCAACTTTTCTAAGCACCATGCATCCACATTGTTATTCTGCTTTTACTTTGCAGCATTAGCTGTTTTCTGCTGATTGCCCGCTACTGAAGATAATGATTTACTTTCTTGCTGTGACATTTACTATCCATTCTGCCTCTCAATGGCTAACATTGTTTAACCATTGGTTAATTCAACATCCTGTGTCCAGGTTATTGTGAATGTATATAGTCCCAGTTTAGAAGACACACACACACACACGCATATTTACAGCTGCTGTCATTCTGAAATCTCCCTCTCTCACCGTTTGAGTGGTTCCCTTTACCTGTTTTCCGTACCGGAGCCCCTGTTTCCCAGCTCCCCATCCCCCATTTGTCATTTAGTTTTTTTTTTTTTTTTTTTTTTTTAAAATCTGGGTGAGGACGGTTCTCCTGTAGCTTCCTGAGAAAGAGTATTTGGTGAGTATAACTTTGAAAATGTGTGTGACTGAAGGTGTTATTCCGTCTTCACATGGGATCAGTAGTGCGACTTGGTATAGAATTCTGGGTGGTAAATCATTTCCTTCTGGATTTTAGAGACTTTTCCTCTGACCTTGTCATCCCTTGCATGGTCACCGTTGAGGAAAGTGATTCCCTTCTGATTCCCAGGCCTGGGACTGACCTGCACTTCTTTGGAAGTGAGTCATATGCACACTCTATCCATAGTGTTGTGAGCCATCGTGGTGCTGGTCTTGGTATGTCATTTTTTTTTCTTTGAACTATACTTTGTGGGCCTTTTTTGCATTTTTTTTTCTCTCTCTCTCTCTCCTTTTTAATTTTAATTTTTTGGCTGTACTGCTTGGCAAGTGGAATCTTAGCTCCCCAACCAGGGATTGAACCTGCACTCCCTGTGTTTGAAGAGTAGAATCTTACCCACTGGACCACTAGGGAAGTTTTTGGCGGGCCTTTGGAAACTGGAACTCAAACCTTTGGTTCTGGAATGTTTCTTTAACTTTTTGGTAATTTCCTTCCTTCCTTCCCTTTCTGGAACTCCCATTGGTCCCCCTCCCCCCCAGATCTATGCTAATTGTCTATCTTTTCTTCTCCCTCTTCTCCCCCATCTTTTTTGGGGCTTCTTACTTTATAGAAGATTTCCTTAACTTCATTTTCCAGACTTTCTTTGAATTTTTCACTTTTGCCATCATATTTTTAAACATTTGTATTTTCATATCTGGATGTTCCCTTTTTAAAAATAACATCATGTTCTTGTTTCATGGTTGCAGTATTTTTTCCCGTCACTCTGAAAATATTAACTTTAGCTTTCACGGGATTTCTTTTTTCCATGTTCCCTACACACTCTATTTCCTCTGAGTTTGTTTTTCTGTTTATTTATTTTGATTTCTATCTTTCGCAGAAGACACTTCTCAAATGTTTGAGGATCCTTGGCACTCTGCTCAGTTTTTTGGTTTTTGGTTTTTAATTGGAGTAGATACCAATGATTGGAAGCTGTGTACAATGTGAACAATGATTGGTGGGGCCAATCAATGATTGGTTCTACCTTAGATGATGGGAGAGGACTGTTTCAATGGGGAAATTCCAAGTGTTTCAATATCCATAGGTCATTGCTCTTGGACTTTTGACTTTTCCCAGGAAAAAACTTTTCCAGTTTTCTGTCTGGCGGGGACCTGAGCATGTATGGAGTAAACTGGGAAAGAGGGACCTGAGACTGTCGCTAGGCTATCTGTGGACTTTTGCACAGGATCCCTGCTTTCAGCATTGTACTCGCAGCCACAGCAGGCACCTGGAGGCCCTTAGCTCAGGTTCCCTTTGGTTCTAACCACTGAAGTCTTCAGTCTTCTGCGGGAGTAGAAGGGCATGTACTTGGCAGCGTGGACTAGGGTGGATAGAAATTTGTGGATCTAATTATCTTTTAGACCTTCATCCCATCCAACTCCATCCATGTCCTTGCGTTCAGAGGCACTTGCCTCCAGTTGCTGAGCCTTCCTGATATTCTACAGGATTAGGCTCCATTCTTGGTCTATCCCACTTCCAGCTTGGCTTTTAAGGTTTTTGTTTTTTGTTACCCATAAGTTATTGTTGTTGTTGTTTTTAACCACAGTTCTTTTATCCTTTCTAAATTTTGTTGCTGTTTCTTCTCTAGCTTCTCTTTATCTTATTGGGTTATTGAAGAATTCATTTACTGAAATGATAGAAAATTTTTCTTGAAGAAAACACAAGTGTTTAGCCTGTCATGTTTAACAGAAGGCTCCCCTCTTCATTAATAACTGGGAAAACAGCGCCAGAGAGAGTGAAACATTTGCCTAAGGTCATATATACATTTAGAGGAAGAGTTCTCATTGCAAATCTTCCAAATATATGGTGACTCCTACAACGGTGGATGCAAAAGACACCGTGTTTTCCCTTGTAAATGTTACTGTCTAGCAGGGAAGATAGATGTCTATCAAATAATCACTTTACATGGAATTCCACTTATCAGTTTTGTGACCACAGTCATGTCACTAAACTTCTCTAAGCTCAAGTCCATCATCTGTGAAATGGTTTTACTAAGATACAGGTCAGGAAGCAACAGTTAGAACTGGACATGGAACAATAGACTGGTTCCAAATAGGGAAAGGAGTCCGTCAAGGCTATATATTGTCACCCGGCTTATTTAACTTCTATGCAGACTACATCATGAGAAACTCTGGGCTGGAAGAAACACAAGCTGGGAGAAATATCAGTAACCTCATATATACAGATGACACCACCCTTATGGCAGAAAGTGAAAAGGAACTAAAGAGCCTCTTGATGAAAGTGAAGGTGGAGAGTGAAAAAGCTGGCTTAAAACTCAACATTCAGAAAACGAAGATCATGGCATCTGGTCCCATCACTTCATGGGAAATAGATGGGGAAACAGTGGAGACAGTGGCAGACTTTATTTTTTTGGGCTCCAAAATCAGTGCAGATGGTGACTGCAGCCATGAAATTAAAAGACACTTACTCCTTGGAAGAAAAGTTATGACCAACCTAGGTAGCATTTTGTTTTGTTTTTAAATAAATTTATTTATTTTAATTGGAGGTTAATTACTTTACAATATTGTATTGGTTTTGCCATACATCAACATGTATCTGCCACAGGTATACACGTGTTCCCCATCCTGAACCCCTCCCCCTCCATTTTGAAAAGCAAAGACATTACTTGCAAACAAAGGTCCATCTAGTCAAGGCTATGGTTTTTCCAGTGGTCAGGTATGGATGTGAGAGTTGGACTGTGAAGAAGGCTGAGCGCCGAAGAATTGATGCTTTTGAACTGTGGTGTTGGAGAAGACTCTTGAGAGTCCCTTGGACTGCAAGGAGATCCAACCAGTACGTTCTGAAGGAGATCAGCCCTGGGATTTCTTTGGAAGGAATGATGCTAAAGCTGAAACTCGAGTACTTTGGCCACCTCATGTGAAGAGTTGACTCACTGGAAAAGACTCTGATGCCGGGAGGGATTGGGGGCAGGAAGAGAAGGGGACAACAGAGGATGAGATGGCTGGATGGCATCACGGACTCGATGGTCGTGAGTCTGAGTGAACTCCGGGAGTTGGTGATGGACAGGGAGGCCTGGTGTGCTGCGATTCATGGGGTCTCAAAGAGTCAGACACGACTGAGTGGCTGAACTGAACTGAACTGAACTGAAGGATTAAATGAGATGATTCATAGACGGGGCCTAACACAATGACTGAACCACTGTACATTCTTGGTTAAGTTTAGCTACATTGTTGTCATTATTAGCAGCTATGAAGGGACAGTGAACAGCATTAAGAAAGATTATAGTAATAAGAAGTGCATGTATGTGCACATATGTTGGCACGTGTGTACATACACACAGGCAGTGAGACTGTTCTAGAATGGGAATCACCTCCTGTGTGTAGGATTCCTCTAGTTGCTGAAGGGACTTTGTCAAATGCTTAAAAGAAACTTTGATATATGATCTCCCCACAGACAGCAGTTACCATTTGATTTATTGGCTGTGTAAATTGTGATTTATCATGGAACAGGTTATTTCTATTTGCATTTGGAAGTTGAGCCAGTACCTCTGATAACCATAAGAAATTACGGAATGTCAGGAGGGCAGCAGACCCACACAAGGAAGCTTTATGGGCTGGAGCAATGTGGCTATTATAAAGAAAAGAACTGAGACTACAGAAAGAGGAAGATGGAGAGGCAGCGTGGGGATGTTCTGTGTGGTGTTTTCCATTAGTCAGACTTCCGGGTGAAATATTGTAAACAGTTTCAGGGCAGGAAGAGAGAAAAGGAGCTATCTGATTTCTGAGCCCACCGTGGTGGAAAAAATGGAGACTTTGGACTAAAATCTCAAGGGAGTAGGCCAACCAAGGATGTGAATAAGAGGAAGATCGGAGAGGATCAGTCAGGAGCTTGGGGGATAAAGATTTTCTGGGCAGTAGAAGTAGGGTCAGAGGCATCATGGGAAGGAGAAGGGAGGGACAGAGGAGAGGTTAAGATGCACTTCTGAGTTTTGTTTTGTCTGCAAGTTATGGAAAAATGAAAAGTTTTGAATCTGTAGAAATATTTCTGGTTAGTTAGGGTAAAAATTATGAGTATGTAAACAGGAGAAAATTTTTTCCATATAAAATGTTAACATAACCCTGGGAGTTAGGTGTCCTGTCTTTGCATTTCCCTAGAAGGAGAAATCTGTAAGGTGAGAAAAGGTCAGATGGAACTTACTAAAAGAGGACTAGGATAGGAGGCATCACTAATTGCCTGCCCTCCTTCCCACATCCTCCTCCTTGGTATCACCAGAAAGTGGCTGGATGATTATTTGATTTATGTTTTAACTGTGATAGTCAAGGCCATTCTGCTTAAACCTCTTTCTGGGCTGTACTTTTCCTTTTGTATAAACTTTGCCAAGGCTTCCATCTGTCAGAGAAAAGCATAGATTTCTTGGCTAATATAAGTGGTAAAACTTGAAAAGCATGGGGATACTTTGTAGAGAGTTCAGGATAGTGGTAGCTTCTGGAGAGGAAAGGGAGAGAGAGGGAGGAAGAGAGAGGAATGTGCTTTGGGCCAGGAGCAGAGATGCCTCAGCTCGCTCCCTGGCAAACCTTTACTCCTGGAGGGGCTGATTATTATTTATTGTAGGAAATGACTTGAACTCTTTCGAAACTTCCATGGGTTGAGCATTGATGTGCTTTCCCAAGAGAGGCCCTTTTTATTTTGCCAGCCTTGCCTCACATACAATAGTTAAGGCATCCCAGGTCTGGGCCCTTAGTTCTTCAGCTTTAGATCTCATTGGTGATGTTCTAGTGCCTGGGATGTTTCTGGGGCAAGGATGTGAAGTCTCAGGTCCCAGTTTCCTCCTCTTCCAGAAACAAGGATGTCCATATGCCAAGACCATGACCTTTGATTCAGAGAGCTTGGAGCTCAAGTCCCAGTTGTGCTGATGCAGTTGATTTTCATTTAACTCATTTGTATGACAGGTGCTATAATACCTAGGTTGGAGGGCTGTTCTGTGAATTAGAGATAGGTGGCTCTCAGCTGTCACTGTGAGTAAGAATCATCACGAGTTCTGATATCTAACCTTATTTGAGAAGAACTAACCATCATGGAGTAGCCAGTTCCTGATAGGAATCCACACGATTTAGTTTACAGAGCTGCCCTTGAGAGAAACGGCTCAATTATAAATCACCACCTGCAACTTGGGGGACCTACTCAGGAGAACTGTATTTAGTTTATTTCCCTTTCTGCAGCAACTTAATACTTATAGCTTATATTTCTTGATGGAGAGTCCTTTTACAGCATCTCAGTTCCAGCTGTGAAATTTAGAATTCCATATATAGGCATAGCCTGTATTCTAAATCAAACCATTTTAAACATGTCCTCCAAACTTATGGGTAATCAGTCCTGCCGTTTTTCAGTTGATGGCAATAACATATATAGATAGAAATCTAATTTTATTTCTCTGGATGAGATAGACTATAATAGTAATGTCTGTATCCCTCAGTGTCATCCTTGGGATCTGGAGAGCCCTTTAATGTCAGGGAATCCTATTTTTATACATTTTTTAGGTTCTTAGTGCCCAACATGGAGATATCCTGTCTTGAATGATTTAGTAATTTATTCAGCAAGGCATATTCAGGGATATTGAATGTGAGGAATGTGTGGGCTGCTAAGATCTGGGCCTGAATAAGAGAGATGAGAGAGACAGACGTTAAACAAACAGTTGCAAAAACAATTATTTTCGTTGATATACAGTGAAGGGAAAAGATAGAATTGCCCTGAAAACATAATATGGAGACCTATCAGTGGCGGGGTATTTCTGGCCCAGGGTATCTGGAGGTTGGAAGGGTTGCCAGTGAGCCTGCCCACAGTGTGTCTCCCTACTCTGAGCTGGATTTACACAGACTCTTGTTACCTGCCTGGACTAGAGACACTGAAGGCCAGCGTTTTGGCTAATGTCCACACCCCAGATGAAGCTGCTCCCCTCTTATGTAACATGCTTTAAGCGCCTGCTCTATAGCTTGAATTTTCTCACTTAGTCCTCCCAACACAACAACCCTGTGTGTTTGGTGTGAGCCAAATTTATACCTGAGGGTTCAAAAAAATCATAGGGTTTCTAGTTTTCCACAATAATAGGCTGAGCTAGGAAACTGTTTTTAGATTTCAAGCAGTCTTCTGTCTATAGTTTTATTTAAAACTACTTAAAAACATTTTAAATGTTTTATTTAGAAAAATTTTAATAAAATCTATTTATCAAGCAAAGCCCAATCTATAAACCTGTCAAAAGAGAGTTGTACTTGTTGAACTGGGAGTGGATGATCAGGTCACCACCTTGCTTCCCCAAAGTGAAAGTGTTAGATGCTCAGTCATGCTGACTCTTTACGTCCCCAAGGACTGTGGCCTGCCAGGCTCCTCTGTCCATGGGATTTCCAGGCAAGAATACTGGAGTGTGTAGCCATTCCCTTCTCCAGGGGATCTTCCTGTCACAGGGGTCAAATCTAGTGGCTCAGACAGTAAAGAATAGGTCCGCAATGCAGGAGATGAGGGTTTGATCCCTGGGTTTGAAGATCCCCTGGAGAAGGGAATGGCTACCCACTTCGGTATTCTTGCCTGGAGAATTCCATAGCCAGAGGAGCTTGGTGGGCTCCAGTCCGTGGGGTCACAAAGAGTTAGGCCCAATTGAGCAACAAACACTTGTTCCCCCAGACAAGTCTCTGAATTGCCTTGAAAAGACCTAAGCCTTGTGTGAGGCTTGGTTTTAAAACTGTTATTTTGGGACTTCTCTGGCAGTTCGGTGGTTAGGACTCTGTGCTCCCAATACAGGGGCAATGGGTTTGATTCCTGGTTGGAAAGCTATGATCCTTCATGCCATGGCCGAAAAAAAAAAAAAAAAGGAAAACAAAAACAAACCATCACTCTACATCATATGGCATTTCTTAGCTCACAAACCCCTGCACTTTCACTTACTATTGGATGAGCACAATTAAATGCCAGCAGTTATTAGAACCCCATGATTACAAGGGAGACAGACCACTGTAACCCTAGTTAATATGCAATTCTTACTAAATATTCATGAGTGTTATTAGCCAAGGTTTTCTAACCTCAGCCTTATTTGGATTTTCACTTGTAATGTTTGATATAAACAAGGAGCTGGAAATGGTCAGGGAGGAGGGTTTGCTTTCAGCAGGTGCACAATATTTGTTGATTTGATTTCCTAGGTTATCTCTGGAGGAGGAAATATTTGAATGGCCACATTCCAGACTCTGCTTCTCCCTCTGGGACTTGCAAAGATGGAGACTGTCTAGACCCTGGCCTTGAAGCCTTCACAGTCCAATTGCAGACAGAACATGTGTGCTGAAACAATTAGACAGCTGGATAAGCTGGCACAGCATCCAGTGCTGGATCGTGAACTGCAGCTTCTGGTGCAATGAGAGGTCAACGAAGAGAGATTAATGAGAGGGAAGTGGAGTAACCAAGGCCAACTCTGGAGCCAAGTGGGCCCATTGCTGGGTCTTGATAAATTAGTAGGAAATAGGGAGTTAGAGAGAAAGGAGAAGGCCTTTAAGGCAGGGGTAGCTACGGGAAGTAAAGGCATGAAGGCAGGAATCTAAAGGGCTGTGCAGAGAACTAGTGATGGGATTTGAGTGACTGGAGGACATGCTGGAGTGGGTGATGGGAAATGACATTGGAGGTCAGCTGAGGAATTAGTACAAGAGATACACCCCTTAATACAGACACAGAGATAAGAACTCAAAAGAACAAAAGGAAGCAGAGCTCTGGTTACTTGGCCCCAGGTTCTGGGAATCTTCATAGTGGATGGGATAGAACCAGGCATATGAAGCCAGACAGAGGAGCTGTCACTTGGTCTTCTGAAAATAGGGAGTCATTACAGGCTCCTGTGAGAGGTAGTCATATTTTGGGAAGATTGCTCTTCCAGCATGTTTTGCAAGATGACAGAGATGCTACCATGCTTTGGCACACATTCCAAACTCAGTCTTCTGATGCTTGCAGGCTCCCAACAATGACCCAGCTTAGGGCTGGTTTTGTGCAGTTCTTGCTAAGTTTCAGTTCTAGAAAGAAAACAAAGTATTAGTCGCTCAGTTGTGTTTGACTCTGTGACCTCATGGACTGTAGCCCGCCAGGCTCCTCTGTCCATGGAATTCTCCAGGCAAGAATATGGGAGTGGGTAGCCATTCCCTTCTCCAGGGGATCTTTGCCAACTCAGGCATCGAACCAGGGTCTTCTGCATTGCAGGCAGATTCTTTACTATCTGAAAGAATTCCTTTCAGTTCTAGGTAAACTGTAAATGTTAATCAGTCCAAGTTCTGATTAACAATAATTTGGTAAACAGATAGAGTTAAGGAAGTGCTAACAATGAAACATGAACTATTAGACCATGTGACGTCCTTCTAACAATATCACTGCAGTGACATTTTTGCAGACACAGATGATACTTTTGATAGATCAGACTGTTTAGTCAGGCAAGTACCAAGCTGGACCTCTGTAACAATGATGTCATTTGTATATTGATTTCTGTGAATCAGGATTTGAAGTATTGCCTCCCTCTGCAAATTTATTTTATGACCTGTAGGCTGGGTCTCCACAACTCAGAGGGAAGACAAGGCCAGCTGCCTCAGGTCAAAGTAGAGTGAGGGATAGGAAATTAGTGCTTTGATCCCTCAGAGTTAGCTAGTCACTGTGTTTAAGTAACAATGATCATATATACCATTTGTCAAATGCCTAGCATTCAATGAATGAAAACAGTTTGCATTTTTCATTACATCTTCAAGACACTCTGCTCATGTATGTATTCCTGTTACCTCTGGTATCTAGATGAAGCAGCCAGGGCTTGGGAATTAAGCAGCTCACTAATGCACAGAAAATAGTGCGAGTAGGAAAATGAATCTGCAGCTTCCTGATCAGAGTCTGTTCCTTTAACCAGCCCCCTTTGCCATGAATTGCCATAATGATTGTGCTGATGGTGACGGAGATCATCATTTCTGTGGCATAATTAATAATTAATCGGGCAGACTCCCTTGCACCTATGGGTGGACCTGGGATGATATAATTCTGGCCAATGAGGCATAAGCTGGAGGTTCTTGCTGATTTCCTAGCGTAGGCTCAGATCCTTCCAGCAACTCCCTTACTCTATTCATGTCTTGCATGTGGATGCAAAGACTGGTGGTGTAACAGCCATCTCACAACCATGTGTGCAAAAGCTAGATTCTAAGGCAGTGAAGCAGGAATATAGACACAACTGGCACCTTTGATGACTCTCTTGAGCAGTGGTCTGCGTATAACCTAACTACTCATTATGTGATTAAAAACAAATCTTTCACTGTTTAATCCATTTTTATTACTTGTGCCTTAGTGCAATCCTAACCAATAAAACCATGCCTTTAGAGCTCTTGACATACATCAAAGCTCAGCTGTGATATTTACTGACATTTGGAGGAGGAAGAATTCTTTGTGTCTGGGGCTGTTCTATGCACTGTAGGCAGCATCCCTGGCCTCTCCCAGATGGTTCAGTGGTAAAGAACCTGCCTGCGAATGCAGGAGACACAAGAGATGTAGGTTCAAGCCCTGGGTTGGGAAGATCCCCTGGAGGAAGGCATGGCAGTCTGTTCCAGTATTCTTGCCTGGAGGAACCCATGAACAGAGGAGCCTGGTGGGCTACAGTCCATGGGGGTCTCAAAGAATTGAACAAGACTGAGCATGCACTTACCACATTACTGGCCTTTCTAACCACAAGCTGTAACAACCAAGAATGCCTCCAGACATTGCTACGTGCCCCCAAGAGGGCAAAATAGCCCCAGTTGAGACCATTGCCAAACAGCATCTTATTTGATCTTCTAAATTATGTTTGAGGTAGTTAGAAATGTTGAATTGGTCCAAAATATAAGGAAACTAGACTCTAAGACATTCATTGATCTGCCAGAAGTTACAACATTAGTAAGTGGACTGGAACCTAGGATTTTGGGCTCTGGGTTCAGCGTATTTTCCATCACAGTGCATGAGTTATTTATTTTGGTTAAGGCCACTGATCTAATTAGTTGAATGGACCTCTGCTTTAGATACTGCCGTGTTGTTGTAAAGAAGGATTGCAGTCGGACAAAGCTGAGTGCTCTGTGAGCAGAAGACAATAAATGTAAGCTCCCCAACCCACCGCAGCTCCCTTGAACAGATATGCGTTACTCCATGTTTCAAAAGGTGATTCACAGGTCAGGGCTTCCTGGGTGTGCTGACATCATTGTCCTGGCTGAAGTTGGATTGCCTACTCTTATTCCCCATCACCCCCCTCCCTAAAAATACAGGCAGAAGCAAGCAGATGACAAAATTTTCCATAGCTTTGTTTGTGCTGCAGAGATACCTTGTCCTCAGTCAAATGTTAGGAAGTTTAAAAAAGAAAACACAACAAAACAGTTGAAAAGAGCCCGTTTGATTTGATTCTTTCCGTCCCCTCCTTCATTCACCATGACAGCGATCTGCAGCAGATACCAGCCACAGATGTCCTCAGGCCTGTCTTTGAATGAGGTGCCTCATCTGGCTTCTCTAATGTTTCTAGATTTCTCCATGAGGATTGCCCACTGGGCTATGATCTAAGTAGCCTCATTCGGAGTTCCAGTTCTGGGCCTGTAAGTACCAGAATGCAGGCTCTCTTAGCTCATTAATACCTGCCAAGAGAACTGTTCTTCAAAGGAGACTTGGAGCAGGTAGTTTCTCTTGACGGAAGAAGTAGCTTCAGGGGAACAGTGCTTTATCAACTCACTTCAGCCTTGACCTTTGCCTCCTCCTCAGTTTTTTTCAATGCTTTCAGACTAAAAGTCGATTTACTTTTTAAGTACATCTCCGTCTGGTGTCTTCAGAGAATCCTTGCAAAGTCTGCTAGACTTGCTAATAGCTGTGAAGGGCAAGCCATGTTCCCTCACTTACTATCATCCTCTGTCAACATTGTCTGGGCTGAGTTTGGGGGAGTTATTGGGTGGTTTATGAATAAACTGTGAAATGTTCTTGAAAAGTTTGCCATGCCATCTTGACCCTAAGGTGAGCATGTAAGATGAAAATTTTGTTGGTGGCTTTGCCTCATTTTTCTTGCTTACTTTTAATATATTGTATGAGCTCTTAAATTCTTTTTCTTTTTTGAATAGGGCATTATAAAATGAATACTAAATGTATGAAGCCAGTTTACAGGTATAGATCTAGTTTAGACTGCCAGCAGACAGGTGAGCAGAGAAGATTAAAAAATGCAAAATGATGCATCAACATGAATATACTTTATAACTGGAAAACCATCCATTCCATGGAGTTTTGGTTTTAGTGTTTATATAAAAATGGAATCCATTCATTTATTAAGTGAATGGTTATTTATTTCATGTCTACTATATGGTAGGCATGGTATTGTGCATTCTAAGTCACTTCAGTCATGTTCGATTCTTTGTAATCCTATGGACCGTAGTCCACCAGGCTGCTCTGTCCATGGGGTTCTCCAGGAAAGAGTACTGAGTAAATTGCCATGCCCACCTCCCCAGGACTGAACCTGTGTTTCTTATGTTTTTTGCACTGGCAGGTGGATTCTTTACCACTAGAGCCAGAAAGCAAGTAGGCATGGCATTAGACATGGGTA
The DNA here is from genome assembly GCF_042477335.2 of Ovis canadensis. Taxonomy (NCBI): domain Eukaryota; kingdom Metazoa; phylum Chordata; class Mammalia; order Artiodactyla; family Bovidae; genus Ovis; species Ovis canadensis. The sequence goes on along the minus strand of NC_091266.1, from coordinate 47,867,608 downwards.
TTTCAGGTTAAATTGAAAAATGATCTTCTATGAAGGAATTTAGTCTGATAGAGTCAGATAAAAAATTAGCAAATCATCTAGCAGCGTAACATAAAAGTGTGTAGGGTGTAGGGGAACAGTAATGAAAAAGTGATTGGAAAACGACAACTTCAACCTTTGTATGGCACTTTCCATTTTATGCTATCTTTATTGTAAGGAACTCTGAGTTTCTCTTCTCATGGTTCCATTGAAGGAGGTTTCTGCTTCCCTCCAAATGATAGAAAAATGCTGGAGGGGACCTTTGCTCCACTTCCTACTCACTTTCCTGCAGGGAGAATGAGTGTCCAGTTGATTGTAGAGAGCATGATTTCTGTTGGATCACATTTCCCACCCAGGGTGCATAGTCTGTGCATTGAGAAGGGAATAAAGATCCATCTTGGATCCTCTCAGGTTCTCATTTTTCAGGGGTCTGGCTTTCAGAGATGGGCTAATCTGGCCTCTGACACATACTTGGAGCTGATTTGCAGAGCTGGTTTTACTATAGGCAGATACTTAGCCTAGATTTGAGGAGGGACTTTAGTAAGAACTTCCCGTTTTGGCCTTGGATACAAGCACTATTTTCCCATGCCTCTTCATTATGGGGCTCTGGTTACCAGAGGATGGTTAACAAAGCTGATCCACTCATCTCCATTTAGCTTTGGATACTTATCCCTACTCATTAGAACTCAGAAGGCAGGAGAGATGCATTATTAGCATCACTGTATTCAAGTATCTCGCTTGAGATTATGACAACTCATGAGAAGGGTGTAGTGGGGATTCTTTTTGTCATTTTGCATGTGAGTAAGTAGGCAGAAGTTGAGGTTATGTGGAATAAAAGAATCCCAGCATCACAGATATGGATTCAGTCTTGGTGGTGTTACCTCTGAGTGGGCTGATCTGGAAAAAGCTTCCTTAATGTGGTGAGCCTCAGCTTCTTCCTCTGTAAAACAGAAATAGCACCATAACCTTTGTGGGCTGTGAAAAGTAGACATTGTATTCATAGAACATGAAGCACAATTCCTGATGCACAGCGGGTACTCCGTGAATATTTGACCTGAGTTGAAGTTGTGTTGGAGAAGACTCTTGAGAGTCCCTTGGACTGCAAGGAGATCCAACCAGTCCATCCTAAAGGGGATCAGTCCTGGATGTTCATTGGAAGGACTGATGTTGAAGCTGAAACTCGATATTTTGGCCACCAGATGTGAAGAGCTGACTCATTTGAAAAGACCCTGATGCTGGGAAAGATTAAGGGCAGGAGGAGAAGGGGACGACAGAGGATGAGATGGTTGGATAGCATCACTGACTCAATAGACATGGGTTTGGGTAAACTCTGGGAGCTGGTGATGGACAGGGAGGCCTGGCATGCTGCAATACATGGGGCTCCAAAGAGTCGGACACAGCTGAGCGACTGAACGGAGCTGAACTGAAGTTTTGTTGTAAAGCCAAAGCAGAGAGTTGGAGGATCCAGGAAAGCTGAGATCAAGAACTAACTGAAAGAGCCAGTGGGAGGTCATCTAGAAAAATTCCAAAGTGGAGAGCAGATATCTATAGTGGCCTTACAGGTGTACCAGCATTATCTAAGGCACAAATATTGGTTTCATTTATAGAGGCCAAAATAAGATGGGTATTATAAGTCTTAGACTATGCTAAACTCACGGAACAGCACCTTTCTTCTCAGGAGAGACTTTAATTTTTTTGTAGAGGGTAGGAGGAGCCATCATTACTTGGGTGATAAGCCACATGGTACAGATACAGTGTACTCCAGGAAGGAAGGGGGCAGTATGTCCTCTCTATGGGATCTCCAGTGCATGGAACAGAGCTGTGCATATCTCATTGCTCAACAAATATTTGGTGAACCATTGAATACATGAACTCAAGAGGTAGGAGAGTTCTGTGAGCTTGAATCAGTGGAGAAGTTTTCTTATAAAAGGTAGCACTTGAGAAAGACCTGGAAGAATGAGGAGACTTTGTAGGGAAAGGGGAAGTGAACCCTTTGAAGTGGTTAACAACTTTAGAAAATATTTTTACTGCAAGCTGGTAGGTCATTCACATGGGTAACCTTGTGCACTGCTAGGAATTACAACATGATGTATTCAGCTATCACGTTTGTGTCTCTTAGGAAGATGGTGGAGATGAATAGATTGGCTCTGCAATTTGTTGATTGGCCATATAAAGTCATGTTTTGCCTTTGGGATTTTCCAGGTTGCTGGTGGCAACAATATTTCTCCAAAGCATACTATTTAGAATTACTTCATCCTTCTTGGGGCAAGATGGTGGGTGCAAGTGGGAGGAAAATGGCAAAATAAATGACAAGCTTTGATGCATACAACCCCCTCTATAAATGCATCTGAGTCATAACTGAGCAGTCATGACACTCTCCATTAATTTAATGAAATTAATTTTTTTCATACACCACTTTCAATGCTACAAAATACTTTACAGTGAGAGGCAAAACGAGATAATGAGATAATGTTTTATGGAAGCATGCAGCAGCAAGTTTCCTATCATTAGCAAGACAGTAGAATATATTAAAAACGGCATGGATAGAAGAAAACTCTGAAATAGCAACCAGAGAAGAAAGAGCAGAAGCAGTCTATGGCTTTCAAAGCTTTTTATCCCTTACTGTAAAAATAGCTCCATTTGTTGGCAGGATTTAGAGTGAGCCTAGGGCGAGGGAGCTAGGGGCTGAGCACTTGACCTTTCTAGAGCAGTTAGTCCAAAGACAATGTGCTCATCACTTCTAGTTGTTCATTCAGGAGATAGCCTGGTAACATGGAAGGGGCATGTTATTTGGAGCCAGTCAAATCTCAATTTAACTCCGGTTCTGCCATTCAGTGGCTGCTGCTTTGGCCTCTTGGGTGGGGCTCAGTTTTGTTGCCCATACAATGGAAGTGGCAACCTGTGTCATAGAACTAGCATGGGTGTTCGCTTGGTATATTGCTTTATCATACTGATCAGCACATAGTAGGTGCTCAACAAATACTAACTTCATCTCTGTTTTTGTTAGTAACTGTGTTACCAAGTCAGGCTCTCGTGTGATTTTAATCTTCCTTGCTGCAGTTGTGTGTGTGTGTGTGTGTATTGAGGAGGGTATAGCAGGAGAGGGGAAGATTCATCAGCAATAAGGTTGCCATTCCAGCACCTGTTATTCCCATGTTTTATGTTGTTCAAGCTCCAGTTTTATTCTATGCTCCCCTAAGTGACATGGACAGATTTGGATTGGTCTATCAGTAACCTCAGGTATGCAGATGACACCACCCTTATGGCAGAAAGTGAAGAGGAGCTAAAAAGCCTCTGGATGAAAGTGAAAGAGGAGAGTGAAAAAGTTGGCTTAAAGCTCAACATTCAGAAAACGAAGATCATGGCATCTGGTCCCATCACTTCATGGGAAATAGATGGGGAAACAGTGGAAACAGTGCCAGACTTTATTTTTTTGGGCTCCAAAATCACTGCAGATGGTGATTGCAGCCATGAAATTAAAAGATGCTTACTCCTTGGGAGAAAAGTTATGGCCAACCTAGATAGCATATTCAAAAGCAGAGACATTACTTTGCCAACAAAGGTCTGTCTAGTGAAGGCTATGGTTTTTCCAGTGGTCATGTATGGACGTGAGAGTTGGACTGTGAAGAAGGCTGAGCACCAAAGAATTGATGCTTTTGAACTGTGGTGTTGGAGAAGACTCTTGAGAGTCCCTTGGACTGCAAGGAGATCCAACCAGTCCATTCTGAAGGAGATCAACCCTGGGATTTCTTTGGAGGGAATGATGCTAAAGCTGAAACTCCCAATGCTTTGGCCACCTCATGCGAAGAGTTGACTCACTGGAAAAGACTCTGATGCTGGGAGGGATTGGGGGCAGGAGGAGAAGGGGATGACAGAGGATGAGATGGCTGGATGGCATCCCTGACTCGATGTCACTTGTCACTGACAAGTGACTGTCAGGTGGGAATCTAGAGTTTGAACTTTAATTTTAATTTAACTTTAACTTTAATTTTCTTTAGTTTCTTTTTCAGTTTAGAGGAAGATCTTTACGTTATTCTCACTGGTGATGTTTGAAGTGGAATAAATAAATAAGTTTCCATGTCAGCCTATCCTAATCCACTGTTTGCAGAAATATTTTGAGGCCAGCACCTGTCCTATTCATACAGATATCTGACTGGATCTAGAGGAATTGTGAACTGCTCAGTCTAGAGAGGAAGTGAATCTAGAAAACATTTGTGGAACCCTCATCCTGTATGCTATATTCTATAAAAGTCATTCTGTATTCTATATGCTTCACATATATTTCAGTTCCCACGTGAGAGTTTAAAAGAACATACATTGTGTTATCATTTAAAGATGAGGAAATTGAGGCTCAGAGTGGTTGAACAATTTGCCAAGATCTGTCTGCTATGAAGTGATAGAGCCAATATCAAAATGCTCAAAGCCAGGAGCTATTTCCTACATGAAAACTGGCAATCCAAAGATGTTACTAAACAGCAAGTCAATTGCCAAGGCTGGTTATTCAACGATCTAGGTTTCTTGATGTTTTGTCTTGAATTTCCGAAATGATCGCCCTTCACCAAGACTCCCTGATGCAAAGCAGTGGGTAAATGAGCAGAGATTTGCCTACCGAATTCATTAATTCATTTAATAAGTATTGTGCATCCATCAAATACTCAGTGCTGTATAAGGTATGAGGTATACCGTGGTGAACAAAAGAGGTTAGCCCCTGCTGCTCACTTTCATAGATGGGGCTGCTCCTCTGGGTGTGTCATGGATGCGACTGAGACAGTTGGTACACTCCGAGGAAGCAAGGATGCAGAGAGAACTTGGCAGGAAAATTGGAGCTTTTGGGCATGGGATGCCTGAGAAACTCACCAGCGGGTGAGAGTGATGTCTTGAGACCTTAGGATGTACTTCCTCTGTTGACAGTCAACACTGTATTTCAAGGCAGAGGGGAGATGGGCAAGGAATGAGGGATTTAAAGACCTCTGGCTCCTAGCAGTAGTCTGCCGGGTGGGTCTGCTTTATCCTGAGCCTTCCAGAAAATATTAAGACACAGCCTTGGTGTTGACATAGCCTTGCATCTCAACTGATGGAATCCACCTGGAAGGTGGTGGCTGCTTCTCTTCTTTCGCTGTAAATGTGCTTTGGTGATCTCACCAAGCCTGGACCTCTCCAAGGTGAGCCCATAGGAAGGCGGAGACAGAAGCAGTGGTGTGTTGGTAAACATTTAGCAACTGGCTCTCTGGGAAGAAAAGGTTCTGATTTACTGCACTTGTTACACTCTTTGTAAAAACTCCCACTGTGGCTGATTTCAAGCTACTGATTTGATGTCAACAAATTTCCCAAATTTGTAAAAATTTAACGCTGAACTGTTGGGAGCGATGGGTGGCTGCAGCATGCCTTGGCTCTAGCACAGCCCTGGAAAGAGAAGTCCCTGGCCACCCACGAAGCTGTCAGCTCCCTAACACACCTGGAAGGAAGTGAGCGCTCTGGGTGATGTCCAGGTGGTGCGGCCAGTGTTAGCCTGAATGCGACCCCTCACCCTTGCCTTCACGTTCTCTGCCTTTGAAATAAAGGCCAGTTTGTGGCCATTTCCACCTTCCCTATGTTCCCCTTTGAAGGGTTCTTTTTTTATCTTTTACCTCTGATTTAAAAATAAATACATTTTTTTAAAAGAGCTAGAACAAGTATCTTGCTTTCTGTTTAAGCAGGAGTGATTTTTTCTCCCCTGTCTTTTTACTGATGTTTCTTCTGTTGTTCCCACTATGTATCAAGTTAGAAAGAAGAGGCTGGTTTTATTTTTCCTGCAAGGAAAAATGAACAACCTATGGGTTTTTCCTAACAGCGCAAGCCCACACCTTCTGAATTTCACTCATAAATGAAATGTAGAGCCCCAGGATCCTGGGGCTGCCTGATGAGGGTCTCCTATTTCCAACAGACAGTAATTTTCAGAGCTGCTCCTTTCCTCAACGTGATTTAGAATCGTATCTGTTGAGCCCGTAAAGTAGAACTGAGAGTATTAAAGACTCGAGATACGAATCCTATTAAAGAAGCAGCACTTAGAAATGAGAGCATCACCGTCTTTGCTATTACATCGTCTATAGATTAGTCATAATGTTCTGAGGACCCTGTCTGATCAGAAGCTTATTTTAAACAGCAAGTTTCCTGTGACTAAAGAGTGCAATTATTGGTTGCCATCTTCAGAGGACAGTTACAGGGCAGATTTAAAAAAATGAACATTTTTAAAAAGCAATTAAATGGGCGGGAGACATAGTCTGAAGCTAGAAGGCGGCAAAGAAAAAATAATGAACTGAAATAGAATGAGACTGGAAAATTAAAAAGCAAGTTAGTTTGTCATTGTTGGATAGAAAGCCCCCAGTGGTGAGCTGATTACCTGAGCTGAACTCCGGAGATTTTTTAAAAATTTGCTTATTTTTTATTGAAGGATAATTGCTTTATAATATTGTGTTGGTTTCTATCATATATCAACATGAATCAGCCATAGGTATACATATGTCCCCTCCCTCTTGAACCTCGCTCCCACTTGCCCCATTCTCACCTCTCTAGGTTGTTAGAGAGCTCAGGTTTGAGTTCCTTGAGTCATACAGCAAATAACTCTGGAGGTTTTAAGGCCACACATTGGAGGTGGGTGTCTCTTCTTTTTGTCTTGTCTTGAACAGACGGGAAACATTTGTCAGAACAGTGAAGGGTGAGAAGGTGCCTTCTCATTTCACTGATGAAGGAAATCTTTGCTCATAAACCACCCTTGCCTAAAAAGGGTTGGCCAAGAGCATCTTAGGAAGAAAGCGAGGATCGTTAGATTTTAGAATGAGCAGGAAGGAGGGAGCACAAGTAAGAGAAAACAGGTGGAGACATAGTCATCTCCAGAACAAGGCAATGGGCGGGGTGGGGGCCGGTAGCAGACCCCAGGCCAGGGGTCAGACATACCTGGATGGGCATCTTGTCCCTGCCACACTTTACCTGTCTGCCTGTGGGCAAATTTCCTAACCTCTCTGAGCTTCAGTCTCTCTATCTGAACAACGGGCTATGTTGTGGGTTTTGTTCAGCCTCTCAGTCGTGTTTGACTCTTTGCAACCCCATGCACTGCAGGATACCAGGTTTCCCTGTCCATCACCAACTCCTGGAGCTTGCTCAAAGTCATGTCCATTGAGTCAGTGATGCCATCCAACCATCTCTTCCTCTGTCGTCCCCTTCGCCTCTTGCCTTCAATCTTTCCCAGCATCAGTGTCTTTTCTACTGAGTCGGCTCTTCGCATCAGATGACAAAATATTGGAGCTTAAGCTTCAGCGTCAGTCCTTCCAATGAACATTCAGGGTTGATTTCTTTTAGGATTAACAGGTTTGATCTCCTTGCAATCCAAGGGCCTCTTAAGAGTCTTCTCCAACACCACTGTTCAAAAGCATCAATTCTTTGGTGCTCAGCTTTCTTTATAGTCCAACTCTCACAACCATACACGACTACTGGATGAACTATACCTTTGACTAGATGGACCTTTGTTGGCAAAGTAATGTCTCTGCTTTTTAACATGCTGTCTAGATTTGTCATAGCTTTTCTTCCAAGGAGCAAGTGTCTTTTAATTAATGGCTGCAGTCACCATCTGCAGTGATTTTGGAGCCCAAGAAAATAAAGTCTGTCACTGTTTCCATTGTTTCCCTATTTCCTATGAAGTGATGGGACCAGATGCATGACCTTCATTTTTTGAATGTTGAGTTATAAGGCAGCCTTTTCATTCTCCTCTTTCAATTTCATCAAGAGGCTCTCTAGTTCTTCTTTGCTTTCTGCCATAAGGGTGGTGTCATCTGCATACCTGAAGTTATTGATACTTTTCCTGGCAGTCTTGATTCCAGTTTGTGCTTCATCCAGTCCGGCATTTCTCATGATGTACTCTACATATAAATTAAATAAGCAGGGTGACAATATACAGCCTTGACATACTCATTTCCCAATTTGGAACCAATCTGTTGTTCCATGTCCAGTTCTAACTGTTGCTTCTTGACCTGCATACAGGTTTCTCAGGAGCAGGTCAGGTGGTCTGGTATTCCCATCTCTTGAAGAATTTCCCATAGTTTGTTGTGATCTACACAGTTAAAGGCTTTGGCATAATCAATAAAGCAGAAGTATATGTTTTTCTGGAATTCTCATGCTTTTTTTATGATTCAACGGATGTTGGCAGTTTGATCTATGGTTCCTCTGCCTTTTCCGAATCAAGCTTCAACATCTGAAGTTCACAGTTCATGTACTGTTGGAGCCTGGCTTGGAGAATTTTGAGCATTACTTTGCTAGTGTGTGAGATGAGTGCAATTGTGCGGTAGTTTGAGCATTCTTTGGCATTGCCTTTCTTTGGGATTGGAATGAAAACTGACCTTTTCCAGTCCTATGGCCACTGCTGAGTTTTCCAAATTTGCTGGTATATTGAGTGCATCACTTTCACAAGCATCATCTTTTAGGATTTGAAATAGCTCAACTGGGATTCCATCACCTCCACTAGCTTGTTCATAGTGATGCTTCTTAGGGCCCACTTATGATAACAAACATATGCGTTTTTAAAACAAGCAGTTTGCTTCTGAAAATATATTGAATATATTGAAATATATTTGAAATATATTGAAATCAGCCTGCAATTGGGTACGGTCTATACTTGAAATGTAGAAAGGGCAGATATATGTATGCATCTATATCTATTAAGATATCCATATGTATGTATAGGTATATGTATATACACATACATGCATATGTGTAGCTACATGGAGACTATATAGCTATATATGTAGCTGTACAAACGTATGCTTATAATCTCTAGTTATATAATATGTATGTGCATGATTTCTATGGTAGTATATCATGCATGTATTTTGGTATCATTTGATTGGTTTCATAATAACCAATAACATAGCTATAACATAGCTATACCATATATAACAGCTTTCTGTACAGTAATGTATGGGTTTCCTTGGTGGCTGAGCGGTAAATAATATGCCTGCCAATGCAGGAAACATGGGTTCCATCCCTTTATATGGAAGATCCCCTGGAGAAAGAAATGGCAACCCCCTCCAGTATTCTCGCTTGGCAGATCCATGAACAGAGCAGCCTGGCAGGTTATAGCCCATGGGATGACAAGGAGTTGGACGTGACTGAGTGGCTAAACAACAAATAGCAATATATATACAGAGCTATGCAATAATATAGCTGTAACACAACTTAAGCCTGTATTGTTGAGTATTTGGGGTTTCCCCAAATATCTATACTATTAAAAACGATGCTTAATTGAATACCTTTTTATACATCTTTAATTATTTGCAGTGTTGCACTTTAAAAAATCAGATAGGAAGTTTACACTAATGGCAAAATATGTTGGAAGTTTGAATATTGTGAACCGTGGTTATGTTCCCAGGCTATCACAGAGCGGTTAATTTAACCTGCAATGTAGCCAAACTAGACTTCTGGTGCTGTGATACCTGACCGGGTTGAATTGTGTCTCCCCATATCCCCAAATATGTTCAAGTCCTAAACCCTGGTCCCTGTGAACACGACCTTATTTGGAAACAGGTCCATGCTGAAGCCATCAAGATAAGATGAGGTCACACTGGATTCACGTGGGCCCTAGGTTCCCTGGAGTCTTTACAAGAGAACCAAAGAGAAGCTATGAACTCAGAGCCAGAGGAAGGAAGGTGATGTGAAGACCGAGCAGCTGGGTTGTCACAAGCCAAGGACTTCTGGGAGCCGTCGGAAACTGGAGGAGCCTGAGAAGCTTCTTACCTGGAAGCTTTGGCGGGAGTATTTTCATGCTGATATGCCAGTTTCAGGATTCTAGTCTCCAGAACAGTCAGAGTGAGAAGATGAATTTCTGGTGGTATTGCTGTTGTTGTTTAGCTACCTACTTTGTGGTATTTTCTTACAGCAGCCCTGGGAAACTGACGTATATACCTAGTCAACTTTTGGCACAGATTTCTCCACAGAAAGAATCTTCTAAGGGGTGGTTAGATGCCAGCTCCCGGGTCTAGCTCCCAAAATACTTACCATGTAATCTAGCACTATCCCACTTCACATCATCTTCCCATAAGAAAGCCCAAAGTATACACAGGCAGGAAAAACAGTCTTCCCAGGTCCCAGAGGGACAGAAGACAGTGCCCCTTCTGCCACAAGGTGGCACCTTTGGCCTAAGTGAGGGGGTCCAAGATGGGGGATGTGCTTAGTCACTCAGTCGTCTTTGCGGCCCTTCGGACTGTAGCTCACCAGGTGCCTCTGTCCGTGGGATTCTCCAGGCAAGAATACTGCAGTGGGTTGCCATTTCCCCCTCCAGGGGATCTTCTCGACCCTGGGACTGAACCCGTGTCTCCTATGTTTCCTGCATTGCAGGCAGATTCTTTACCAGCTGAGCCATTGGGAGTCATATAATAAATAGCTCATTTCATATTTGATGAAGACATCATAGTGGTGAACCAGACATGTTCTCAGTCCTGCACGGGATTTACAGTTTAGTCGGAGGACCTATAAGTGAACTGTCCAGAGCCCTGTTGGGGCAGTTTAGGGGGACTCGACGGGAGGTCCTGGCAGCAGAGGGAAAGTGCTGGGGTTGGAGAGCTTTGCTGGGCAAGACCAACACCATGGAGGTGTCTTGAAAGGAAGCGGGGGTATGAGGAGGGATGGGAAGAAGAAGGTTCATGTGACAGTGTCTTTTAGATGGAGATGATTTAGAAACTTAAGTGACTGTGGTCTTAAAGGCCTGTATACGTGTGAGAGAGAAATGCTCCAGAAGAAAGTTAGTACGTCTCTTTCAGATTCAGCCAAGATTCTAGCTACTTCTGTATAATTTTGAGTGCTCGTTCCACCTTATTTCTCTTTCGTTCCAGGCCAAGAAAACCAATCTGACTCAAATTTGATTACCATAGATTTGTAGGCTGGGTAAGATGGTGTCCTTGAGTCTGTTTAATTGGCCTAATCCATTCAAGCAGAGTAACTGAGCACCAGCAAAAATGAATCCCAAGCTAATGGCCATGGCATGTTTTCTGATAGGGAGATTGATTTAATGCGGTGAGTCGATGTTTTAGAGTCATCAGTTAATTTCCTTTTCTGTCGCACATGTTAATTACCAGAGGAAACAATTTCATACCTAACCGAAAAGGATGAAACAAGATGTTGATTCTCATGTCAGATTACTTGGAATGAGAGAATCTGTGAGAGCCGTAGATGGGCGCTGCACATGTGTGGTTGGGCAGCAGTGACTTGAATACTTACATTTAACAATAAGGCAGGTGGGTATCTGCCTAACATCTCAGAGTGTAGAATATGGAGGTTCCAAGGCCAAGGATAGGCCATATAACAGAGACATTTCCAAGGCAACAAAGAGAATGGTTGTAACCTTTCCTAGTAATTGTTCACTGTGGCTGTGTTACATGGTTTACCCATTTTATATATATATATATATATACCCCCTGCATATTGATTTCTTAGATTTGATGACCTCCTTGCTTACTTTGTTATTTTTGTGACAAAGTTACCTAATTACATGTAAACATGAAAATCTTTGTAAACCCTTTTATAGCTCCTTTAGTTCAGTTCAGTCACTCAGTCATGTCTGACTCTTTGTGACCCCATGGACTGCAGCATGCCAGGCCGCCCTGTCTATCACCAACTCCTGGAGCTTGCTCAAAGTCATGTCCATTGAGTCGGTGATGCCATCCAACCATCTCATCCTCTGTCGTCCCCTTGTCCTCCCACCTCTGGGTCTTCAAAAGACCCAGCATCAAGGTCTTTTCAAATGAGTCAGTTCTTCGCATCAGGGGGCGAAAGGACTGGAATTTCTTCTTCAGCATCAGTCCTTCCAATGATTATTCAGGACTGATTTCCTTTAGGATGGACAGGTTGGCATGGCAGATGGTAAGAGCAGAGCATGGGAAAGCCAGTACCAGTCCCTATGGCTGGGGTGCCCAACGTGTGGCTCAAATCACTTGATCTTTAGGGAGGACCTCTGAGTTTGGGATATCCCCTTCCTCATGGTTTGAGCAATGAAGAATCTGCCTGTGATGCAGAATCTGCCTGGGTTTGGCCCTGGGTTGGGAAGATCCCCTGGAGAAGGAAATGGCAACCCACTCTAGTATTCTTGCCTGGAAAATCCCATGGATGGAGGAGCCTGGTGGGCCAGAGTCCATGGGGTTGCACAGAATCAGATGGGACTGCGTGACTAACACTTTCACTTCCTTTTTGGATCACCTGCTGGAGGTTTGAGTCCAGATTAGATCAATTTTCTTCCTGTCCTACCTGTCTCAGTATAGTATCATCTTTATATCCTTATCTGTGGAAGAGCTGTTCTGTTAGTCTTTTCAGGTCATTTTCAAGGAGAGTTGTTTCATACATATTTGTAGTTTTGACCTGTTGGGTTTGGAGAAGTGAATTTAGGGTCTTCCTACTCCACCATCTTCCTGGTTTCCCCGTCTTTCATATAGAAGTAATGCTGATCTACTAAAACAATGGTGGTTATGGACATTAAATTGGAGTTTCCATGGACAGTCTTTGGTATCAGTTCAGTTCAGTCGCTCAGTTGTGTCCAACTCTTTGCAACCCCATGAATCACAGAACGCCAGGCCTCCCTGTTGATCACCAACACCCGGAGTTCACTCAGACTCATGTCCATTGAGTTGGTGATGCCATCCAGCCATCTCATCCTCTGTCATCCCTTTCTCCTCCTGCCCCCAATCCCTCCCAGCATCAAGGTGTTTTCCAATGAGTCAACTCTTCACATAAAGTGGCCAAAGTATTGGAGTTTCAGCTTCAGCATCATTCCTTCCAATGAACACCCAGGACTGATCTCCTTTAGAATGGGATGGTTGGATTTCCTTGCAGTCCAAGGGACTCTCAAGAGTCTTCTCCAACATCACAGCTCAAAAGCATCAATTCTTCAGCACTCAGCTTTCTTCACAGTCCAACTCTCACATCCATATATGACTACTGGAAAGACCATAGCCTTGACTAGATGGACCTTTGTTGGCAAAGTAGTCTCTGCTTTTGAATATGCTATCTAGGTTGGTCATAACTTTTCTTCCAAGGAGTAAGTGTCTTTTAATTTCATGGCTGTAGTCACCATCTGCAGTAATTTTGGAGCCCCCCAAAATAAATCTGACACTATTTCCACTGTTTCCTCATCCATTTCCCATGAAGTGATGGGACCGGATGCCATGATCTTCGTTTTCTGAATGTTGAGCTATAAGCCAACTTTTTCACTCTTTTCTTTCACTTTTACCAAGAAGCTTTTTAGTTCCTTTTCACTTTCTGCCACAAGGGTGGTGTCATCTGCATATCTGAGGTTATTGATATTTCTCCCGGCAATCTTGATTCCAGCTTGTGCTTCCTTTAGCCCAGTGTTTCTCATGATGTACTCTTCCTATAAGTTAAATAAGCAGGGTGACAATATACTGCCTTGATGTACTCCTTTTCCTATTTGGAACCAGTCTGTTGTTACATGTCCAGTTCTAACTGTTGCTTCCTGACCTGCATACAGATTTCTCAAGAGGCAGGTCAGGTGGTCTGGTATTCCCATCATTTTCAGAATTTTCCACAGTTTATTGTGATCTACACAGTCAAAGGCTTTGGCATAGTCAATAAAGCAGGAATAGATGTTTTTCTGGAACTCTCTTGATTTTTTGATGATCCAGTAGATGTTGGCAATTTGATCTCTGGTTCCTCTGACTTTTCTAAAACCAGCTTGAACATCTGGAAGTTCACGGTTCACGTATTGCTGAAGCCTGGCTTGGAGAATTTTGAGCATTACTTTACTAGCGTGTGAGATGAGTGCAATTGTGTGGTAGTCTGAGCTTTCTTTGGCATTGCCTTTCTTTGGGATTGGAATGAAAACTGACCTTTTCCAGTCCTGTGGCCACTGCTGAGTTTTCCAAATTTGCTGGCATATTGAGTGCAGCACTTTCAGGGCATCATCTTTTAGGATTTGAAACAGCTCAACCGGAATGCCATCACCTCCACTAGCTTTGTTCATAGTGATGCTTTCTAAGGCCCACTTGACTTCACGTTCCAGGATGTCTGACTCTAGGTGAGTGATCACACCACTGTGACTATCTTGATCATGAAGATCTTTTTTGTATAGTTCTTCTGTGTATTCTTGCCACCTCTTCTTAATATCTTCTGCTTCTGTTAGGTCCATACCATTTTGTCCTTTATCGAGCCCATCTTTGCATGAAATGTTCCCTTGGTATTTCTAATTTTTGTGAAGAGATCTCTAGCCTTTGTCATTCTGTTGTTTTCCTCTATTTCTTTGCATTGATGGCTGAGGAAGGCTTTCTTATCTCTCCTTGCTATTCTTTGGAATTCTGCATTCAGATGCTTATATCTTTCCTTTTCTCCTTTGCTTTTCACTTCTCTTCTTTTCACAGCTATTTGTAAGGCCTCCCCAGACAGCCATTTTGCTTTTTTGCATTTCATTTTCTTGGGGATACCCCACATCCAAGTTAAGAGAAACCCAAGTAAGATGGTAGGTGTTGCGAGAGGGCATCAGAGGGCAGACACACTGAAACCATAATCACAGAAAACTAGTCAATCTGATCACATGGACCACAGCCTTGTCTAACTCAGTGAAACTAAGCCATGCTGTGTGGGGCCACCCAAGACGGATGGGTCATGGTGGAAAGTTCTGACAGAATATGGTCCACTGGAGAAGGGAATGGCAAACCACTTCAGTATTCTTGCCTTGAGTGTTTGTTATAGCACCTGACTTTTAGCAACATAGCATGGGCTGTTGGCCACAAGCTCAGGACATTACACCAATGGCAGCAAGTTCCCATCACATGAAATAATGTAAAGTGCTCTACATGTTCAAATCATGATAATGGTCATGGTGGTGACTGGCTGAAATGCTGCTCTGAAGCTGTGCTGTACACAGTGCTTTCTGGTCAACCTTAAATTGCCATAAACAGTTCTGCAAAGTGGTGGGAGCATGTTTTCCAGAGCCAGGTTGCCTGGGTTGGAAGGCTGGTCCTGCCCCTTAGTGCTGTGCCATTTGGAGCAAGTGACTTCATTGCTCTGTGCCTCAGTTGTCTCGTCTTTAAAATGACGATGACAACACCATCTGCCTCAATGTGTTTTTTATGATAATTAGATGGACTGTTATTTGTGAAGGGCTTATGACAGCACAGACACATAGAAATTTCTGTGTAAGTTAGTATATGGCGCTGCTAAGTCGCTTCAGTCATGTCCGACTCTGTGCGACCCCATGGACTGCAGCCCACCAGGCTCCTCCGTCCATGGGATTTTCCAGGCAAGAGTACTGGAGTTAGTGTATATGAAATGAGTAAAGCTACTACAGTTATGCTGTTTAGCCTGGATATTATGAAACATCCCCTTTACTAAGTCCATCAAAAAGTAGGTTGATTTCTTATTTGCTTCCTAGAATGGAAGCTCCATTAAGGGAGGGAATTTGTCTGTCTGCTGGGAAAAAAAAAATATTTGGCCCTTTGTTGGAAATAATGGATAACTGAATGTTGGAGTTTTGTTGTTCCTAATGTGTCAAAACTGACCTGACATCTTAGTTTCTTATAGGGTCCTCTGATACTAAGGAAATAATTTTCTAACAAAAGAAACAAGTCATGATCTTCAGGGAAAGTCTTGGCTGTCAAACCTCTGGGGATGGAGCAGTGGAAAGAATACTGGTGTGTGTGTGTGTGTGTGTGTGTGTGTGTGTGTGTGTGTGTGTGTGTGTGTTGGTCGCTCAGTTGTGTCTGACTCTTTTCAACCCCAGGGACTGTATGTAGCCTGTCAGGCCCCTCTGTCCATGGAATTCTCCAGGCAAGAATACTGGAGAGGGTAGCCATTCCATTCTTCAGGGGGTCTTCCTGACCCAGGGATTAAATCCAGGTCTCCTGCTTTGCAGGCAGATTCTTGACTGTCTGAGCCACTAGGGAAACCCAAGAATATTGATTCCAGGGTGCAGAGCCTGCATTCAAGACTTGGTTCTGCCTCTTATACCTGTAGGACTTTGTGGGGGCAGGGGAGTAGTATCAGAGCCTTAGTTTCTTCTTCTGTAACATTGGGATAATATTTACTTTATTGGGCATTTTGAGAAATATATGTGTCGATACACTAAACATACAGGGCATATCTTATGTGCCTGTCATGGGAAGAAATATGACCCACAATCCACAACATACAATAACTTGGCCTGTATGAAGCTGCCCTTGAAAGAAGAGAAAGGGCTGGATTTGGGCATTTTACATTGGGACAACTGAAAATCTGTAACTTGTTTCCAATAAGAGGAAGGCTGCTTTTTGTGATGTGAACTCATTTGGATCTTGAGGTCCTACATTTGTCCCGATTGAAATGTTTTTGTCTAACACAGGAAGATTTTGTACAGCATTCTGGGAAGCCTGGCAGGCCCTTTCTGAAGTGATTGTAATGTGATTCGCTGCATGTATCAGAGAGGGAGGTTGCTGCGGCCTTCTTGTATGGCAGGCAGATTTGATTTTAAGCTCTGGAGGCAAATAAAGAAACAGTGGGAAACATACGAAGAATCTGAGCAAATGTGAAAATGAAAAAAGGGAGATGGACATAGGATAAAAGATGGAACACAGGATAAACAAGCTGGCTGGCTTTTGCATCCTTACTTTCTACTAACGAGCTCGGATGGGACCTTCAAGGGGGCATTATTTTGGTGAGATCTGCCTCACCTAAGGGACACAAAGCCAGAAGTGTTCCTTGATAACACACAGAATAAAGAAATCTTGTTCATTACAAAAAAGCAGAAGAAATAACAGAGACTTGGATGTTTTTAAAATGAATTCAGCAGAAATTATTCCAGTTGGGGTTTATGAACAACGTGAAACAAAGAACGGCAAAGCTCTGTTTCTGCAGGCAGTGGAGTCTTAGTTACAGGAACTGATTTGCAAGGCATAATTTGAGACCCGTGACCTGACAAAATGCTCCTGGGTCAGGGTCACTTCTAAGCCTGGGGCCTTGTCCCTGATGCTGATCCTCCCCAGAAAAGTCTCTCCGGGCTCATCATTTGTCGGCAGTCATTCTCTGCCAAATGTCTACAAACCAATCTGAGCATTTAATATGTACTAAAATGTGTTAAATATGTGTAAATGACTCTTTCATGCAAGTGACCTCTGATCTTACCATCCGGACATTAAGAGTGGCCCTCTGGAACTCTTACAGTGGAAATTCTTAGGATGTCACCGCCAACTCAGTTGGAAAGGTATTTTTGTATTTGGGCAGGTTTGGGTGGGGATGAGGATATTCTGGGAAAAGCACATCCTTGAACCACCTGTAAAAATTGTACTAGGCAGGTAGCTGATGACTTTATCAGCAGCAGGATGAGCACTGTGCCAAAGCAATCATTAACCAGCATGCATGGTGAAAATGAAGATACTGCACAGAAAATCACTAAGAAGAAAAATGTGCATACTCAGTCGCTGAGTCTGACTCTTTGTGACCCCATGGACTGTAGCCTGCCAGGTTCCTCTGTCCATGGGATTTCCCAGGCAAGAATCCTGAAATGGGCTGCCATCTTCTCTTCCAGGGGATCTTCCTGATCTGAAAATCAGAGCTAGGTCTCCTGTGTCTCCTGCATTGGCAGGCACATTCTTTATCACCAAGCTACCTGGGAAACCCCAAGAAGAAAAATGAGAAAAATAAAGCCTCCTAAACCCTGGAGACAGGGAATGGGACATTCCACTATCAGCTGGAACAGTGATCTGTTCAGACACTTCTGGTGAGGTACATATCCTTCCAGGACTGCATTAAGAATAGATATTCATTTGTTTGTTCATTCATTCAAAAGGCATTTTCTGAGTACCTTCTAGATGATAAGAACTATGCTGGGGCCTGAGATTTCAAAGATGTATCTTATAAATAGTTCTTGCTACTGGGAATTCTGGCCAGAGGGGAGACAGACACTGCAAAGAACATTTGCCCTAAAATAATGGGCGTATATTAAGAGTGACCCTCTGGAACTGTTACAGTGGAAATTCTTAGGATGTCAGTGCCAACTCAGTTGGAAAGGTATTTTTGTATTTGGGCAGGTTAGGGTGGGGATGAGGGTACTCTGGGGAAAGCATATCCTTGAATCACCTGTAAAAATTTTACTAGGCAGGTAGCTGATGACTTTATCAGCAGCAGGATGAGATAATCCTGAGAAGGATTAAGTTTTCTTGGGAAAATGGGAGGGGATTTTGCAAAAAGCCTCTTAGAGGGGGAAGCTTCTACTTTCTGTCTGGGATGAGCATGATTGTGTCATCCTAACAAATTGAAAGGAACACCACACGCACGCACACACACACAAGCTTAATTCTACCCGTAAATACCAGAAGGTTGCAGGAGATAGCTGTCTGAGTTCTAGAATTCTCTTAGTATCTTATGTGCCTGGGGCAAATACTAGGCACTTAAGAAATGCTTCTAACAGTGATGAGAATGAGTCACTTAGGAGGATTTATTTATTCTAAGAAAAACAATGAAGACACTCTTCTTTCCTGTGGAAACTTTGGAAGATGAGAAGGCTGAGATGAAAAGGACTCAAGGCAGTGGAAACAGAGAAAATATTTAATAAGCTTATACAGAAAAGGAGAAGAAAAAGCCATTGTTAGGGAAGTAAGTGGAGGTTTTAAATGGTAGTTTTCTTCCTTTTAGTCTCTTCGAATCTCTGCATCTGATCTCAGTGGTGAACCCTACATGTTTTTCTAGCACGACCCATGAGGTCTGGCTTTCTGTTGGCAATCACCTGAGCCCTGATCTCAACCTTTGTAAGTGAATTATATATACCCCGAGGACAGATTGATTCAGAGAAAGATACTTCTGTAATTACAGGGAAAGAGGACGTGGCAGCCTGAAGCTGGTCTGAAGAGATGCTATTAGGAAGCAGATGCAGGCAGCAGTGTGGAAGTAGAAGATTACAAGAATGCTACCCACCCTGGCTCTCTTTTCCAGAGAAAAACGTACCCAACAGGCAAAACAGGAGATAGAGGACTCCCTGCAGGAAGGGTACAGGCTTCTCTGTCTGTCATGGCTGTCCATCAAGCCTTTCATCAGATGCCATTTTGGGAGATGCCCCTCTGATAAGTCTGTTGTGATCGTTACTGTTGTTGTAGTCCAATTACCAAGTCGTGTGCGACTCTGTGAGCCAGGGACTGCAGCACACCAGTCTTCTCTGTCCTTCATTATCTCTCAGAGTTTGCTCAAATTCATGTCCATTGAGTCTGAAAACACCATGCAACCATCTCACCCTCTGCACCCCTTCTCCTCCTGCCCTCAAATCTTTCTGATTCATTGGAAAAGACCCTGATGCTGGGAAACATTACTGAGTTACTATACGAAAGGCACTTCAGAAGTTTCCTCCTTTCTCTGTGCACTTTTTAGCACACAGAAATGCTAAGTAAATGCTGTTGTTATCTTAGAGGCTGAGGAAATTCATATACATGTGTATGAAAAAGAGACAACTTTAAGAACTTCAAAAGTGTACATATTTTAAATGCAAATCTGAATTTCAAAAGGGAAGATGTGTGTGGGTGTGTGGATATGTATGTGTGCCTGATTGGGAATATTTGATAAAAGAAGAATTTAATGCCTCCTAATTACGTGAGAGCTTTTGAGACAAATTAATAAGTAATTATAATCACAACAGAAGTGCTTCCTCCCATCTGGGGGCAAAGAAGTTTCCATTTTCAGTGCTTAAACATTGAGGTCGTGGTCCTAGGATGTTAATTGAAGCTGGGAGGAACCTTAAGTGTCTCCCCCAAGTCCTGAATTTTATTGATGAGAAGATACACTGAGAAAGCAAATCTCACCCAAGACTACATGCCAGAAAGAGGCAGAGGCAGATTATAGATTCTGTTAGCTGGAGATAGAGTGAGAAGAGAGGACTGTGAGTTCCCTTCAAGTCCTACTCACTTGACAAGTGACAGATAACCCTCTGAATTATGTCAGGACCAGGGCTGATGGAGCACACAACAGCTCAGGGAATGGGGGATAAAGATGACCATCAACAGTGAGAAGCAGACATGGGGACGCTCCCCAGGCTTCTTCTGCTTCCATTGTCCTGCCCTGTCCTGGATGCCACCTCTGCTGACCACGTTAAGTGGAGAGCTTAGGCTGGGACCACCGGTCAGAGTGACACACTTCCAGTCGTCCTGGCTGTCCCATGGTTCAGTGAGGGACAGACTGGTGAGCCAGTGTGTGTGTGTGAGAGAGAGAGACAGAGGAAGAAACAACGAGATAGAAAGACAGAGAGAGGGCCAGAGAGAGGGAAGGGGAGAAAGACAGAAATAGAGAGAAAGAGATAGGGGGAGACAGAGTCCCTGCCAAGTCTCAAAAGGGCTTCAAAGAACATTTTTGGAATGATAGGAACTGTTTTCATTACTTATTAGTACTTTCTACTGACCTAATCCTCCAACTGCTGTGTCAAGTTTGAAAAGAAAAAAAGAGAATAAAGTCCGATAAAGTCATACTCTGAGAACAAACTTTTAGAGAGTGTCCCCAAAGTCTAAACACGTGCTTAAATCTCCTGAGGCACTCTGTATGTAAAAAGAGTAAAAACTCGAATCCAAGCATTGAAGGGGTGAAGGGTGGGGAGGGTAAATTGATCAGGCTTGGGAACCTGGCCTCCCAGGAGGAGGGGATGGCCACATATCTCCGGGCAGAGGCGGTGAGAAGGAGCATTTGTGGGCGGCGGGCTGTGGATGGTGAGAACCTCTGACTGAAGGCTGTGCAGTAAATGGATTCAACCCAGAGATGCTGGGCTCTGGTGGCCAATTTTGTGGGAATTAGTAGAGAGAGTGGAATGGAGATGCTAAGTGCTGGCAAAGGGGCAGAGATGGAGGGACCAGGAGGAACTGAGGCTGGGAGTTCACAGAAAGGAGATGGTGGTGGCTTTCGGATTCTCACACTGAGGAAGTTGAGTTCAAGCCAAGCTCAGCTTGCTCACTGAGGGACAAGAGCTGCGGCTGATATCTGGGAGACATAAATAATTCAAGTATCAGCTGTCTAGGAATCCAAGTCCTGAGGACTTCTGGGGTAATCCTGTCATTTAATATTTAAAAACAAATATAAAAAGGCTTGCACTCTTGCTCTCACATACAGTGGAAGCCTCATTCCAATCTTAATATTCTCACAAATACCCGAAGGCTGAGATTTTCTTTCTTATCTCTCCCTCCAATTTATTGTCACCAAATAATTCTTGATCTTGACCTCCTCTGGCTCTTCTTTCCATTTTACCCCATATTCACCAAAATGTGTCCCAAACCCTTAAAAAAAGTTCCCTTAAAACATCTCCAGCTTAAGACAGCTGATATAATAGACGCTCATCAAGAAGGAATCACAACACAGCTCAGAGAGACAACTTGAATCATTTATTAGACGTTTCTCGTCTGTAAAGCTCCTCCTGGCCTTTTCCATCACCAGGGATGTCTCACTCTCTCTCTTCTCAGGCTGTAGTCTCCCTCCATTTTACTGGCCCTTCTTCCTTTTTTTTTTTTGAGAACTAATTCAAGTCTGTTAATTTCTACCTGGACACTATCCCCTTTCTCCTGGTATGTTAAATGAATTTTACTTTAGTCCTCTGATCTACCTGCTTTTTATCTCCTCCATCTTCCACATCATGGCTAGAATCCATCTTTTCACATCCAGAATAGTGCTTCAATATGTTTTTCTAAATAATAGTCTCCTCCCTAAAAAGAATTTTGCCACTGACTTTTAAAATAACATGTAAGAGATACAAACAATGGGGATATAATGTCCAGCATGGGGAAATAAACAGAGCATTCTGATTTCTTAATTTGAGGAAGAAGGGAAGGGATGAATATTTATTGAGGACTCATTAAAATCAGACCCTGGACTAGAGCTTCATTTTATTTAATGGTTATGAAAATGCGTGGGTGTGGGGTCATCACCCCAATTTACAGATGAGAACAAAGAGTCCAAAATGTGAGGATGCTTCAGGTCAAGGAGCTGGTAAATGGGGACCTTGAGTTGAAGCCAGAAGGTTTGGACTCCAGAACTCATGATATTTCTTTCTTTTTTTTCCCTTAAATTTAGTTATTCTGGCAGAAATTGAAAAAAAAAAAACAAACCCATTTGTTTATTTCTGGCGGTGCTGGGTCTTGGCTGTGGCGAGCGGGCCTGCTCCAGTCTTGGGGAACAGGGGCTCCTCGCTAGCTGAGGTGCGAGAGCTCCTCACTGCGGTGGTGTCTCTTGTTGCGGGGCGTGGGCTCTACACGCAAGGGCTTCAGTCGCTGTGGCAATGGGCTTTAGCGTGCTGTCTCGGAAGTTGCCCGGCAGCACGTAGGATCTTCCTGGACCAGGGATCGAACCAGTGTCCCCTGCCCTGGCAGGCAGATTCCCAACCATGACACCACCAGGGAAGTCCCTGATGATAGTTCTTTTTTTGTCCTAAGTGTTAGTGGCATAGTCTAGAATGAATTCTAGAAATGGTCTGGGGGACAGGAGCTGAACAGCGCTCACTGTGTGTAGCACAGGGTGAGCCTTTCCTTATGTCTGCCTAACACTTGCCCCGCTTTCTGCTTCTTCCCCTTTCAGCCTTTCCTCACAGCTTCTCTTACCCCCAAGATGGACATTGACATTTCCATTCCAAGACGTAGGTGCATAACGAGAGGGCTCCTACTATTTGCTTGGAAAGTTACCTTTTTCCCTAGTTGTCTATAAGATTGAGTACACAGGACAAGATAGACCCCGAGAACACAGTCAGATGTAGGGGAAAATGTCAGCATTTATAGTGACTTATTTTGCATATTTTTTCCTTATTCCTCCTGACCTGGAGTGGGTTAATGAGGAGTTTTATAGTAATGGTTCAAAGAGCAAGGTGTGATCGCCTTGTGGACATTCTTCTGACTGGTTGGTGGTTAGGTCACTGGGAATCAGCATCATCAACCTTCTGGTTCCAATCAGTCTGGGGTCTGCATGCTTACGGACAGCATACAGTAACTTCTTCCACCCAGTGGGGGAGGGTTGGGGGGGGGCGGTTTCAGTATCTGCAAAACAGTTCAAAGATACTGTTATGTGTATCCTTTGAGGGGGTACCAGGAACCTTCCCCAAGACTGTACTGTTTCTTGACTGCTTCTCTTTTGTCTTTGCATCCCCTCCTTTTCCTGATTAGCAACTGTTTGAACCTGCCCTTTGAAACTCAGGGAAGGTCATGCAGGCTGAATGAATCTATTTCTTTTTTTTTTTATTCACTCATTCATTCATTTTATTGACCATTTTGGCTACTTGATGTCCCTTGAGATTCTATATGAAATTTAAGATAGAGTTTTCTATTTATCAAAAACATCCACCACTGAGATATTAATTGTAGTTGCATCATCTGTACATTGCTTTGAGTAGAATGATATCATAACAATATTAAATCTTTCTTTTCTTTTTTTTTTTTTTCAGGTAATTCTTTTTTTTTTTTTTAGTTTTTTATTTTTTAAATTTTAAAATCTTTAATTCTTACATGCGTTCCCAAACATGAACCCCCCTCCCACATCCCTCCCCAAGAAACAGAAAGGGGACAACAGAAAGCCTTTTGTGTCCAGGAGCCCCACTGGCTCCTACTTGGTTTCGGAAATATAGTACACTCTCCTCATCTGGTCTTTCCAGGACCTACGTGCCCCAGCCCCAGCCTACTTTCTAACTTTAAATCCCTCTCCTAGCATCCCCTGTGTGCACATAAAGCTTTCCCAGACACAGATTTACATATTCTTCTTCCTTTTCTGTGTTCATCTTGATGGGTCCTGGTGCAATTATTTTATCTGCATCAACGTCTCCACTGTCATGTATTATGAACTCTTTATCTTCTAATTATTTATGTAAATACCTTACTCCCTTTTCCAGATTATAAGCTCCTATTTTTGGTTCCAGCTTTTCAACCTTGTCTTGTACCTTATTTCTTGCAGAGAATAGGTGCCTGAGATCACTTTGATGGTGGAATAGATGATGTATTACCCACATTTTAAGAAGTTCTCTCAAGCACAACCATGACTGATCCATCTCCGTCTTAATCCAAGCCACCTTTTCTTCTCCATTAAGCCCCCACTTCCATCTTCTTTGGCAAAAACAGCTCTTTATTGACAATAAAGCCAACTTACCAATAGGGGGATGTGAGAGGCACCTTCTCACTCCCTGGCCGAACAAACCATCTGCAGATGTATATGCTGCAATGGTGAAAGTTATGTAGGACTGTGGAGTTGCTGGGGAAGCAAGCAGAGGGAAATCCTGGGCTTGGAACTCCTGTATAACCAGACTGTTGGCCATCAGGGGCTTTCCCTTTTACTGCCTTTTTGGAGAGAGTAACATGTACCTTCTCTGTTCTCTCATCAGTCTTGCCTCAACTCCTGAGTTGTCACCTGATTCTCCTCTATCCAGCCTATAGACACATCAAGAAGGTACCCATTATCTTGTTTGACTGGTTAATTTTTCATTGACATATAGTAGTCACTAAAGGGTCTTTTTTGCAAAGTATAAAACATGAATTAGGTTGTCCTAGAAGATTCAGAGCTGGGTACTTCCCAAGGCTCAATTATGAGTGTGTTGCTAGAGAATAAAGGGTGTTTTCTGACTCCAAGTTCAGAGTGCTTTGCTATGTTCTTGCTTTCACTGGAATCCCTTGAGATGTTCCCCTTACAGCAACAAGTAAGTCACAATTTAAAAGGCTGACAATATTTACTCATTTCCTGTTTGCTGCAGAGCGTCAGAGCTCACCATTAGAGTGAATCAACAGCTTAAAAGGGAAGGCAGGATCTGGCACTTCAGATTTGCTTTACACTCAAGTGTGGGAAGAAATGGAGATTTTCCTTTTTGTACTTTGGGTAGAAATAGCCTCATTGGAGAACATGAAACTATTGGTAGAAAAGAGAAGGCCTCCTGTACCATCGCCAGCTTCTTTGACCATCCATTTCGATAAGGTTTTGTTTTGAAATATGAAGAGGCTTATTTTGGTTTCAAGAATGAGAGAACGTTTTGTTTCTTCTCATCTGGGGCCAGGTTCTGCAGAGTAAGTCATTGACCTAACATTTCCAATTAGCTCACATATTGAACTCTCTTTGAAATTAAAGCCTGGCCTGTGTTTGCAGGGGGCTATGACTTCCAGATTTCAACTTTGTCTGAGTTTGTCTTCTTTTCAAAATGCTTTGGATGATGGGATGGGGGGTGATCATGGCTTCTGGAGAGGTTGGGAATGGCGCATCTTTGGCAGGTCTTGGATTCTGGGGACCTCTGTTATCTCCTCTGTCAAAAGAACCTTCCCCTAAACCTTAATTTTGCTGAACTCTGCCACTTTCTTTTATCATAGCAATTCAGGGCTCTACTGACTGAGGGGCCAGTTCTTTCCTAGCGGTTTCATCCATACTCAAAATTTTTTCCCATATCTGATGATCCTAGCAGCTTTCTCCTGTACTGTCTTTGTTGCAGGAAGAGAGTGGGGTGTAAGAGGATGGTCCACATCCCAGCTCATGTCTGGATCCCATCACATTTGATGGGATGGCCATCAAATGTGGGTTCTTGGCTTCACACAGGAAAGAATCCAAGAACAGCCATATTAAAGTGAAAGAATGTTTATTCAGGGAGGAGACACACTCCATAGACAGAGCATGAGCCATCTAGGAAGGCAAGAGAGGCACCAGGGTATAGATTGTCAGTTTTCATTCAGCTCAGTTCAATTCAGTTGCTCAGTTGTGTCCGACTCTTTGTGACCCCATGAATCACAGGACGCCAGGCCTCCCTGTTGATCACCAACTCCCAGAGTTCACTCAAACTCATGTCCATTGAGTTGGTGATGCCATCCAGCCGTCTCATCCTCTGTCGTCCCCTTCTCCTCCTGCCCCCAATCCCTCCCAGCATCAGAGTCTTTTCCAATGAGTCAACTCTTCGCATGAGGTGGCCAAAGTATTGGAGTTTCAGCTTCAGCATCAGTCCTTCCAATGAATACCCAGGACTGATCTCCTTTAGAATGGACTGGTTGGATCTCCTTGCAGTCCAAGGGACTCTCAAGAGACTTCTCCAACACCACAGCTCAAAAGCACCAATTCTTTGGTGCTCAGCTTTCTTCACAGTCCAACTCTCACATCCATACATGACCACTGGAAAAACCATAGCCTTGACTAGATGGACCTTTGTTGGCCAAGTAATGTCTCTGCTTTTCAATATGCTATTTAGGTTGGTCATAACTTTCCTTCCAAGGAGTAAGGGTCTTTTAATTTCATGGCTGCAGTCATCATCTGCAGTGATTTTGGAGCCCCAACAAATAAAGTCTGACACTGTTTCCACTGTTTCCCCATCTATTTCCCATGAAGTGATGGGACCGGATGCCGTGATCTTTGTTTTCTGAATGTTGAGCTGTAAGCCAACTTTTCCACTCTCCTCTTTCACTTTCATTGAGAGGCTTTTTAGTTCCTCTTCACTTTCTCAGTTTTCATAAAGGTGGGTAATTTCATAGGCTAATGAGTGGGAGGAGTATTCCAGTTATTTTGGGGAAGGGTTGGGGATTTTCAGGAATTGGGCCACTTCCCACTTTTTTGATCTTTATGGTCGTGGCTTGTGGGTATGTCACTTAGCAAGCCAATGCGTTACGATACACTGAGGCTCAAGGTCTAGTGGAAGTCAGCTTGTCTGCTCTCTTGGACCTAGTTGATTCTAATCAGTTTATGTCATATCCCTGTGCTATGTTATTCTTTTAAAAATTGTGCCCTGTCCCCTTTCTGTCTCACCTTCTTATTCATCCACTCATTGCAAACCAGCCCTCTTGTCTCAAACACCAGGCATGTAATGTATCAAAGAACATTGCTTTAGGGTTTTAGTTGGTCCTGTTCTAACAACAGTGATGCAGTTCCCACATTAACACTGACAGGCACTATATACCAAACATTTCTTATTCATGAACTCATTTATTCCTTAAAACAATCCTGTGACATATAGATCTCTATGATTCCTGTGTTATACATGAGAAAACTGGGCTTAAGCAAAATTCCCTAGGCCACAGACTTTGTAAGTACTGAAGCCAGAATTCAAGTTCTGCCAGACCCCAAACCCATGCTCTTAACTGCCTCATTACACTATCTCTTTTATTCAAAAGTCTTCATTTCCCCGCTGCCTGGCTGCTAGCCCTCTTGTTTGTTGAAAACAAAGCCCCAGATCTTATTTCAGCTCATCTAACATGACTTCCCTTGAGCATTTTGTTTTGAGGCTAAAAAATTTGAACACGAGCATCTCAATTAAAGTACTCTTGAAAAGATTTATTAGCAGATTGCTTTCATCTTGACCATAACTAATCATAGAAAAGGGAAAACAAGACAAGTGGCCAGAAGTACTCTTTGAGACATTGCATTTGGGAAGCTGGCAGAGTAGCTCTTAGGATGTGTTCAGTTCTCACAAGCCTGCCTTGGGTCTAGGTGAAACAGAATTTGAAACACAATAAAGAATACATTTGTATAAGAATCATGCCATGGAAGGAGGTGGGGGAAACTGCCAGATGAAAATTGTCACATTTCTGTAGGAAAGTCTTTTCTAGACTCTTTAGATAATGTCGAATCTAAGGTGGTGGCATTGCATTCAAAGCCTTCCTCCCTCCCCAGTCTCAGGCTTTATTGAGCTTATACTTATATGAATGCATCACTAGGTGCTGAGAATTCAAAGGTGAACAGGACAGAATCAAGAAGTCTACTGTGCTATGTCACTTCAGGCTTGTCCCACCATTTGTGACCCTATGAACTGTAGCCCGCCAGGCTCCTATGTCCATGAGATTCTCTAGGCAAGAATACTGGAGTGGTTTGCCATGCCCTCCTTCAGGAGGTCTTCCTGACCCAGGGATCAAACTTGCATCTCTTAAGTCTCCTATGTTGGCAAGGGGTTTTGCATCTCTTAAGTCTCCTACGTTGGCAAGTAAGTTCTTTACCGCTAGCACCACCTGGAAGCTCCAATAAGCCCTCAGTTCAGTTCAGTTCAGTCATTCAGTCGTGTCTGACTCTTGGCGACCCCATGAATCGAAGCATGCCAGGCCTCCCTGTCCATCACCAACTCCCGGAATTCACTCAAACTCATGTCCATCTAGTTGGTGATGCCATCCAGCCATCTCATCTTCTGTTGTCCCCTTCTCATCCTGCCCCCAATCCCTCCCAGCATCAGAGTCTTTTCCAATGAGTCAAACTTTGCATGTGGTGGCCAAAGTACTGGAGTTTCAGCTTTAGCATAGGTCCTTCCAAAGAGAACCCAGGACTGATCTCCTTTAGAATGGACTGGTTGGATCTCCTTGCACTCCAAGGGACTCTCAAGAGTCTTCTCCATTATCACAGTCCAAAAGCATCAATTCTTTGGCACTCAGCTTTCTTCACAGTCCAACTCTCACATCCATACATGACCAATGGAAAAACCACAGCCTTGACTAGACGGACTTTTGTTGGCAAAGTAATGTCTCTGCTTTTCAATATGCTATCTAGGTTGGTCATAACTTTCCTTCCAAGGAGTAAGTGTCTTTTAATTTCATGGCTGCAGTCACCATCTGCAGTGATTTTGGAGCCCCCCAAAATAAAGTCTGACACTGTTTCTACTGTTTCCCCATCTATTTCCCATGAAGTGATGGGACCAGATGTCATGATCTTCATTTTCTGAATATTGAGCTTTAAGCCAACTTTTTCACTCTCCTCTTTCACTTTCATCAAGAGGCGTTTTAGTTCCTTTTCACTTTCTGCCATAAGGGTGGTGTCATCTGCATATCTGAAGTTATTGATATTTCTCCCGGCAATCTTGATTCCAGCTTGTGCTTCTTCCAGCCCAGTGTTTCTCATGATATACTCTGCATATAAGTTAAATAAGCAGGGTGACAATATACAGCCTTGACATAATCCTTTTCCTATTTGGAACCAGTCTGTTGTTCCATGTCCAGTTCTAACTGTTGCTTCCTGGCCTGCATACAGATTTCTCAAGAGGCAGGTCAGGTGGTCTGATATTCCCATCTCTTTCAGAATTTTCCACAGTTTATTGTGATCCACACAGTCAAAGGCTTTGGCATAGTCAATAAAGCAGAAATAGATGTTTTTCTGGAGCTCTCTTGCTTTTTTGATGATCCAGCAGATGTTGGCAATTTGATCTCTGGTTCCTCTGCCTTTTCTAAAACAAGCTTGAACATATGGTAGTTCATGGTTCACGTATTGCTGAAGCCTGGCTTGGAGAATTTTGAGCATTACTTTACTAGCGTGTGAGATGACTGCAATAGTGAGGTAGTTTGAGCATTCTTTGGCATTGCCTTTCTTTGGGATTGGAATGAAAACTGACATTTTCCAGTCCTGTGGCCACTGCTGAGTTTTCCAAATTTACTGGCATATTGAGTGCAGCACTTTCACAGCATCATCTTTCAGGATTTGAAATAGCTTCACTGGAATTCCATCACCTCCACTAGCTTTGTTCATAGTGATGCTTCCTAAGGCCCACTTGACTTCACGTTCCAGGATGTCTGGCTCTAGGTGAGTGATCACACCATCGTGATTATCTTGGTCGTGAAGATCTTTTTTGTACAGTTCTTTTGTGTATTGTTGCCACCTCTTCTTAATATCTTCTGCTTCTGTTAGGTCCATACCATTTCGTCCTTTATCAAGCCCTTCTTTGCATGAAATGTTCCCTTGGCGTCTCTAATTTTCTTGAAGAGATCTCTAGTCTTTCCCATTCTGTTGTTCCTCTATTTCTTTGCATTTCTTATCTCTCCTTGCTATTCTTTGGAACTCTGCATTCAGATGCGTATATCTTTCCTTTTTTCCTTTGCTTTTTGCTTCTCTTCTTTTCACAGCCATTTGTAAGGCCTCCTCAGACAGCCATTTTGCTTTTTTGCATTTCTTTTCCATGGGGACAGTCTCGATCCCTGTCTCCTGTACAATGGCATGATTGTCTGTCCATAGTTCATCAGGCACTCTATCTATCAGATCTAGCCCCTTAAATCTATTTCTCACTTCCACTGTATAATTATAAAGGATTTGTTTTAGGTCATACCTGAATGATCTAGTGGTTTTCCTCACTTTCTTCAATTTTAGTCTGAATGTGGAAATAAGGAGTTCTTGATCTGAGTCACTGTCAGCCCCCGGTCTTGTTTTTGCTGATTGTATAGAGCTTCTCCATCTTTGGCTGCAAAGAATATAATCAATCTGATTTTGGTGTTGACCATCTGCTGATGTCCATGTGTAGAGTCTTGCGTTGTTGGAAGAGGGTGTTTGTATGACCAGTGCATTCTCTTGGCAAAACTCTATTAGTCTTTGCCCTGCTTCATTCTGCATTCCAAGGCCAAATTTGCCTGGTACTCCAGGTGTTTCTTGACTTCCTACTTTTGCATTCCAGTCCCCTATAATGAAAAGGACATCTTTTTTGGGTGTTAGTTCTAAAAGCTCTTGTAGTTCTTCATAGAACTGTTCAACTTCAGCTTCTTCAGTGTTACTGGTTGGGGCATGGACTTGGATTACTGTGATATTGAATGGTTTGCCTTGGAAACGAACAGAAATCATTCTTTCATTTTTGAGATTGCATCCAAGTGCTGCATTTCAGACTCTTTTGTTGACCATGATGGCTACTCCATTTCTTCTGAGGGATTCCTGCCCACAGTAGTAGATATAATGGTCATCTGAGTTAAATTCACTCATTCCAGTCCATTTTAGTTTGCTGATTCCTAGAATGTCGACGTTCACTCTTGCCATCTCTTGTTTGACCACTTCCAATTTGCCTTGATTCATGGACCTGACAGTCCAGGTTCCTATGCAATATGCTGTAGCATTGGACCTTGCTTCTATCACCAGTCACATCCACAACTGGGTATTGTTTTAGCTTTGGCTCCATCCCTTCATTCTTTCTGGAGTTATTTCTCCACTGAGCTCCAGTAGCATATTGGGCACCTACTGACCTGGGGAGTTCCTCTTTCAGTATCCTATCATTTTGCATTTTCATACTGTTCATGGGGTTCTCAAGGCAAGAATACTGAAGTGGTTTGCCATTCCCTTCTCCAGTGGACCACATTCTGTAGACCTCTCCCTATGACCCGCCTGTCTTGGGTGGCTCCAAATGGCATGGCTTAGTTTCACTGAGTTAGACAAGGCTGTGGTCCATGTGATTAGATTGACTAGTTTTCTGTGATTATGGTTTTAATGTTTCTGCCCTCTGATGTTCATGGGGTTCTCAAGGCAAGAATACTGAAGTGGTTTGCCATTCCCCTCTCCAGTGGGCCACATTCTGTCAGGCCTCTCCGCCATGACCCGCCCGTCTTGGGTTGCCCCTTGGGCATGGCTTGGTTTCATTGAGTCAGACAAGGCTGTGGTCCTAGTGTGATTAGATTGACTTGATTTCTGTGAGTATGGTTTCAGTGTGTCTGCCCTGTGATGCCCTCTTACAATACCTACCATCTTACTTGGGTTTCTCTTACCTTGGGCATGGGGGTATCTCTTCATGGCTGCTCCAGCAAAGCACAGCCTCTGCTCCTTACCTTGGATGAGGGGTATCTCCTCCCGCCGCCCTTCCTGACTTTCAACGTGGGATGGCTTCTCTAGGTCCTTCTGCGCCAGGGCAGCCACCACTCCTTGGATGTGGGGTTGCTTCTCCCGGCTGCCACCCCTGGCCTTGGGCGTGGGGTTGCTTCTCCTGCTCGCCGCCCTGGCCTCGGGAGTGGGGTTGTTCCTTCCGGCCCTGCAACTCCTACCGTCTTACTTTGGTTTCTCTTACCTTGGATGTGGGATATCGCTTCACGGCTGCTCCAGCAAAGCGCAACCGCTGCTCCTTACCTTGAACAAGGGCTATCTCCTCACAGCCACCCCTCCTGACCTCTAACATGGAGTAGCTCCTCTCCGCCCTCTGCACCGGTGCAGCCACCCCTCCAGTAAGCCCACAGGAGACTGTTAAGAAACAAAAATTCAACTGAATAAATGTGAAGAGCTAATTGTCTTTATTCAAGGATTCTTGAATCAGGGATCACCCTATTTAGAAAACAGAAGGGCAAGCCAAAGGGCTGTACAAAATGGAAGATTTGTATAGGCAGGAGGGTGGAGCAAGGAAGTTCTGAGCAGAAGGAGGAAAGGAATTGTTTCCAGCCTGGAGGTCACCTTCTTTCAGAGGAAAGGCAACAGGGAAGGTTTTATTATGCAGATGACCTCACTAGGGCTAGTGAGGAAATTTCAAAAGGTCTACTTTGAAGGTCACATTCCTGGGAGAGGTTGAGACTGCACATCTGTCTTGATATAATGTCATGGTAACAAATGATTCCATTTTGAGCTTGATATTTCTTTTTACAAGGTTTATTGCAAGTGGGAAAGATGATAACAAATAAATCAGTACATATGTAATAGGTTAAGTTGTTTTTGTTGTTCAGGTCACTCAGTCATATCCAACTCTTTGTGACCGCATGGACTGCAGCACGCCAGGCTTCCCTGTCCTTCACCATCTCCCAGAGCTTGCTCAAACTCATGTCCATCAAAATATCTTATCCTCTGTTTTCCCCTTCTCTTCCTGCCTTCAATCTTTCCCAGCATCAAGGTCTTTTCTAGTGAGTCAGCTCTTCGCATGAGGTGGCCAAAGGATTGAAGTTTTGGCTTCAGCATCAGTCCTTCCAACGAATATTCAGGACTGATTTCCTTTAGGATTGAGTGGTTGGATCTCCTTGCAGTCCAAGGGACTCTCAAGAGTCTTCTCCAGCATCACAGTTCAAAAGCAACAATTCTTCGGTGCTCAGCCTTCTTTATGGTCTAACTCTCACATCTATATGAAACTACTGGAAAAACCATAGCTTTGACTAGACAGACCTTTGCTGGCAAAGTAATATCTCTGCTTTTTAATACATTGTCTAGGTTTGTCATAGCTTTTCTTCCAAGGAGCACACATTTTTTAATTTCATGGCTGCAATCACCATCTGCAATGATTTTGAAGCCCAAGGAATAAAGTCTGTCCCTGCTTCCATTGTTTCCCCATCTGTATGCCTTGAAGTGATGGGACTGCATGCCATGATCTTCGTTTTCTGAATGTTGAGCTTTAAGCCAACTTTTTTGCTCTCCTCTTTCACCTTCATCAAGAGGCTCTGTAGTTCCTTTTCACTTTCTGTCATAAGGGTGGTGCCATATGCATATCTGAGGTTATTGATGTTTCTCCCAGCAATCCTGATTCCAGCTTATGCTTCATCCAGCCTGGCATTTCTCATGACATACTCCTTATATAAGTTAAATAAGCAGGGTGACAATATACAGCCTTGACATACTCCTTTCACAACTTAGAACCAGTCTGTTGTTCCATGTCAGGTTCTAACTGTTGCTTCTTGCCCTGCATACAGGTTTCGCAGGAGGCAGGTAAGGTAGTCTGATATTCCCATCTCTAAGAATTTTCCATAGTTTGTTGTGATCTACACAGTCAAAGGCTTTAGAGTAATCAATGAAGCAGAAGTAGATGTTTTTTCATTGACTACACTAAAGCCTTTGACTGTGTAGATCACAACAAACTGGAAAATAGGTTGAGTAGTGATGATTATTATGATAAAAATTTCAGACAAGATAAATGGCTAGCTAAAGATGATGCATGTTCTTTAGGTAGGGTGGGCCAGGAAAGCCTCTTTGATGAAATAATATTTGAGTGGACACTTGAGAATTAAGAGATTAAGCCCTGGATTGTGAAGAAGGGCTACCCTGCCAATGGGAAGTAGCAAGTACAAAGACCCCTCAACAGGAGCATACTTGTCATCTTGAAACCACATAACTCAGATGGAATTTGAACCTGCCAAAACTCAGATTGTGACTTGAACCCAGGGGCTGAGACTCAAACCTTCTGTCTTTTAATTGAAATCACATAACTGGCCTCAGGACTTAAAGAAGCTCAGGTTCTCTACCTCTCAGCATGGAAAGAATTCAGTGAGAGGCAAAATGATAGGTAACATGTATTGGGCTGGCCAAAAAGTTTATTCAGGTTTTTCCATAAGATGGTATGGGAAAATCTGAATGAGCTTTTTGGCCAGCCTGATAGATTTACTGAGACAGATACACACTTCATAGACTGTTGATTGTTGTTCAGTCACCAAGTTGTGCCTGACTCATTGTGACTCCATGGACTGCAGCATGCCAGGCCATCATAGACTGCAGGCCATCTCAGAAGATGAGGGGCCCTGTGGTTTGCTTAGTTTTTATGGGCTGGATAAGATTATACCAACTATTTTGGGGAAGGGGGAGGGATTGCCAAGAATTGGGCCACTTTCTACCTTTTGGCCCTTATGGTCAGCCTCAGAACCGTCATGGTGCTGGTGAGTGTATTGTTTAACTTGCTAATGTATTACAATGAGTGGACAATGAAGTTAATGTATTACAATGAGTGGACAATGAAGTTCAAGGTCTACTGGAAGTTGAATCTTCTTGCCATCTTGTACCTAATTGGTTCTAACCAGTTTTTTTTTCATATTCCCAATGGCTATGTCATTCTTTTAAAGGTTGTGCCCTGTCCCCTTCCCTCCTGTCTCAGTTTCAAGGAACTGTAGGGACCAGTAGAGCCAGAGTTGGGTGAGTGATGAGAAGAGTGGAAGAAATGAGGTTGTGGAGCTGGGCAGAGGAAAAATTGGTAAAGAGCTTGCACTTCACTGTACGTATTATGGAAGGCCCCTGGACTATCTGAAGCAGTGGTGTGATATCATCCCTGATTTTTAAACAGACACAGCAGGGAGAGCAGAAACAAAAGTTGGAAGCAGGGGAACCATTGAGGGGAAGGGGGTTACTGCTGCCATCTTGGCAGAATAAAGAATAAGGCTGACTGGGAAGCTTGTTCACCACCAAACTCTCCAGGGTTGGTGGAGTAGAACTGACCCATTCAAAATGTGTGCCAAACATTTTGTTTCTATGAGTTCCTTGTCACCTCTTAACCATGTACATGCTCTTGAACAACAGGAGTCAGCAGTTCTTATCCCTCCCTTATGTACAGGCAGCTCCTTCCTATCAAATCTCTTTCCGCTTCCCTGTGACTTGCTTGGGTCAACAGAATGTGGCAGACATAGCACCATGCCATTTCTGAGTTCGGGTGCCTTCGGTGTGTAACAGCTTGAAGTGGAGCTTAGATTCTTGGCCAGAGACTGAGGCTGGCTTGTGGCAGTTGGGAGCACTGAACCCTAGCCACTAGACCGGGGTTTGATGACAAGGCTCTGCTCCCCAGCTTTGCAGGAAAGAATTCCCACAAAGATGGAAAATAGTGAAATGAGTAAAGTGTTTATTAGGAGGATAAGAACGTGGATGGGGTCAGATGGAGACTCATTGAATCACACCCTTTGGGCCATTTGAATTACTTTTCTGGGGCATTTCTTCTGGGTTTCCTTTGCTCACTCATCTTGATTTGCCTGGTCCTGAGGCTGTATTTGATATATCTCAGGAAACTTCCATGTGCGTGTTCATCTCCTAGCCAAGATGGATTCTGGTGAAGAGGCTCATGGGTACTTGACATCACTTACTATGAGGTGATGCCACCTTCCTTTTTTGGCCTCCAAGGAGCATTTCTGCACATGTGTAGCTGGGGAGGTCCCCCTAACTTTGAGAATGAGCAACATGTGGGCTTTTATTGCTTGTTAGTGTGCTTTATCACGGGGTTCTCTGGTGGCTCAGAGAGAGTCTGTGTGCAGTGCAGGAGACCCAGGTTCAACCCCTGGGTCAAGAAGAGCCCCTGGAGAAGGGAATGGCTACTCACTCCAGTATTCTTGCCTGGAGAATCCCATGGACAGAGCAGCCTGGTGGGCCACAGTCCATGGGATCACAGGGTTGGATACAACTGAGCAACCAACACTTTCTTTCATCTCTTATCTGGGCAGGGCCCAACCTTCTCTAGCATACTGCTCTTACGGAATTTCTGCTAGTATGGAGTTTCTGTTCACAGGGGAGAAACTGCTCTGCCTGGTGCCCATCTATCTCTTGCCTCATTTCCACAACTGTCCTTTAAGAAACCTGGCAGCTTCCCTGGAAGCTAGTCACCAGCTCAGGCTGGACTGACTGATGAAGTGCCAGTAGGTGGCAGGGGGTAGGGGCACGTATGGAGGGGACCTAGACAGAGGAGATGCATCCTCAGATTTCTAGACTGTATCATCCTAAAAACCTGACATGTGTTAGCTGTTCACTCTCAACAACCCTGTGGGGTAAATATTTCTGCTGTATCTTCCCTGAAGAAGGACTAGAGGCTCAGAGAAGTAACTTGTTCAAGGTCACCCACTAGTGAATGGCAGTGACAAGACTGAATTCTGTGCAACTTTCACCTTGATGCCATCACTTTTAACCATGAGCAATGTGCCACTCGGAGAAGGAAATGGCAACCCACTCCAATACTCTTGCCTGGAGAATCCCATGGACAGAGGAGCCTGGTGGGCTGCAGTCCTTGGGGTCACTAAGAGTTGGCAACTGAGCAACTTCACTTTCACTTTTCACTTTCGTGCATTGGAGAAGGAAATGGCAACCCACTCCAGTGTTCTTGCCTGGAGAATCCCAGGGACAGGGGAGCCTGGTGGGCTACCGTCTATGGGGTCACACAGAGTCGGACACGACTGAAGCGACTTAGCAGCAACAGCAATGTACCACTCAGAATGCAGGACATTTTTTTTTTTAAAAACTTTAAATATTTTATTTTGTTTTGGGATAAACCGATTAACAATGTTGTGGTAGTTTCAGGTGAAGAGTGAAGAGACTCAGCCATATGTATACATGGATCCATTCCCCAAACTCCCATCCCATCCAGGCTGCCGTATATCACTGAACTGAGTTCCATGTGCTACACAATAGGTCTTTGTTGTTATTCATTTGAAATATAGCAATGTGTTCATGACCTTCCCAAAGTCCCTAACAATCCCTAGCCCTGGCAGCCACAAATCATTTTCTAAGTCTGTGAATGTCTTTCTGTTTTGTAATTGAGTTCATTTGTATCATTTCTTTTTAGATTCCACATATAAGGAGTGTCATATGATATTTCTCTTCCTCTGTCCAGAATGCAGGACATTTTGAATCTAAAGATTCCTCTCTGTTCTTCCTCAAGATGGAACTAGTACTAACTGTAGAACAGTGGTTCTGTTACTGAATCAAACTTGAGTCTTCTTGCCTCCATGCAGTAAAGCCAGTCTGTGGACCCCAGATTGTAATGAAGGGAAAGTGCAGTGTTTATTGTATAGGGCACCATACAAGGGGTCTGGCACAATTAGTGCTCAAAAAACCCCAGCTCCCTGATGAGTTCTGGGAAAGCCCTTTTAAAGGCAAGATGATGGAGGGACATCCCAGGGTCTGTGATTAGCTTGTGCACATTTCTCTGTTTGGTTGATGGTGAACTAACAGGTGAGTGTTACAGGGGTTAATCTTATCAATCCCAGGGGGCCAGTAGGTCTGGGGGCTACATACTTATGATCATCAAGTAGTTAATTTCTTATGTGTGGTGGTGATTTTAGCATCTATAAAACAACATCTGGGTATTTCAGAGAGGAGCTAGTGCAGAGGACGTGGGAGGGATCTGTCCTGGGAAGGCACCAGAGTGTCCTGCTTGGTTATATTTCTCAAGAACCAGCATCAGCAACGTCACTGGGAACTTGTTGCTCAAGCAGATTCTCCAGGCTTACCTAGACCTCCTGGAATGGAAATTCTAGGGGCAGGGCCCTCCAACATCTGGGCTTTTGACTAGTCCTCAGGTGATCTTGATGCAGGCTAAAGTTTGAGAACCAATACTGTAGAGGTTTTCTCTTGGAAAGACTGTCTGTGGTGGGTGTTAGGTCTGACATGGATGTGAAGAGCCAGGGAAGGTGTTCTTTGTGGCTCTGAAAAGCATTGGCAGTTCCTCATGGTATTTAACCGTCTTTTTTCAACTCTTAGGATAAGTCTGATTTCTCCTTTAGAAATACTTCTGTTTCCTTCCCATGGCTCATCAATAACCTTTTGCTTTGTCTTCCAAGGACTGTTATTTCAAAGGCTTTCATGACCTAAGTCACCATGGTGCTTCCTAGGTGGCGCTAGTGGTAAAGAGCCTGCCTGCTAATGCAGGAGGCCTGAGAGATGCAGATTTGCTCCGTGGGTCGGGAGGATCCCCCGGAGGAGGGCATGGCAACCCACGCCTGGAGAATCCCATGGACAGAGAAGCCTGGCGGGCTACGGTCCACAGGGTCACAAAGAGTAGGAAACGACTGAAGTGACTTAGTAAGTCACCATGAAAAGTCGTGTTTCCACCTATGAGTTGTTTCTCAGGTGTGCTGCCTTAGGAGACCTGTTGTTGCCGAATCAGTCAGCCAAGGCTAGCTTATACTGTGGTCCCAAACAAGCCCAACCTTTTCATGGCTTGAAACAGAGGCAGGCATGTTCTCAACACACACACACACACACACACACACACACACACACATGCATGGTACCTGTGTGAGGTGATAGATGTATTAATTAGCTTGATTGTGGTCATTATTTCACATTATATATGTATCCAATCATCTTGTTGCACATCTTAGACATAAACATTTTTATCTGTCGTTTGGCTCCAGTGGTAAAGAACCCAGCTGCCAACTCAGGAGACATAAGAGATGCAGGTTCAGTCCGTGGGTCGGGAAGATCCCCTGAAGGAGGGTATGGCAACCCACTTCAGTATTCCTGCCTGGAGTATCCCATGGACAGAGGAGCCTGGAGGGCTACAGTTCATGGGGTCACAAAGAACCAAATACCACTGACATGACTTAGCAAGCACGTGTTCCCCTCAGTAAAGTAGGAGAAAATAATTTCTCCACTTAAAAAGAAAGTTTTGATGTAAAAACAAAAACAGAGGTAGGCAAGCCATGGTCCAAGGTTATTTCTGGTCCACTGCCTGAGTTTATGAGTCAAGTTTTACTGGAACCTGTATTTACATATCATTTACATATTATTTAGGGCTGCTTGTATGCCACATAAGGGCAGAGTTGAGCAGCTGTGATGGAAACCATATGGTCTGCCAAGTTGAAAATATTTACTACTCAGACCTTTCCCAAAAAAGTTTTCTGACTTTAGGCACCAATGGTTCATCTTTCTGCATTCCAGGAGACTGTTCCAGGCCATCTCATGCAAAGACCCTGATTAAAGGTGGCTTCCCAGGGGGCACTAGTGGTAAAGAACCCTCCTGCCAATGCAGGAGCCATAAGAGATGTGGGTTCAATCCCTGGGTTGGGAAAATCCTCTGGAGAAGGGCATGGCAACCCACATCAGTATTCCTGCCTGGAGAGACCCTTGGAGAGAGAAGCCTGGCAGGCTATACAGTCCAGAGGGTTGCAAGAAGCTGGCCATGACTGAAACGACTTAGCATGCACACACCACCATCTGGGACATTGTGGGTTATTGTGATGCAGTAAAGAAAGCCCTGGCAAACCTCACTTTGGCACGAGAGCTTCCACTCAGAAGGTAGAACTTTCTATTTTGTTTCATGGGCCCAAACAAGCGATATGGTTGCACCTGACCTCAAGTAGTCAGAGATGTGCCAGCCCCCCAGGTGCCAGGAGGAGAGTGAGCAGCATGGATGTGGATTATATTTACTGTCAGCAAGGAAGTGCTGGACCAGGGAGGCCTTCAGGAGTGATGAATGAAGGTTTTGAGCCCTAGAACTCTTTTCTTTATAGACCTCAAATTTGAGGTACTCAGGTACCCCAGACTGAGAGAAGCTCTCAAGAATGAGAAAGTTAGTATCTTTAGTCATGTAGCCATTTTAGGAAAAACTTGCTGATCTCAGAATATATGAGGTTATCAAATTGTCATTAACAAATCACAAAGAGGTACTTCTGTACTCAGGAAGCTAGCTGATGAGAATAGTTGCTAAAATACTTTCGCATCTGTGATTAGGTATTTTGCTCCAAATGTAAATAAATAAACTCTACACTTCAAAGAAGCTTTCAAATAAACTTCAAAAACTTGGACTGGGCATTTTCATGTGGAAGGGACTGGTAGGTAGGTAGGAGCTCTGTAGCTGGGGAAGCTGTTGAGAGCATAGGGCCACCTCTCAGATGGCAGGGCAAGATTTGGAAGAAATATTGCTCCCATGAGCCTTCTGTGGAGGTGGGAAGATGGAGCCTTTCCTTATCTCCCTCTACTCTCTCTGGATGCTGATGACTATAAGCAGTAACCACATTTCAGATTTCCACGAGGCAAAGGACTGCCTAAAACTCCTTGGTTAATAAGTATCAAAGCCTGATTTTAAACTAGGCAATCTGTTTGCAGAGCTATGCACATTACCACTCTAGTCTGATGATGCTCAGCTACAGTTGATTACAGTTACCAAAGAAAAATGTATCTTCTCATACACACTGTTTTAGCTACATGATGCTTTCATGCTATGCCATAGAAGTCGCTGAATATATACCTATCCCTTGATACTTGGGGGTTTCAGAGGATAGATGTATCAATTTATTTCATGTATTATTGATTCTTGCTTTACTATTTACAGGGTCAGCTCTTCACTGTGGCGTGTGGGGTCTGCCTTGCAGCTCGCGGGTTCTCTAGTTGTGGTGCGCAGGTTTGGTGGCTCTCTGGTATGTGGGATCTCAGTTCTCTGACCAGGGATAGAATTTGTATCCCCTGCATTGGAAGGCAGTTCTTAACCACGAGACCAGTGGGAAAGTCCCCTGCATTATTGATTATTATGTTTTTCTGTGCTTTGCATTATCGTAGACTACTCCGTGATGAGGACTTTGGTTTTTGTTCACATCCTTAACCATTTGCTAAGGAAGAGTTCTTGCAACTGGAGTATCTGAGTCAAAGCGTGTGCATGTAGAGTCACTGCCAACAGATGTGTTAACTCCACTTAAATGTCAATTCCATGTAAAAGCGATCCCTGGAATCCTGCAAATCCTGGGGCCCTGCAGCATTGCTTTTAGATTTAAAAATCTGTGACTGTCATACTTTCATAAAGTTCATACTAATGAATGTTCCCATAAGCAGATGTAAGAATGTATTTCTGCCCACTTTAGATATACTATCATTAATAAGAAGGAAAACCTCTGGCAATTAGAAAAGTGATAAAAAGTACTTAAAGTTTTAATTTTGCATTTCATTCCATCAAGTATTTTGAAAATTGTATCAGAGCATTCTCATGAT
The DNA here is from genome assembly GCF_042477335.2 of Ovis canadensis. Classification (NCBI taxonomy): domain Eukaryota; kingdom Metazoa; phylum Chordata; class Mammalia; order Artiodactyla; family Bovidae; genus Ovis; species Ovis canadensis. Next base: position 47,826,565 of record NC_091266.1, on the reverse strand, counting down.
TTATCTCCTTTCATCCAGTTGCCTGCACACATAATGGCTCTTTTCTGTACTAATTGGTGATGCTGCTGATGTCTGATCAGAGAGGATCTGTCATGCCAAGGAAATATGACATGGAGTACATGTGCCAATGAATGATTAGACAATATCTGGCCTGATAAAACACAGCTGTGTTCTCATATCTGCTTCTTCATTCAATATGTTGCAATGTGTTTCAATTGAAGTAGCATGTAAAAATAATTTAGCCATATGTAGACATGTAGATGGAAAAGGGAAGAATATTTTAGCTTTTCAGATCATTGTGGTTATTCTTCTTTCATACTATACCAAAACTTTTTAGTATACATGTAAAGATTAGACCTTAATAAGATAATTAATGAATTAAATTGGGTTAAGATTCCCTGGAGAAGGTCATGATAACCTACTCCAGTATTCTTGCCTGGAGAATCCCAAGGACAGAGAAACCTGGCGGGGTATGGTCCATAGGGTTGCAAAGTGCTGGACACAACTGAAGTGACTTAGTACACACAAAGTGATTTAACCCATTCAGCATCTTTTGGCTCCCCTTGTGGAAGCTTTGCTGGCCATGAAGCTCGTTCGTACCTGCTTTTGGAAGGATGGATGAGAGAGACTGAAGCCTGCTTTGTAGCCCAGGCAACGTGAGGAAGCATCAGCAAGCTGGGCTATTTCCTAGCTCATACGCAAACATGTGTACAGATGCATTTCTCAACATTAGACCTTACCCAGCTTCCAAGGAATAATTTCTGAAGCAATGACTTCTTGCTGTTAACAGTCAACTAATGAGTAGGAGATTAAAACTCCTCATTCTGATTGTGGCTAGGTAGAGCAATGTAAAGGCAACTAATTAACAACCAGTCTTTTAACATACTAATTAATCTAGCCAGGCAAGAGTAGTTTATTTAGAATATGTGGAAGGCTCTGAATCCTCCAAATTTCATTTTTCACCATGCTGATAAATAATTGAAACCCACAGCTTTCATTTGTCCTATTCATCCCTCTTCTTTGATGGCACTCAGCTTTGAAGTATCATCCTTAATAGGAAAAAGCTGTTTATCTATTTTTTAAATAGCCTCATGAATATTTCTTCCCTGTTATTCACTGCTAGCACTTGCCAGTTCTTAACATTTCAAGTTTTTATTCCTGAGTCGTACTTTGTCTAGCTCTTCCTTCCTTGGCTTTGGTTACCATAATCATATAGGCTATCCCGGAGTTTCTTAGGACTAGTAATGAATCATTTATAGAATTTTTATCTATTTATTTTAGGCTGTACTGGGTCTCCGTGGCTGTGCACAGGCTTCCTCTGGTTGTGGCTGTTTGTGGCTTCACTTGTTGTGGAGCACAGGCTCTAGAGTGCAGGCTCAGTAGTTGTGACCCAGAGGCCAGCTACCCCAAGGCACGTGGAATCTTCCCAGGCCAGGGACTGAACTTATGTCCCTGATATTTGCAGATGGATTCTTAACCACTGGACTGCCAGGAAAGTCCTAATAATAAATCTTGAGTGCAATACTATCTAACTGCTTGAAGCTCACCAAGGGCAGCTTGATATGAAATGAGAAGGTTTGGACCTCACCTCTCCCCATTATTCTCCTCCCTAACCCAATGATTCTAGTTCAGAAATTCTGGGTTGAGCCCAGAATCTGTATTTTAAATAGTTTTCCCCACTCTCACCATTCCCCATGATTCAGAGGTAGATAACATCACTTGGAAAAATGCTACCTGGGTGGACAACTCCCCTGTTTGATTATTTTTCCTAGTTGAGAAATAAACATCTAGGAAAAAGTTGAGATAGCATCTCTTTCAATCTGAAGCACCTACTTGGGTCTCTGACCTTCTGCCCTGTCTGAACTGTGAACAAGTTGAGAAAGAAAAATAGGGTATCACAGTTAGGGGCTGAAATCTCCTCATTACTGATAAAGGCTCATTTCTAAGATAAAGTTCAGTTTGAGAGTCAACGAGGTCATAGACTGACTCCCAGAATGTGGCAGCGTCTTTATTTTTGCTCCTTGGAAGAAAAGCTATGACAAACCTAGACAGCATATTCTAACAGAGACATCACTTTGCCGACAAACGTCTATATAGTCAAAGCTATGGTTTTTCCAAGAGTCATGTACGGGTGTGAGAGTTGGACCATAAAGAAGGCTGAGCACTGAAGAACTGATGCTTTCAAACTGTGGTGTTGAAGAAGACTCTTAAGAGTCCCTTGGACATCAAGGAGATCAAACCAATCAGTCCTAAAGGAAATCAACCCTGAATATTCATTGGAAGGACTGTTACTGAAGCTGAAGCTCCAATACTTTGGCCACCTGATGTGAAGAGCCAACTCATTGGAGAAACTTCTGATGCTGCAAAATGTTGAGGGCAGGAGGAGAAGGGGGTGACAGAGGATAGGATGGTTGGATGGCATCATCAACTCAATGGACCTGAGTTTGAGCAAACTCTGGGATATAGTGAAGGACAAGGAAGCTTGTTGTGCTGCAGTCCATGGGGTTACAGAGTCGGAGATGACTTATGGACAATAACAACTCTATGTGGCATAGAAGAAAGGAAAAGAACAGTTTTCTGTGCAGAGAAGACAAGCTTAGAGAAGAATTGATTAGTTTATGCTTCCTAACTTTATTAATCTGATAAGTGACTTTATAGTAAGTCCCTTCTTATGAATAAGTTCTGTTCTGAAAGCCCATTTGTAAGTCCAATTTGTTTGTGAGTCCAATAAAGTTAGCCCAGGTACCCAACTAGCAAATCACCTATATAGTATTGTCCAGTAAAAGGTTTATAACACTTTTCACACAAATAGTACATTAAAGAAAAATCTTTACAGCATAGTACCTTGAAAAGTACAGTGTTAAGTATGACAGCTGGCATGCAGGGACTGGTTTTGGGTGAACAGTTCAGTTCAGTTCAGTTGCTCAGTCATGTCCAACTCTTTGCGACCCCATGAATCGCAGCACACCAGGCCTCTCTGTCCATCACCAACTCCCGGAGTTCACTCAGACTCACCTCCATCGAGTCAGTGAAGCCATCCAGCCATCTCATCCTCTGTCATCCCTTCTCCTCCTGCCCCCAATCCCTCCCAGCATCAGTCTTTTCAAATGAGTCAACTCTTCGCATGAAGCGGCCAAAGTACTGGAGCTTCAGCTTTAACATCATTCCTTCCAAAGAAATCCCAGGGTTGATCTCCTTCAGAATGGATTGGTTGGATCTCCTTGCAGTCCAAGGGACTCTCAAGAGTCTTCTCCAACACCACACTTCAAAAGCATCAATTCTTCAGTGCTCAGCCTTCTTCACAGTCCAACTCTCACATCCATACATGACCACAGGAAAAACCATAGCCTTGACTAGACAGACCTTAGTTGGCAAAGTAATGTCTCTGCTTTTGAATATGCTATCTAGGTTGGTCATAACTTTTCTTCCAAGGAGTAAGTGTCTTTTAATTTTATGGCTGCAGTCACCATCTGCAGTGATTTTGGAGCCCCCAAAAATAAAGTCTGCCACTGTTTCCACTGTTTCCCCATCTATTTCCCATTTGGGTGAACAGGCAAGTATAATTACTGACTGGAGGAGCAAGAGGAGCTGGGAGATGGTAGAGTAATACTGAACTCTATATAGCACTGTAAAGTACCCCAAAGCACAGCCACTTGTAGAGAATGCATGCATGTGACGATTGCCAGACACAGGATCTAATTCATGTGATTGGACATGAGAACATATGTTTGCATCTCTGAGAGTTCACAGCTTGAAGGTTCATATGTCAGGGACTCACTTTACTTTTCTGGGGTGGGGGCCGGAGGAATGAATGTAAAGGTGGAGCCATGGGTGTCCCCTTTACTTCTCAGAAAATTACAAGAATTGAGGAAGCACTGTTTCTCATCTCTATGTCCACCTCTCAGTACTGGCCAAAAATCAAAAGGTTTAACAGCCTGCTGAGTTTGCCGGTCTTTGGAGAACCAGGTCCTCTGGTGGGAATGCCAACTGGTGCAACTTTCATGAACTGCAACATGACCAAATATTGCAACATTACAAATGCATGTGTCTTTTGCATTAGCAATTCCTCTTCTAAAAACATCCTATAGGTATGCTTAGAAGTGTGCACTGGTGAATGTAGAGGGGCAGTAATAGCAACGTTGCTATTAATAGGGAAAGATTGGATTTCCGTCAGGAGGAGACTGTTAAATAAGCCATCATATGATGGCTATATAATGGAATACTATGAGGCCATACAAAGTTTGAGTGCTCCTATTACTTTGACCTAGGACAATCTTCAAATTTTTTTTTTTGATGAAAAAAAGCAAGATGTGAATTATTTATATAATTGGTCATTGATGTAAGCCAAAAGGGAGGGAATGAATGAGAATTTTCTTGGGTTCTATGCTGTAGAGTATCTTTGGAAGGATAGACAAGAAAAGGGAGAGGAGACTGGAGTGGTTGGGGAGGAGAGTAGGGAAGTTTTAAAATCACATGTAAGTTTATCCATTTTGACACTTTAACCATATGAATATTTTCCTATTCAGAAAGTTAGGTTGTAACAACAGCAAAGCCACCCTTGTTACTGACTAGTCTCATCTAAGTCATCATCTTTGGAACTAACTCTGGTATTTCAACTTCTTTCCTATGGACAATCCCAGAGAATTTATGTCTCCCCCAAACTCTGGCAACATTTACCCAGCTTGGGCCCCTTTCTAATTCAGTTCTCACCATCTTTCTAGGTGTATGTCCTTGATATTTGCAGTGATGCTGAGCTTCTGGCAAACCTGTCTCTGCTGGTCCTCTGACTCCTCTCCACTCTGTCTGCAGACTACCAGCGGCTTTGGTTCTTGCCCGTGTGGATGCGTCTCTCCTACCTCTCTTTCTCTCTTTTAAAAATTGAAGTATAGATGATTTACAGTTCTGTGTTAGCTCCTGGTGTATGGCAAAGTTAGTTAAATACACACATACGTATGTTCTTTTTCAGATTCTTTCCCATTATAGGTTATTACAAGATAATGAATATAGTTTCCTGTGCTATATAGTAGCAGATGGTAAAGAATCTGCCTGCAGCATGGGAGACCCGGATTTGATCACTGGGTCGGGAAGGTCCCATGGAGAAGGAAATGACAACCCACTCTAGTATTCTCGCCTGGAGAATTCCATGAACAGAGGAGCTTTTATTTGTTTTATATGGAGTAGTTTTTATCTTTAATCCCAAACTCCCAGTGTATCCTCCCTCCTTTTCCCTTTTGTTAACCATAAATTTGTTTTCTGTCCCTGAGTCTGGTTTCTTTTATGTAAATATGTTCATTTGTGCTATATTTTCGATCACATATATAAGTGATAGCATATAATATTTGCCTTTCTCTGCCTGACTGACTCTCCTCAGTATGGTTATCTCTAGGTCCATCCATGATGATGCAAATGGCATTATATCATTCTTTTTCCTGGTTGAGTAGTATTCCATTGTATGTATGTTTGTGGGCTCCCCTGATAGCTCAGTTGGTAAAGAGTCTGCCTGCAATGCAGGAGACCCAAGTTTGATTCCTGGGTCAGGAAGATCCGGTGGAGAAGGGATAGGCTATCCCCTCCAGTATTCTTGTGCTTCCCTGGTGGCTCAGCTGATAAGAATCTGCCTGCAATGTGAGAGACCTGGGTTCGATCCCTGGGTTGGAAAGATCCTATGGAGAAGGAAAGGCTACCCACTCCAGTATTCTGGCCTGGAGAATTCCATGGACTGGATAGTCCACGGGGTCACAAAGAGTCGGATACGACTTAGCGACTTGCACTTTCACGTTCATGTGTACATATATGTATATATACATTGTGTGTATGCATATATATGGATATATACACCATTGTGTGTATATATATTGTCTTGTGTTTATGTGTGTATATATATCTATATGTATGTATATATACACACACACATATATATCTTGTTAAATGTATAATTATTTCCTTCTGAACAAATAACTTTTTTCTATTTTTTATTTTGTTTTTATTTTTATAGAACAAAATACAGTTATTAGTGAATACTAGCTCTATGATGTTGTGCTGGCCTCTGCCACACATCAACATGAATCTGTCACAGGTATGCATATGTCCTCTCCCTCCTGAACTCCCCTCCCATCCCCATCCCTCTAGATTATCACAAAACACTAGGCTGAGTTCCCTGTTGTACCCAGCAGATTCTTACTGGCATTCTATTTTACATATGGTAATGTATATGTTTCCATGCTATTCTCTCAATTCATCCCACTCTCTCCTTCCCCCACTGTGTCCATACGTGTTCTCTATGTCTGCATACTAAATAAATTTTAATTAAGGTGGCCATATACTTTCTTATGTAAATTGGGATATTTTTGAGAATGAAAGGGGTTACTGACTGGATGGAGCATGAAGATCCTCTGTATAAATCACAGCACTCTCAAGAAAGCTGGGACGTGTGATGACTCCAGCTTTCAGATACTGTCTTTCAGAGACTCTTAATCACAAAGGACGGCTGACTTGGCCTTCCCATCACCCTTGATGTCTGCACACCCAGCTTTGTTTCTCTCAAGTCTTCAATCTGCTTCTAACCTGGCCAGCCTACTCTGCACTGAGCCCCCACTTGGTGGAGGCATCCTGGCAGGTCTGCTGGCTCTCAGTTTGTACAATGCGCTAGAAATGCTTTCACAAGCAAGGTTTCATAGAATCCAGTGTTTCCAACCCTAAAAAATTATTCCATCCGCTTGAAAACAGTCTTTACAAAAATAGAAATGTCAAAGAGAAGAGGTTAGGTATCTTGATAGCCTAATACATGTTACAAATGGATGTTTTCGTTTTGCAGCATTTCATGAGATTGTTTCAACCACCATGGAAGTCATATCACCTTTACTGAGGCTGATAGGAGTCTCTGCTTGTGTGACTCAGCTAAATATCAATACATCAGACTTTAGAGCTCCATGCTCCCTTCTTTCCTCCTTTCTAATATTGTAGCAAACAGTAGGAGGGAAAGAAAGTGTGGTTTATGTGATCTTAGAGCTGCGGGATAAAAGAGGGCCCTCCAGCCTTGACCGAGCCTTTTGGGTTTGTTGGTCTGATCCCACACCTGGCCATTCTGCTCCAGTCCACCACTGATGTCTGAATCTGCATCTGATCTTTACCTGGATCTCACCTCCTTTCCTTGTTACCTTCACTTCCTCTTGATGACTAAGGACTGAAGACCCCCTGAAACTCTGCCGTAGCCAGTAAGTGACCCCTAGGCTGAGAACTCTCTGTCCACATATCTCGCTTGGAGGGACCCAGGCTGGTCTGTTGGCCCCCAACTTAGCATTTCCTCAGCCCTGGGAACCAGGAAGAGTCAGGAGAACAAACCTGATCTTCAATTTGCCCTGCTCTCTTAGTCCAGCCTCCCCGCTGTAAGGCGGCTCCCGCTGGTGTAGTGCTAGCCTGCCCGGTGATCTCTTAGGTCTCAGATAGCGAGCTAGGCAAGAGGCCATCCATCAATGATGTGTCCGCAGTTCCTTCCTCTCTGGTACTTTGTGGTTCAGAACACGCGTCTGATCATGCTCACCTATCCCTCTCCTTCTACGCATGTGCAGCGGGACCCAAAGGGACCACGTACGTCCACAGCTTAGGTTCTCTGGAAATAAGATAGAGTGGCAGTTCAGTTTCCAGAAGATTTATCAGGGAGTCCTCTCAGGATCACCGCTCATGGGAGCAAAGGAAGAAAGCCTGACTGGGTGGAGGGAGAAGTTGTGCTGTGATGCAGGCTCAGTGGCTCCAGCTGGCATGTGGGAAACTAGAGATGGTGCGTTAGAATTGCCCTGAGTTGGGGCAAGAGAGCGAAGCCTTTATACTGCCCTGCAGCTACCAGCGGCTTTCCAGGTGGCTCAGTGGTAAAGAATCTGCCTGCCGATGCAGGGGCCGCAGATTCGATCCCTGGGTCAGGAAGATCCCCTGGAGGAGGAAATGGCAACCCACTCCAGCATTCTCGCTTGGAGAATCCCATGGACAGAGGAGCCCGGGGGATTACAGGACATGGGGTCACAAAGAGACTGAGATGAGACTGAGCATTCAGCTATCAGGTGTCAGATGGGAACTACCCTGCAGAGGGGTAGCCTGGGCAAGGTGATCCTTTAGCTGAGGGCTGTCTGCCATCTGCACTCCCAGTGTCTGGAAGGGTGGGTCTTTCAGTCCTAGAAGAGTCTGAGCGACCACGGTGTCCACTATTGGTTGAATTTTTCTTATTCTTCCTATGCCATTATCTTCCTTCTGCTCCAGGGTAACTGTCCTAGGTAGGAAGTTAGAATATTCTCTACATCATGGAAGAAAGTCTGCTTTAATATGCCGGGACTAGCTCTTGATATGTTAAGTGGGAGCTAAAAGAATTAAGAAAATTGTTTCGTTCTCAAAAATGTCTGGTTTATAACCAATTATCTCGCAAGAAAATGTTATTTTGAATTTAAGAAGCCTTAATTATAACCCTTTCTTTTTCTTTGTAGCTCTTCTGTAATAATCCTAATATCCCCAAAGCATCTGGTTAGATAATTTGGGCTAACTTAGGGAGAAGATAACTATGTACAGAAAAGCCCAAGAGAAAAACCACTGAAATATACTTTAAAAATTTGTGATCTATCTACATATATGTTTTTTTCTCTTTCCCTCCAGCTCAAAGTTACTTGAAGGCTGGGGTCATGTTATTCTTGAGCTTTTTAGTTTCTCCCGTGGTATTTAGCACAAGGCTTGGCATATGTAGTGTACTAGGGAAGCAATTACATATTTTATCATCTTTTTGAAAGTACGCTGGTGATTTAGTATACTGTTGATTTAGTAATGTGTGTAACAAATTGCCCCAAATCTTAGCAGCTTGACAACGAACATTATGTCACATAACTGTTGACATTAAGGAACTTGGGAACTGCTTAGCTGATTGATTCTGCCTCTCATGAGGTTGTGGTCAAGCTGTTGAACAGGTTGGCAGTCACATCAAGGATTGATGGGCACTGGAACATCTGCTTTCAAACTCACTCATGTGGTTGTTGGCACACCTTGGTTCCTCTGTCTGTTGGCCAGAGGCTTCAGTTCCTCTGCCATAGCCCTCTTCATAAGATGACTTACAATATGACAGTTTGATTCTCTAAGAGCAAAAGGTGAGACAGACACAGAGTGAGGAGAGAGAGAGAGATGGAGAAAGACAGAGAATTCAAGAGGCAAGTCCCAACCTTTTATAACCTACAAAAGTGATACACCATTGTTCTGCCATATGCCATTGGTCACAGAGATCATCCTGGTGCTGTGTAAGGAGATTATGCCAGGTTGGGAATCTCAAGTGGCTGGGATCCCTGGGGTCATCTTGGAGGCTAGCTATCACAATTGGCATAAATACTTGATTCTTCATCTGAAGCTTGGCACACTGGAAATACCCTGGGGTTAAGACTCAGATATGGATTGAAAAAAACTCCCTTCTGCCATTCACTACCTGTGTGATTTTGGGCAAATCACTTTAACTTAGTTCTAGTTTCCCTAGGAGTAAAATGGAGATATTAGTATCTTCTTTGGAACAGTGTTGTCAATAACAGTTGAGGCAAAATCTGCAGAAGGTCTAGCCCATGAGGAGCCCCAGTGGAAGGGGTATAATAATGGTAGCTGTTGTTAGTGGTTATAGAATCAGCATTCTTTCTGCATTTATATCATGCTATCTGCTCCATAACAATGGTCATCCTTAGGATCCAATGGGTGTTCCAGGTGTAGCTTTGCAAAACAGTGGAGTGGTCTGTCCAATCCAAGAGTTATATCTTCAAGGCTCTTGCAATTCCCCAGCTTCCTCGGGGGGTGACAGTCCTCCACAGAAACTGAGGAGACAGCACTTCTGATTCAGGTAACCTCCTTCAGTTTTTCTTGCTCAGTATAGAGGCGAATTAGTTATTGCAATTTAATTTCTTGAGCTGTGTATGTCTTGGTCCCAAAACAACCCCAGGGGAGGGAGCTGAAGATGTGATTCTAATTTGCTGTAATCACAGTTGATATTATCATTGTTTTGAAGCATTTGTATTTTCCCTGACGAAATGTCAAACACACAAGGCAAATTATATTCTGAATTCTAGATGAACTATTTAAAAATACATGAATAGCCTGAAAATAATTACCTTTTTAAAGCTATCTGGAACTCATGTAGCTCCTAATAGTGCCAACTGGCTTGCAGATGCCATCAGCTAAAATAAAGGGGAAAATTCATTCTTAAATTAGTTAAATATGCTGAAAATTCTTAGCATGGGAAACAGATTTAAGTATTGTTTATCTCTATTGGGCAGGGTGTAAGTTTTGCTTTAGTTCTACTCAGATTGTTCTAACTAGTCAACCGTTCTTTGTTCTTAAAATAATAACCTTTATTATAAGTAATACATTTTGTCAGGGGCTTCTCTGCATATTGTCCAAACACGTCTCTTTGGAAGAAAGCAAATATGAAAAACACATAAGATGCCAGATGGATGATTTATATGCTGCTGCTGCTAAGTCGCTTCAATCGTGTCCAACTCTGTGCGACCCCATAGACGGCAGTCCACCAGGCTCCCCTGTCCCTGGGATTCTCTAGGCAAGAATACTGGAGTGGGTTGCCATTTCCTTCTCCAATGCATGAAAGTGAAAAGTGAAAGTGAAGTCGCTCAGTTGTGTCCGACTCCTTGCAACCCCATGGACTGCAGCCTACCAGGCTCCTCCGTCCATGGGATTTTCCAGGCAAGAGTACTGGAGTGGGGTGCCAGTGCCCAAGAATTGATGCTTTTGAACTGTGATGTTGGAGAAGACTCTTGAGAGTCCCTTGGACTGCAAGGAGATCCAACCAGTCCATCCTAAAGGAGATCAGTCCTGGGTGTTCACTGGAAGGACTGATGCTGAAGCTGAAACTCCAATCCTATGTCCACCTGATGTGAAGAGCTGACTCATTTGAAAAAGCCCTGATGCTGGGAAAGATTGAAAGTGGGAGGAGAAGGGGACAACAGAGGATGAGATGGTTGGATGGCATCACCAACTCAATGGACATGGGTTTGGGTAAACTCCGGGAGTTGGTGATGGACAGGGAGGCCTGGCATTCTGCGGTTCATGGGGTCGCAAACAGTCAGATACGACTGAGCAGCTGAACTTAACTGAAACCATGTTATTTTAAACATTTTTAGTGATTGAATATTTATTTATATAAGCCTGAACCAGACTTCTGGACAAAAGCTGTCTACTTTGAAGATGTCCTCATCTCTTCCCAGCCAGGTGGAGTCTTAGCTGTCCTGTTTCTAGATGAAAAGTAACTTAAGGTCAGTTAAGGGTTCACAAATATATGTATATACAATCCAGGGATTCTTGGTTTCCTGAAGGTTTTACTTCAGTATGAATTCCTAAGCTCTTCTCAAATATCATTTGATTTTTATACATCTTTCCAGGAATACATCTACCCTGTACAGAAAGCTCTCATTATATGATGAAATTAGCATTGTATCTGACTAACTTCTTGCGTGTGTAACATGTGCACAGAACAAGGACGTTTTGAAATCTACAATATAATTCTAAATGGAAATGTGGTACGGAAATTAGCTCACGTCAGGCATCTTTTGATGCAAAGCTGAAGTTTAGAAGGCACTGCAGGAGAGCTGATAAATAATTTATTTTTCCTTCGACTCTTTATGCAATTTTTTTTCCCTTTAGCTAATTCTCCTCCAAAAGTGTCTTTAGTTAAGAACTTAAAAGAATTCTCTTTCTTTTATTCAGACTCATAAATATTTCCTTTTCTATTATCACTGGTAGTTGAAACATGTTTAAGTAAAGTTTTCCCCTAAAGGTATGTTGTTTTATCTTTGTTCATAGAATGAAATGAAATTAAGATCTATTGCATTTTGAAATTCATGATTCAAGTTCAGTTATTAAAATGAATGTGACACTGTTTTTAGAGAAATCATTTTAGTTTTTTAAAACTAGGACATTCAAATATCAGCATGGAAGCAGAATTCAGAATCTAAATCTTTGTTTTGTATTTACATATTTTAGAAGGTCTTTTTTAAATTAAAATACTACATGTTTGTTAAAGAAAATTTGGAAAATACAAAATCATGAAAAATAAATGCATATCCAGATCATCCTGTTTCTCAAAGATGAACACATAGATATTTCCAAGTATTTTCTTCTTTTCCACATTTGTAAAAATATTTAGTCGGGTTTCTGAATGTGAAGCCCACTGAGGGGGTATCTTTTCCAGAGAAATCTTATGCCTAATGATAAGGCTTCCCTTGTAACAACATAAGAAGTATTTTTACTATTAGGCTTTCAGTTCAGTTCAGTTAAGTCACTCAGTCGTGTCCAACTCTTTGCAACCCCATGAATCACAGCATGCCAGGCCTCCCTGTCCATCACCAACTCCCAGAGTTCACTCAAACTCACGTCGATCTAGTCAGTGATGCCATCCAGCCATCTCATCCTCTGTCGTCCCCTTTTCCTCCTGTCCCCAATCCCTCCCAACATCAGAGACTTTTCCAATGAGTCCTCTTCACACGAGGTGGCCAAAGTATTGGAGTTTCAGCTTTAGCATCATTCCCTCCAAAGAAATCCCAGGGATGATCTCCTTCAGAATGGACTGGTTGGATCTCCTTACAGTCCAAGGGACTCTCAAGAGTCTTCACCAACACCGTAGTTGAAAAGCATCAATTCTTCATTGCTCAGCTTTCTTCACAGTCCAACACTCATATCCATACATGACCACAGGAAACACCACATCCTTGACTAGATGGACCTTTGTTGACAAAGTAATGTCTCTGCTTTTGAATATGATATCTAGGTTGGTCATAACTTTTCTTCCAAGGAGTAAGCGTCTTTTAATTTCATGGCTGCAGTCACCATCTGCAGTGATTTTGGAGCCCAAAAAAATAAAGTCTGACACTGTTTCCACTGTTTCCCCATCTATTTCCCATGAAGTGATGGGACCAGATGCCATGATCTTCGTTTTCTGAATGTTGAGCTTTAAGCCAACTTTTTCACTCTCCTCTTTCACTTTCATCAAGAGGCTTTTTAGTTCCTCTTCACTTTCTGCCAGAAGGGTGGTATCATCTGCATATCTGAGGTTATTAATATTTCTCCCAGGAATCTTGATTCCAGCTTGTGCTTCTTCCAGCCCAGCATTTCTCATGATGTACTTTGCATATAGGTTAAATAAGCAGGGTGACAATATACAGCCTTGACGTACTCCTTTTCCTATTTGGAACCAGTCTGTTGTTCTATGTCCAGTTCTAACTGTTGCTTCCTGATCTGCGTATAGGTTTCTCAAGAGGTAGGTCAGGTGGTCTGGTATTCCCATCTCTTTCAGAATTTTCCACAGTTTATTGTGATCCACACAGTCAAAGGCTTTGGCATAGTCAATAAAGCAGAAATAGATGTTTTTCTGGAACTCTCTTGCTTTTTCCATGATTCAGCAGATGTTGGCAATTTGATCTCTGGTTCCTCTGCCTTTTCTAAAACCAGCTTGAACATCTGGAAGTTCATGATTCACGTATTGCTGACGCCTTGCCTGGAGAATTTTGAGCATTACTTTACTATCATGTGAGATGAGTGCAATTGTGTGGTGGTTTGAGCATTCTTTGGCATTGCCTTTCTTTGGGATTGGAATAAAAACTGGCCTTTTCCGGTCCTGTGGCCACTGTTGAGTTTTCCAAATTTGCTGGCATATTGAGTGCAGCACTTTCAGGGCATCATCTTTCAGGATTTAAAATAGCTCAGCTGAAATTCCATCACCTCCACTAGCTTTGTTCGTAGTGATGCTTTCTAAGGTCCACTTGACTTCACATTCCAGGATGTCTGGCTCTAGGTGAGTGATGACACCATCGTAATCATCTTGGTCGTGAAGATCTTTTTTGTACAGTTCTTCTGTGTATTCTTGCCACCTCTTCTTAATATCTTCTGCTTCTGTTAGGTCCATACCATTTCTGTCCTTTATCGAGCCCATCTTTGCATGAAATGTTCCCTTGGTATCTCTAATTTTCTTGAAGAGATCTCTAGTCTTTCCCATTCTGTTGTTTTCCTCTATTTTTTTGCATTGATCACTGAAGAAGGCTTTCTTATCTCTCCTTGCTATTCTTTGGAACTCTGCATTCAGATGCTTATATCTTTCCTTTTCTCCTTTGCTTTTCACCTCTCTTGTTTTCACAGCTATTTGTAAGGCCTCCTCAGGCAGCCATTTTGCTTTTTTGTATTTCTTTTCCATGGGGATGGTCTCTATCCCTGTCTCCTGTACAATGTCATGAACCTCCATCCATAGTTCATCAGGCACTCTATCTATCAGATCTAGTCCCTTAAATCTATTTCTCACTTCCACTGTATAATCATAAAGGATTTGATTTAGGTCATACCTGAATGGTAGTGGTTTTCCCTACTTTCTTCAATTTAAGTCTGAATTTGGCAATAAGGAGTTCTTGATCTGAGCCACAGTCAGCTCCTGGTCTTGTGTTTGTTGACTGTATAGAGCTTCTCCATCTTTGGCGGCAAAGAATATAATCAATCTGATTTCGGTGTTGACCATCTGGTGATGTCCATGTGTAGAGTCTTCTCTTGTGTTGTTGGAAGAGGGTGTTTGCCCTGACCAGTGCTTTCCCTTGGCAAAACTCTATTAGCCTTTGCCCTGCTTCATTCCATATTCCAAGGCCAAATTTGCATGTTACTCTAGGTGTTTCTTGACTTCCTACTTTTGCATTCCAGTCCCCTATAATGAAAAGGACATCTTTTGTGTGTGTTAGTTCTAAAAGGTCTTGTAGGTCTTCATAGAACCGTTCAACTTCAGCTTCTTCAGCATTACTGGTTGGGGCATTGACTGGGATTACTGTGATATTGCATGGTTTGCCTTGGAAACGAACAGGTATTATTCTGTCGTTTTTTAGATTGCATCCAAGTACTGCATTTTGGACTCTTTTGTTGACCATGATGGCTACTCCATTTCTTCTAAGGGATTCCTGCCCACAGAAGTAGATATAATGGTCACCTGAGTTAAATTCACCCATTCCAGTCCGTTTTAGTTCGCTGATTCCTAGCATGTCGATGTTCACTCTTTCCATCTCCTTTTTGACTACTTCCAATTTGCCTTCCAGGTATTATTATAATTGAACATACTAGCTTTCCACACTTTTTAACAGACTTACTAGTGTTGCTGGTAGGATCCAGTATGATTTACTTAGGGGAACGTTCTCCTCAGAACTCTTGTGACAAGTTGGTTATTCTGCTTATTGGGAATTGCACCAGCCAGTGAGCCAGGTCACTTAGGCCCTGACTGATAACATTATTCCTGACTATTTTAATTTAGATTTAACCCTTGATCATCTGCCTATTTGTTAAGTTGCTTCAGTCTTGTCCGACTCTTTGTGACCCTATGGATTGTAGCTCACCAGTCTCCTCTGGCCGTGTGATTCCAGGCAAGAATACTGGAGTGGGTTGACATTTCCTCCTCCAGGGGATCTTCCCAACCCAGGGATCAAACCCATGTCTCTTATGTCTCCCAACTTGGCAGGTGGGTTCTTTCCCACTAGCACCACCTCAGAAGCCATGTGTGTTTATATATACACTTTTTTGGGTGTGTGTGTGTGACGTTGTTCTCTGAACACAGAATGTGGGAAAGAAAACAATTCTTTGGAAGCTGCTCAGGTCTCCCTTTGGGTTACTCTGAAGCTGTACGTGCATATGCGTGCTGGAGTAGAGTAGCAGAGTGGGGGGTTGGGGGTTGGTGTTTTTGAATGACTAGGGTCAGCAGGAGAGGAAGCACCCATCTCTGAGTGTAGGGTAGCAGACTTGACTTAAATTACAGCTCTTTCCTCGTACATATGGAGCTTGTATTGAGTTGCGCCTGGGAAAATGTGTCTCTGAGTTGGGATTTCAATTTGATATGAGCTTCCTCTGAGGAACGCGGGCTTTCCTGGTAGCTCAGAGGGTAAAGCATCTGCCTGCAATGCGGGAGACCTGGATTCAATTCCTGGGTCGGGAAGATCCCCTGGAGAAGGGAATGGCAACCCACTCCAGTATTCTTGCCTGGAGAATCCCATGGATGGAGGAGCCTGGTAGGCTACAGTCCAGGGGGTTGCCGAGAGTCTGACACGACTGAGCAACTTCACTTTGTTTCTTTCCTCTGAGGAACAGATATTTGTAGAAATCTGTCTTATTCCTCCTCCTCATTTCTCTTTCCTGCACGGGTACTGGAGATGGTCACTGAGAAGACAGGACTCTGGTTGTTCTGTGAGTTGAACCCAGGCAGTTGGAGGCTCCTCGCCCTATTCCCTGACCTTGGAATGTGTTCCACCCATCGTTCTTACACTAGGAGGTGCTTCAAGGACACAGCCTTGAGAGAATAGGTATTGTTGAGACCATCTGGATGAAATATATGACTAAATCCACTGAATGCCTCTGTATAAACTTTGAAGATTTGGCCAATGGGGATGGAGATCCACTCATCTCTCAGTGGTCCAGGACAAGCCTAATAAGTATGTTCCTTCGCTTATTAAACTTGCCACATACCAATCTAGAGTGTTCTGTCCCTTTCTTTGGTCTCTCCTTGTCCTCTGTGTACAAGAGCATTTGTGACCCAACAGCAGGTAGTGTTGGGGAGCAAAATTTGCCACCCCAAATGTCTCTTTGGCATGGGAATTCTTTTGAGCGGGGAAAACAATCAAGAAACAAAAGACTCAGGAAGCTTTTCTTTTCAAGCATCCCCAACCCCCAGCCCCAGCTGGCTAAAGAATTTAGATAAAGGAGCTGCTTCTAGAATAGAGCTATCGCCAGAGAGACCTGCAAAGACTGTGGGCTAGGCTTTGCGGGTTGAAACTGCAGGCCAGCCTTCGATCAGGGTCCACTCTGTGTCTCTCTGTCTCTGCCGAACATTTGTTTTCTATCTTCATGTCAGTTGCTTTCCTCCCCTTTAAAGGCGCAAATTGATACCCTGAACGTCCTCTTTTCTCTGTAGCTGAAGATGGTGAGAATTTTGGCCATTTTGGCAAGTTGTTCAGTTTCCCTGTGTCTCTCCCACGTATGCGTGTATGTGTGTGTTAAATCGCTTCAGTCGTATCTGACTCTTTGCCATCCTATGGACTGTAACTCACCAGGCTCCTCTGTCTGGGCAAGAATACTGGAGTGGGTTGCCAGGCTCTCCTCCAGGAGATCTTCCTGACTCAAGGATCGACTTGGTGTCTCCTGTGGCTCCTGCATTGCAGGCAGATTCCTTACAGCTGAGCCACCAGAGAAACACTCTCCATGTATTGTTGTTCAGTAGCTCAGTCGTGTCCGACTCTTTGCGACCCCCTGGTCAGCAGCACATCAGGCTTCCCTGTCCTTCACCATCTCTCCTACTCAAACTCATGTCCATCGAGTCAGTGATGCCATCTGACCATCTCATCCTCTGTCATCCCCTTCTCCTCCTGCTCCAATCTTTCCCAGCATCAAGGTCTTTTCTAATGAGTCAGCTCTTTGCGTCAGGTGGCCAAAGTATTGGAGCTTCAGTTGCAGCAACAGTCCTTCTAATTAATATTCAGGGTTATTTTCCTTTAGGATTGACTCATTTGATCTTCCTGCTGTTCAAGGAACTCTTCTCCAACACCACAGTTCAAAAGCATCGATTCTTCAGCACTCAGCCTTCTTTATGGTCCAACTCTCACATCCATACACGACTATGGGAAAAATCATAGCTTTGACTAGATGGATCTTTGTCGGCAAAGTAATGTCTCTGCTTTTTAATATGCTGTCTAGGTTTGTCATTGCTTTCTTCCAAAGAGCAAGTGTCTTTTAATTTCATGGCTGCAATAGCCATCTGCAGTGACTTTGGAGCCCAAGAATATAAAATCTTTCACTGTTTCCCCCGTGTTTCCCCATCTATTTGCCATGAAGTGATGGGACTGGATGCTGTGTTCTTTGTTTTTTTAAATATTGAGTTTTAAGCCAGCTTTTTCACTCTCCTTTTTCACTTTCAAGAGGCTCTTTAGTTCCTCCTTGCTTTCTGCCATGTATACATGTTATTAAACCTCTGTGTGATTTTTCTTTTGCTAATCATGTCAAGTTAACTCAGATCAGCCAGAAGAACCCTGCAGTGCAGAAGGAAACTTCTTCCTTCTGACTAGAGCAGCCGCACTATTTTTCTCCTTTTTATAACCAATATGTCTATTTTGGCTTTAGCCTAGGATTTTTGATACCCTGTTCTCTCCTTTGACTATGTTCTCTAGCCAAGAAGGTTTTATTCTGTGTGGTTTGTATTGTAAAAAGAATAAATTTTTTTCTTCCTTTTTACAATGTATACATGCTCAGTCACTCAGTTGTGTTTGACTCTTTGCGACCCCATGGACTGTAGCTTGCCATCTTCTCTGTCCATGGAATTTTCCAGGCAAGAATACTGGCGTGGGTTGCCACTTCCACTCCAGGGGATCTTCCTGATCCTGGAATCAAACCCTCATCTCCTGCGTCTTTTGCATTTGCAGGTGGATTCTTTACGCTGAGCCACCAGGAAAGCCAGTTTGTACAAAACGCTTCTACAAACTTGATCAATTTCCCAGCCTCACGTGTTGGTGGAGACAGACTTCTCACTCACCCTGTGCTTTGAGGTTCACCAAGGTGAGTGGGTGAGGCTGTCTTTGACAATGGAGTGAAACCTCATACCCAA
Source organism: Ovis canadensis (assembly GCF_042477335.2). Taxonomy (NCBI): domain Eukaryota; kingdom Metazoa; phylum Chordata; class Mammalia; order Artiodactyla; family Bovidae; genus Ovis; species Ovis canadensis. The sequence continues at coordinate 47,807,943 of NC_091266.1, read as the reverse complement.
ATCAATCTTATGAAAGTCCCCAGCATCACAGGACACTGCACATCAGCAGAGGGTGCCCCACTTCTGGTTTTTTTGTGAACTTCCAGGTTCTCACTAATCCCTGGTTAGTAAAGACACTGTCTTAATATGAATTGCTTATATCTAAATGACATGGTTCCATGTGTATACACAAAACCGTGGTGACTTAATAATGCTTAAGAGTTTACTTTTGAAGTCAGATATACCTGGATTCTAATACTGGCTCTATTGGCTGTGTGACCTGTCAAATTAATTCACCTTTCTGAGCCTCAGTTTCCTCATCTCTAAAAAGAAGAGAGTGGTACCTGTCTCACAGGCTTGTGTAATAATATAGTACAGGACAACATCTGGAGAGTGCCTGCTACATAATAAACCCTCTCTAAATATTAGCTCACATCTCCCTTTCTTTGTTCTTCCCTGGTTGCTCAGTGGCAAAGAATCCGCCTGCTAATGCAGGAGACATAGGTTTGATCCCCGGGTCAGGAAGATACCCTGGAGAAGGAAATGGCAACCCACTCTGGTATTCTTGCCTGGGAAATCACGTGGACAGAGAAGCCATGGGGTCGCAAAAGAGTTAGATATAACTTAACAACTAAACAACAACAAGCAACCACATTTTCCTAGCACAGACCAATTCCTATTTTCCTCTCATCTGTTTCCAGTAAGAGGCCACCTGGCTTCAGATGACTTCCAGGAGTGCCAGCCATCATCTGACTCAGCAAATATGATTTTATAACCTAATCATGAACTTGGACCACACCATGCAGAAGGGGAAGTATTTTTATCTTTTATGTAAGTAGGATCTTCAAAGCGTCTTAGCTTCTGATGTGTCATTTTTAAAGGGAGGAATTTGAGATGGGAAAACATCAATTACCACTTCCTTTTCACAACCAGGATCGTTAGAAGTTTTCTAAATCAAAAAGGCTTCATTATTTTCTATTGTTATCATGGAGGGTCCTCAAGATCCTTGGATGTTCTAGGATCTTTTCTTTTGCCAAAGATCCTATTGAATAGCTTGTTTACTGTTTCCCCCCTCACAACAAATATCTGGTTTCATGTGGCTATCCCTGGAAGAAAACAGACTCTAAGCTCCCTTTGGAAGGACAGCTCTGAAATTAAATAGTCTTAGTATTGACATGAACTTTGCTTCAGCAATAAAAACTTGAAAATTCCAGAAAGAACAACCTTGCTTCTTGTAAATATCCTTGCAAAGGCACTTAAAGATATCAAGTTCAAATCTGAATTGGGAAGTTACAGTAGGAATAGGGTTGGGCACTGCCTGTATGGCTGAGGAAGAGGACAGGAGGTGAAAGGGAGGTCTACAGGCTTGAGGTGAGCTGCACAGGGTTATCTATGCGAGGGTTTCTTAACCTCAGCACGACTGGCATTTGGGGCCAACAATTCTTTGTTGACAGGGTTTTTCTTAGGCATTGTAGGATGTTTTGACGGAAGCAATTCTCTCCCCTTAGTTGTGACAACCCAAAATGTCTCCAAACAATATCAAATGTCCTGTGGGGACAAAGTCATCCTCTCCCCAGTTGAAAGCTGCTGATTGATTGAAAGGTTTTCTGCTAACCCTGTGACCTATGTTTGCTTGCTCTCTGAATTTCAGGCACTGATGCTTTAGAGCAAGGGTTGACAATATGTCCTGTGGGTCACACCTGACCCATGGCTCATTCCTATGAATAATTTTTACAGATGAACCTTTGCAACCCCATGTGGTGATAGGGAAGAGGGATAGCGACATGAAACCAGATATTTGTTGTGAGGGGGGAAACAGTAAACAATGGCACCCCACTTCAGTACTCTTGCCTGGCAAATCCCATGGACGGAGGAGCCTGGTGGGCGGCAGGCAGTCCATGGGGTCGCTAAGAGTCTGACACGACTGAGTGACTTCCCTTTCACTTTTCACTTTCATGCATTGGAGAAGGCAATGACAACCCACTCCATTGTTGGAGAATCCTGGGGAAGAGGGAGCCTGGTGGGTTACTGTCTATGGGGTCACACAGAGTTGGACACCACTGAAGTGACTTAGCAGCAGCAGCAGTGGTGATAGGGAGCATCCACTTGAACCCCCAATATGTGAAAGGTTATTCTAAAATATTTCCATAGTTCTCATCAGTAGACCTGTATTACACAAGAATAGTACTTTATTATTATAAACTATCAATAATATTATATTTTGAATTACATTGCAAAATTTTTGGAAGTTTGTGTTCTCTTTTTTGTATAAATGCTTCCCAGGTGGCACTAACGGTAAAGAACCCACCTGCCAGTGCAGGAGATGTAAGAGATCCCTGGGTGGGGAAGATCCCCTGGAGGAAGGCACAGCAACCCACTCCAGTATTCTTGCCTGAAGAATCCCATGGACAGAGGAGCCTGGTGGACTACAGTCCATGGGGCCACACAGAGTTGGACATGACTGATGCAACTTAGTATGCAGAACATGCCATATAACAGCTTTGATTCTCTGAGCCCTTAAAGCCTAAATATTTACTCTTTTGCTTTTCCAGAAAGGTTTGCTGACCCTTTGCTTTTGTTTTAGAGCATCAGAATTATTTGGAGGTTTTGCTAAAACAGAGATTGCTGGGCTCCATCCACGAGCTTCTGTTTCAGAAGGTCTGGAGTGGAGCCTCGAGAATTTGTGTTTTCTAATGAGTTAGTTCCTGGGTGAGTCTGCTGCAGCCACCCAGAAATGTTTTAGGACAACATTTCACATAATGGGGGTTCAAAGAGTATGTTTCCTATCATCACATGGGCTGCAAATGTTCATCTATAAAAATGATCCTCAGCTGATAGGAAAGGGCCATGGGCCAGATGTGGCCCATAGGACGTATTGTCAACCCTTGCTCTAAAGCATCAGTGCCTGAAATTCAGAGAGGGGCCAAACATTCATTTCAGCAGAAAACCTTTCACACAATCATCAGTTTTCAAAAGTTGAAAACAACTGTTTTAGGTTAAAACTGAGCACTGATTGGGGATTTGTTTCTGGATGGTGTGATCCTGTTAACATTTGGCCTGGAAGCTGGTCTTTGGCAAAATGGAGTGTTTGAAAAGGCAGCTTCTCTTACAAAGAGAGTTAGCTGAATGTAGTTTGGGAGGAAAAATTTAACTCAATATACAATGTGTGTTTACTGAGTGCCTACTTTGTACCTGGTACCAGAGGAGGGGAAAACCAAAGATGAAGGAGAAGTAGCTCTTGCTCTGCCAAGAATTTTGAATATCATGAGGTGGAAAGGAAGGATAAAAGGGAGGCTATATGGAAATCCTTGATTAAAAACATTATACGGAATGGCCCTGCACAAAAAGAAATGATCAGAGAGAAAAGATAGGCCACAGAAAAGGGCAAAGGGCTTTAGCTCAGGGCTGGATGACACATGGAGTGTGCATGAGTGTATTGAGCTTAGGGAAATTTGAAGACAAGTGTCTCGTGATTTTTTTTAGTTGCAAGTGACAGATAGCAACTGGAGCTACCTTAGGCAAAAAGGATAAATTGTTGGAAGAATACGGAATTGTTTTAGATCAGAGGTTGGCAAACCTTTTCTCTTAAGGTCCACAGAATGAATATTTTTTGCCTTCGTAGGCCTTATTCTCTCTGTTGTAGTGACTCAGCTCAGCTGTTGTAGCATAAAGCTGACATTGACAGTCCGTTAACAAATGTGTCTGTGTCCCTTAAAGTTTCATTGACAGAAACAGGCTGCAGCTGAATTTGGTCCACAGCCTGCTAGCTTCTAGGTCTCCATTTTAGAGAATTCAAGGAACTTGGAATACTGAATTACAGAAAGGGCACAAAAGCAGTGAGATTCAGAAACATTTAGAAGCTGACCTGACCACCCATGGGACGTTCTCTCCTCTAACTCTGTTGTCTTCATGCATTCTTACTGAAGACTGTCTCTCATGGTACAAACAACTTACATCTTGCAACACCTGTCACCTGAAAGAGAGACTGAGAAAGGAAGGAAGGGAAGGGAGGGGAGGGGGATTGAGAGTAAGAGTGAAGCAGAGAGGCTTACTCTTTCACTCTGGGAAGAAAAAAATCCCAGGGACGGAGTGTGATTGGCTGATGACCAAGGACTGCAATGATGAGGATGGAGTTGGGCAAGAATATGGTGCCTCTTACTGCCACCACATGGGGAGGGGTTAGAGGGGGTTAGAGGACAGCATCTCAAAATAGCATATGAGGGACTGTACTGATGGTATAATGGAGATAGTTAGAGATAGCTCCCTTTTGTTTTTAAGGAAGGGCTGCTGATCTAGGCTAAAGTTACTGAACTCTGCAGTCATGCATCTCTAAGCATGTTCTATGACTTGTTAACAGGTGTTAAGAAGAGGAGGATTTCTCTGAAAATTAAGGTCAGCCAAATGCAGGATTATAGGGGTGGCTTTGTTTTTCAGTTGCTCAGTCGTGTCCAACTCTTTGTGACCCAGTGGACTGCGGCACACCAGGCTTCTCTGTCCATTATCTCCAAGAGTTTGCTCCAACCCATGTCCATCGAGCCAAGATTACTTTGTTGCAGAGCTTGCCGGAGCCTTTAATACACTAAGAGCATCGTCACTTTGCATGACAGGACAGGTAGGAAGCTGTCCCTGAACTTACTGAAGATAAGATTTATTACATCTTCTAGTGAGAGGTCCAGATGTAGCTGGGCATGCAGCGCCCCCTTCTCTGAGACTTATGTGGCTTCAACTCTCCAAGTGCTGGCCCTGCTCACAGCCCCAGCTCCCATCATCTCTACAGGCAGCGTCTGGGGCTGTGCTTCCTTATTTACTGCCCAGCGTGTGGAAGAAACTCTTCCTGCCCCTGCGCCCTGAGCCACTCCCTCCTTGAGTCACTTTACTCAAACTGGCACACGTCCCTAGACTCATCACTGGCCATGGGATGGAGTTGTCATGACCTGCTACCTATGTGTAGGGCATGGTTACTGGAAAGTCAAACATGGTATCTACCATGTATTATTTTTTGATAAATCTTTACTGAATTTGTTAAAATATTGCTTCTGTTTTATGGTTTGGTTTTTTGGCTGCGAGGCATGTGGGATCTTAGTTCTCCAACCAGGGTTTGAACCCTCAGCCTCTGCATTGGAAGGAGAAGTCTTCACCCCTGGACCAACAGGGAAGTGCCTACCATGTATTTTAAAAGCAAACTTACTGCTCAGCAAGAGGGCCGTTGAAAGAATGTCTTTCGGATTTACAAGCTCTGTGGTTTATATGACATGAAAAATTCATGTGATTGCAAATATTCAGACTTGACAAACATCTCTTCCAAACGCTGATGCCACTCATGCTGAAATGAGTGCCAACCCACACATCTTCTTACTCAGCCTTGTGATTCTGGATTTATTGTCATTCCTTCTCTTTCTCTTTCCCTTCTGTTCTCTCCTCCTTCTTTCCTTCCCTTTTCTGTCTTTGATTTTGCTGTCTTGGCTACCATTAAAAAACACAGTACTCTTTTTTTTTTTTTTTTTGTAGATGGGGGTGGGTTGTGGGGAAGAAGTTTGTAGACTTTGTCAAGGCCTCAGAGAAACAATAGGCCACTCTTTGGTGAAAATTCCATCTCGCAGCTGTAAACTAGCAGAGCCAAGACCCCTCTGTCTGATGCCAAAGCCCAGGGTTTAAACTCCTATGAACTCTACCGTACATGCTTTATGAACAGATGCATCTAAGGGGCAGCATGAAGAGAGAGGGCACCTCAGGCCATCAAGGAGGAGTCATGATGGCGTGACAAGCTCTTCCAGGAGTCAGGTTTCTGGCCCTTCTCTGTACCAGGCTATTGCAAAATTAAATGGGTTGCTTTTTCATTCATACATTAGTGAGATTAATAGCTGTCCCATTTTAAAAGAGAAACAGGAGTGGCCACAATCAAACTCTCCTGATAGTTTTCTATAATAGCTTTCTCTGTCAGCGCTGCCCTCTGTATATTGAGGCTCAGTTGCCTTCTTTGTGCTCCAGGCTTGAAACTTTGCTCTTTCCCTTGAAGGCAGTGTCTTGATTGCTCCTGTTCCTCAGCTAATAGGCCTTCATTTACTGGATGAAGACTTTTTCTCAGGGGATCAAAGGTAGTTGGGTTCTTCAGCTTTTGTAAAACCTGTATTCAATAGAACCATTCTCAGAAGCATCCTAAGTAAACACCTCTCCTGTTTAGTGTCACTTCAAGAGGAAATGGCCAAGTGGGAGAGAGAATCTCTTTGAATGTCACTTGTAATCAAGGGAGTTCTCTGTGTTGCCCAATCAGCCTACAAAGACATATTTTCCCTGGATTCTTTTTTTTTAAAGTGATGCTTTACTTTATGGAGTTGGGAGGGTTAGGAATCTGGACTTTTGATAATGACATAGGTATTCATGTAACTCTCATATCTTAAAAAACAGGCTCTGAAAATCTGGTCTCTAGAGATTAAATCAGGACCCATTTGTTACCATCCGTAAGAAAACAAAATTGAACAGTTTGGTTTTGGTGAAAAATTAAGGAGCCAGTAAAGATGTGAAGAAAGCAAATTTAAATATGGATACCGTAATATTGGCTATGGCTTATCCTATGTATAAATGAGGATGTTTATGAGTTTTAATCCCTTGTTTTCATCTTTTTCTGGCAACATTTTCTCTCTGCAGCATAAGGCTGAAACCACAGCCTTGATGCAGGGCAGAATTTGGGTATTTATCAGGTCTGGGAGATAGTGAAGCACAGGGAAGCCTGGCATGCTGCAGTCCATGGCGTTGCAAAGAATCAGGCATGACTTAGTGACTGAACAACATGAGGTTCCCTTGAGAGGCAACAGGGTGTAGTGGAGTGCAGGCAGATTCAGAGAGTGACAGCGATATCTTAGACTTTAACACAATCTCATTAGATAACATGATTTTGAGCACTTTGTAAACCTCTCTCAGTCTCAATTTTCCACTTGTCAAAGCAGATTTAATACATGAAGTTCTCAGATCGAGTCAGGGCCCTCAGTTGCAACAGGCTTGATCACATCACCTAAGCAGTGCTTCCCTTCACTGTCGACTCTATCAGCCTGTTTCCTTGCACAGTTGGTTCTTTACATATTTGTTGTCTGTATCTCCAGACTAGAATGTAAGCTCCTACAGGATAGGGCTTTTCCAATGTTGTATTCCTAGAAGCCCACACAGTTCTCTGTACATGGCAAGCCCTTTATATGTTTTTGTTACATGAATGGATGAACGAGAGACTGAAATTCTACTTCGTTGAGCTGCTAGGAGGATTAATTCAAACAGTGTTTGTAAAGCGTCCAGTACAATGCTGGGCACTGAAATCTTGAAACATATCCGTTTATATAGGTTTTGCCACTGAAATACCTGTTGTAAGGAAGGGAGGGTAATGTTCCCATAAATCCTGTTCTTTTTTTTAATCCTGTAGGATGGAGTCCCTAAGCATAGATAGTCTTATATGAGGACTCCCAGGCAGTGCTCCCAAGCTCAGGGTTCTTGAATCATTCTTTATATTTAGGAAACTTGGTGACAGTCCAGGGATTGAAACTGGGTCTTCTGCATTGCAGGTGCATTCTTTACCATCTGAGCCACCAGGAGAGCTTTTACAATTTTATATGTTTTTATATGTTTATTTGGGCTGTAATCAAACCAGCTCCTTGTAGTATGTGGTGACCCTGGTTATCTCATGCTGCTTAAACATGCTGGGTGCTGGTTTTCTGTGTCTGCTTAATTAGAAGTGGAAAATTAATTCATTGACTGTAATCAGTGGTGCCTTTTCAACAAACACAGTCTTTGAAATCTCGATGGGTGTGCAGGCGAGAAGAGAATGAGAAATCTCCTTGGCAGGGAGTAGACTGGATCCCACAGAGCTCAGAGGAGTCCCAGACATCCCAAGGGTTTGGCTGGGCTGGGAGATCTTTGAATCCATTTGAAGCTGATGAAGTGCGACTATTCTTAGGAAGAATGAGCTCAGGAGGAATAAGTTAGTTAAGAAACAGGCCTCTCTCTTTCATCTAGGCTTTTTAAAAGACTCCAGTGACCCAGTTAACAGTAGCTCAGTTCTACATCTTTTGTGAAAATTCCCATTCTAACTGGAGTGTGTTTGAGATTGGGGGAGGTTTGAGATTGGGGAGGAAATGAGTGCAGCTACACCTGGCACAGCTGGTTCTTTCTTGTGCTCCAGCAGAAGTCTGAGACTGTTTTTTTTTTTTTTTTTTTTTTTTTTAATAGCAAAGAAATAGTGAAAAAAAAAAAAAAAGAAATGTTGTTATAATTGCAGTCATTGTCCAGGGCATTATGACTTGGTTTTGTGAACACAGATCTCTTCCCCATAGGCACTCAGGTAAATTCCTCTTTAGAAAACAAAAAGCTTAGAAAATCATAGCTGGAAGAGCAGACACTCCTCATCTCACACAGGTGGTGGAGAACGTAAACCATTGCAAATTGCTTATTTGATGTTGGATTTTCCCCTTCATCATAAAAAGCCCAGCGATAATGCCACAGTTACAAAATCCATAGAACAAGGTTAATCCTTAGGTGGAAATTACCTAGGAAATCCACCTAGGTAATAATAATTCTCGTTTTCTCCATCAAAAACAAACTGTGAGGCGTCATCATATTTAAATACAATGCCACTCAAGGCGTGTTTTGTTTTTGTGTGTAGCAGAGTTGGCACTGCTTGATGAGGGCTCAAAAATACCATAATAATCAAAGACACTTAGGCAGTTTTTCTTCCTGTAAGTAATTTTAGAAATCAACCAGAGTTAAGTACTGCATTTGGGCAGGAAAATAAGGTACTTTAGGATTTATTTGTTATATGCTAATGTCCCAGGGAGAAACATATTTTCAGGCAAGGGAACAAAGAAACAATAGATGTTCGTGAAAATGTAATTTCACAGCAGTGTTTCACAATTCAAAGTTTCAGATTCTTTTCAGATGTTGTTAGTAACAAACTTGGAAGAATTTTTTTTTAAGATGTGTTCAAAAGTGCTGGCTTGTTTTAATCTCCAGTTTTAAAAGTAAATTCTGAGTGATTGCTCCATGTCCTAGGATGAGATAAAAAGAGACAGTGGTTGTGAATCCTGAGCTTGGGGATTTTATTGTCTTACTTGGCAGGTGGGACAGGCAAAAGGGAAGGAAAGAAAATAGCACAAGCCACAGGACTTATGCTGTTGACAATGGAATTGGCTCCTGAACAAAGGTGTAGAGGATTAGGTGTGTGGTTATAACTTTAGTGACGTGTGTATTGGGCCTTCTGCCCACCACGTCTCAGAATACTTTTGTTGTTTCCAACACATTTTTCAGTTGAAAGAATATGATCTACCAGGAGTTGCTGAGGCCAATTCTTCCTTTTGCAGTCATCCCATATATCTTATGGTTAGATGGCATCACCGACTCAGTGGACATGAACTTGGGCAAACTCTGGGAGATAGTGAGGGACAGGGAGTCCTTGAGTGCTGCAGTCCATGGGGTTGCGAAGAGTCAAATACGACTTAGTGACTGAACAACGAACAACAGCATACACCTTATCAGAATAGTTAAAAAGCATCACCTCGTACGTTCAATATCACTCTCTGTTGGAAAAGTTTTAAAGGACTTTTTATTATTTTTGCTTTTAAAATGACTTGGTTACTTATAATCCAATTTACTATTGTTTATAATTTACCATCCCTGGTGGCTCAGATGGTAGAGCGTCCGTCTACAATGCAGGAGACCCAGGTTCAATCCCTGGGTTGGGAAGATCCCCTGGAGAAGGAAATGACAATCCACTCCAGGACTATTGCCTGGAAAATCCCATGGACAGAGGAGCCTGGTAGGCTACAGTCCATGGGGTCGCAAAGAGTCGGACACGACTGAGTGACTTCACTATAATTTATCAGCAATCATTGCAAGATTTCCTGAATGTGTATTCATATCCTATAGTCAGAAAAATCCTACCAAAATATTTTCAATAAAATGAAGCCTTTTTATGAATGTAAATCTAGCTATTAGAAAATACTGACATCATGTTAGGATTTGTAGACATTTAATTAAATACTAAGTTCAATTTTTCAGTTTTCTTGCATATACTAACGTCAAACTTTCTTTGCAGTTTTCAAACATTTCACAGGTTGCTGAAAACTCCCTAGTTATCAGACCCTGAGCAGAACTTCAGATACCACAGACCAAGTATAGAGAGCAATACATGTGTCTCCTTTGTTCAACAGACAAAGCCTTCTTAAGAGGAGTTTCATGGCCATCAAAATAACATGAAATAGACAGTCTGGGGGCAAGGGGCTTGACCACTTTAGTCACTGAGCAAGGCCCCAAACGACTTACATTGTGTTGTGGTTTTAAGCAGGCATGAGGTGAGCAGTTTCTTGGATAGTTGAAAGAATGTTTTATTCAATGGTTAAATGCATCTATATATTTAGCTCTTTTTATATATCACAAAGAACCATATGGCCGATGGTCCTCAAGGAGAAGGCATCTAATAATTGTTGAGTCCTTATTGCATTTCAGACTTCATGCCAGGTGCCGTACATATGTGAGTTTATGAATGCACAAAGAGGTGAGCTCAGTATCTTTGACATTGTTTACACAGACTCACAGATACAGAGAACAGAATTGTGGTTGCCAAGGGCAGGGGGAGGGATAGAGTGGGAGTTTGGGATTAGCAGATGCTAATTATTATATAGGGTAGATGAACAAGATCCTACGATGTAACAGAGAGAGCTATATTCAATATCCTGTGATAAACCAAAATGGAAAAGAATATGAAAAAAATGTACATACATGTATAACTGAATCATTATGCTGTACAGCAGAAATTAATACAACATCATAAATCATCTAGACTTCAGTAAAATTTAAAAAATTATTTTACAGATGAAGCAACTGGGATCAGAGATTTTATATATATACATATATATGTATATGTATGCACATTTGAATAGATTCACACTATGCTGTGAAAATGCTGCACTCAATATGCCAGCAAATTTGGAAAACTCAGCAGTGGCCACAGGACTGGAAAAGGTCAGTTTTCATTCCAATCCCAAAGAAAGGCAATGCCAAAGAAGGCTCAAACTACCACACAATTGCACTCATCTCACATGATAGTAAAGTAATGCTCAAAATTCTCCAAGCCAGACTTCAGCAATACGTGAACTGTGAACTCCCTGATGTTCAAGCTGGTTTTAGAAAAGGCAGAGGAACCAGAGATCAAATTGCCAACATCTGCTGGGTCATGGGAAAAGCAAGAGAGCTCCAGAAAAACATCTGTTTCTGCTTTATTGACTATGCCAAAACCTTTGACTGTGTGGATCACAATAAACTGTGGAAAATTCTTCAAGAGATGGGAATACCAGACCACCTGACCTGCCTCTTGAGAAATCTGTATGCAGGTCAGGAAGCAACAGTTACAACTGGACATGGAACAACCGACTGGTTCCAAATAGGAAAAGGAATATGTCAAGGCTGTATATTGTCACCCTGCTTATTTAACTTATATGCAGAATACATCATGAGAAATGCTGGACTGGAAAAAACACAAGCTGGAATCAAGATTGCCGGGAGAAATGTCAATAACTTCAGATATGCAGATGACACCACCCTTGTGGCAGAGAGTGGAGAGGAGCTAAAAAGCCTCTTGATGAAAGTGAAAGAGGAGAGTGAAAAAGTTGGCTTAAAGCTCAACATTCAGAAAACAAAGATCATGACATCTGGTCCCATCACTTCATGGGAAATAGATGGGGAAACAGTGGAAAGGGTATCAGACTTTATTTTGGGGGGCTCCAAAATCACTGCAGATGGTGACTGCAGCCATGAAATTAAAAGATGCTTACTCCTTGGAAGAAAAGTTATGACCAACCTAAACAGCATATTCAAAAGCAGAGATATTACTTTGCCAACTAAGGTCTGCCTAGTCAAGGCTATGGTTTTTCCTGTGGTCATGTAAGCATATAAGAGTTGGACTGTGAAGAAGGCTGAGCACCGAAGAATTGATGCGTTTGAACTGTCGTGTTGGAGAAGACTCTTGAGGGTCCCTTGGGCTGTAAGGAGATCCAACCAGTCCATTCTGAAGGAGATCAGCCCTGGGATTTCTTTTGAAGGAATGATGCTAAAGCTGAAGCTCCAGTACTTTGGACACCTCATGCGAAGTGTTGACTCATTGGAAAAGACTCTGATGCTGGGAGGGATTGGGGGCAGGCGAAGAAGGGGATGCCCCAGGATGAAATGGCTGGATGGCATCATGGACTCGATGGTCGTGAGTCTGAGGGAACTCTGGGAGGTGGTGATGGACAGGGTGGCCTGGCATGCTGCGATTCATGGGGTCACAAAGAGTCGGACACGACTGAGCGACTGAACTGAACTGAACTGAACTGAAGTAGATAATAGCAATGATGTTCAGAGAGAGAAGTGGTACTTTTATCTGTTTGCCTGAATGTTTTCACAATTAAGATCATATGCATGCTTTACTTAACTAAAAATGATGTATTCATTCATAAAAGGAAAATGAAGACAACAAGGAAAGACAAAGCACAGCCTTGGACTTCTTGGGGGTTCTTTCTGTTCTTCCTTCCACTTCCTTTTCCGCCTGGTCAGTGCCCTACCTGGGCTGAATCCTGGAGAGAATGAAATGGAACACCTCTTAGGATTTGGTTTCTGAATGATGGCTGGGGGACCAGCTGACAAACTCAAGTGTGAGAGGGGTGGCGCTAGGTGAACTGAACCTTGAACAATGAAAAAAACGGGAACAGAGAGAGACTGGAGGAAATTTTCTCTGCGAGTGGAGACTCTTGATGTAAATTCCCACCTCCAGGTGTTTGTCAGCCTTTTCTGCTTGGGATGCCCTCATCCTCCTGCAGGTATCAACCACCAGATACTTCCTGAGCACTTTCTATGTGCAAAACACAGGGGGCTTTGGGGCTTTAGAGTGATGGTCCTTGTCCTCAGGGCATCAGCTGCTATCACTGCAGTCCTGAAGGGAACAAAGTGAAAGTGCAAGCATTAGTCAGTCAGTCGTGTCTGACACTTTTGCTCACCAGGTTCCTTTGTCCATGGGCTTCTCCAGGCAAGAATACTGGAGTGGGTTGCCATTTCCTCCTAAAGGGGATCTTCCCAACCCAGGGATTGAACCCTGGTGTCCTGCATTGTAGGAAGATTCTTTACCATCTGAGCCACTGGGGAAGCTCTAGAAAGAATGATAGTGCCACAGAACTAGCATTACCAGAGATGGCAGACAAGGAAGCAGAAGTGATGGGGGCAGAGGAATGACTCTCACTTGTGTTCTCATTCTAGCTTTCAGGACCTTCTCGGCTTCAGTTCAGTTCAGTTCAGTCACTCAGTCGTGTCCGACTCTTTGTGACCTCATGAATCGCAGCATGCCAGGCCTCCCTGTCCATCACCACCTCCCAGAGTTCACTCAGACTCACGTCCATCGAGTCCGTGATGCCATCCAGCCATCTCATCCTCTGTCATCCCCTTCTCCGCCTGCCCCCAATCCCTCCCAGCATCAGAGTCTTTTCCAATGAGTCAGCTCTTCGCATGAGGTGGCCAAAGTACTGGAGCTTCAGCTTTAGCATCATTCCTTCAAAAGAAATCCCAGGGCTGATCTCCTTCAGAATGGACTGGTTGGATCTCCTTGCAGTCCTAGGGACTCTCAAGAGTCTTCTCCAACACCACAGTTCCAAAGCATCAATTCTTCGGTGCTCAGCCTTCTTCACAGTCCAACTCTCACATCCATACATGACCACAGGAAAAACCATAGCCTTGACTAGGCAGACCTTAGTTGGCAAAGTAATGTCTCTGCTTTTGAATATACTGTCTAGGTTGGTCATAACTTTTCTTCCAAGGAGTAAGCGTCTTTTAATTTCATGGCTGCAGTCACCGTCTGCAGTAATTTTGGAGCCCCCCAAAATAAAGTCTGATACCCTTTCCACTGTTTCCCTATCTATTTCCCATGAAGTGATGGGACCAGATGCCATGATCTTTGTTTTCTGAATGTTGAGCTTTAAGCCAACTTTTTCACTCTCCTCTTTCACTTTCATCAAGAGGCTTTTTAGTTCCTCTTCACTCTCTGCCACAAGGGTGGTGTCATCTACATATCGGAAGTTATTGACATTTCTCCTGGCAATCTTGATTGCAGCTTGTGTTTCTTCCAGTCCAGCGTTTCTCATGATGTATTCTGCATATAAGTTAAATAAGCAGGGTGACAATATACAGTCTTGACGTACTCCTTTTCCTATTTGGAACCAGTCGGTTGTTCCATGTCCAGTTGTAACTGTTGCTTCCTGACCTGCATACAGATTTCTCAAGAGGCACGTCAGGTCATCTGGTATTCCCATCTCTTGAAGGATTTTCCACAGTTTATTGTGATCCACACAATCAAAGGCTTTGACGTAGTCAATAAAGCAGAAATAGATGTTTTTCTGGAGCTCTCTTGCTTTTCCCATGATCCAGCAGATGTTGGCAATTTGATCTCTGGTTCCTCTGCCTTTTCTAAAACAAGCTTGAACATCAGGGAGTTCACGGTTCACGTATTGCTGAAGCCTGGCTTGGAGAATTTTGAGCATTACTTTACTATCATGTGAGATGAGTGCAATTGTGCGGTAGTTTGAGCCTTCTTTGGCATTGCCTTTCTTTGGGATTGGAATGAAAACTGACCTTTTCCAGTCCTGTGGCCACTGCTGAGTTTTCCAAATTTGCTGGCATATTGAGTGCAGCACTTTCAGGGCATCATCTTTTAGGATTTGAAACAGCTCAACTGGAATTCCATCACCTCCACTAGCTTTGTTCATAGTGATGCTTTCTAAGGCCCACTTGACTTCACATTCCAAGATGTCTGGCTCTAGATTAGTGATCACATCATAATGATTATCTGGATCGGGAAGATCTTTTTTGTACAGTTCTTCCGTGTATTCTTGCCACCTCTTCTTAATATCTTCTGCTTCTGTTAGGTCCGTACCATTTCTGTCCTTTATCGAGCCTATCTTTGCATGATACGTTCCCTTGGTATCTCTGATTTTCTTAAAGAGATCGCTAGTCTTTCCCATTCTGTTGTTCCTCTATTTCTTTGCATTGATCACTGAGGAAGGCTTTCTTATCTCTCCTTGCTATTCTTTGGAACTCTGCATTTAGATGCTTATATCTTTCCTTTTCTCCTTTGCTTTTTGCCTCTCTTCTTTTCACAGCTATTTGTAAGTCCTCCCCAGACAGCCATTTTGCTTTTTCGCATTTCTTTTCCATGGGAATGGTCTTGATCCCTGTCTCCTCTAGAATGTCACGAACCTTATTCCATAGTTCATCACGCACTGTTATTTATCAGATGTAGGTCCTTAAATCTATTTCTCAATTCCACTGTATAATCATAAGGGATTTGATTTAAGTCATACCTGAATGGTCTAGCGGTTTTCCCTATTTTCTTCAATTTGAGTCTGAATTTGGTAAGAAGGAGTTCATGATCTGAGCCACAGTCAGCTGCTGGTCTTGTGTTTGTTGACTGTATAGAACTTCTCCATCTTTGGCTGCAAAGAATATAATCAATCTGATTTCGGTGTTGACCATCTGGTGATGTCCATGTGTAGAGTCTTCTCTTGTGTTGTGGGAAGAAGGTGTTTGCTATGACCAGTGCATTTTCTTGGCAAAACTCTATTAGTCTTTGCCCTGCTTCATTCCATATTCCAACACCTGGAGTAACAGGCAAATTTGGCCTTGGAATGCTGAATGAAGCAGGGCAAAGACTCATGTCCATACCCCATCTGAATTCCTGCTGCCTATTAGAAAATACCCTTAACTCATATTTTCCTTTTCAATAGAAAGAGCCAGCATTTTCTAATCCCAAGCAGTGTTCTGCACTTGCATTATCTTACTAATCTTCTGAATTGCCCTGTGATGTGGGGCTTATTATTTTCCCTTCATCATAAAGTGGTTGAGCCAAGCATGGTGACGTTACCTGCCCAAGGTCACAGAGCCTCCCGAGCTTAGTAAGGATCTTCTGCTCCAGAAGCAGCCTGAGGGAGCCCTATAATGGCCAAGAAGGAAAAAAAAAAATCCTTGGGAAAGAACAGAAAATTGCTGCTGGCCCTGAAAAAAGAAGACCCGACAAGCCAATGATTGCTCTTTCCAGTTATGAGAACCATTCAGCTGCCATAGCAACAAGTGTGGTGAACGCTGAATCTCCCTCCTGAGACAAGAGAGTCTTTATGACTCTGGTGAAGATACACACTCAGTGTGTCTTGTAAACTATCATGGGCATTTTGCTGTCTTCCTGAGACAACATGGCACCTCCAGTTTGCTGGCCGCTTTAAGAGCATAAGCACTGGTTATTCCTCTCCCCTAGGGAGCAGGGAGAAAGAATGAGGAGAATGATGGGGTTGAAGCTGGAAAGGTTCAGGAGACCTCTTTGGTGTAGACTTTGAAGGTCCTACCTCTGCAGAGCTCAGAATTACACTGAGTAGTTCTCCCAGGCTCTTCTCTCCCTCCCTCTCTGTTCTTCCTCTCCTGTCACTGCCCTACTACCACTGTATCAACATTTTCCTTGCCAAGTGACTGCTCTATAGGCTGTGATGTCTTCTGAACCCTGAGAAGGGGCATAATCCTGTTGTATGTGTGTATGGAGGTGGGGAGGCTCTTTGGAGTTGGAGTCCCTGGAATTCCATCTTGTAGCAGCAGCAAAATAGTTTCCTAGGGCAATTGGCTAAAAAAAAAAAAAGGCCTTATTTGACTTTATTAATTTCATTGGGATTCTGTATCTGAGTGCCTGAAATAGGAAGTAGTACTTAGAATGGAAAACTGAGATGAAGGCTATTATCCAGGTCTAGGATATGCACAGAAAAAACAGGGATGGGGTATGGAGTGATGGGAAGAAGGCTGGTACCAATGGGCTTGGAATGAACAAGGTTTGGAGGTAGTTGTGGAGCACAGACGATCAATTCAAATGGAGCCATCAGTGTGGGCAGGCTGTCAGAATGTATGGTCTGTTTTCCAGGGAATTTTGCATGGGGGAATGGACATTTAGCTGGAGACCAAGACCAAGTCCATGTGAGGTGAGAAGGCTCACCCTCAGCTGCCGAGGCCATCTCTGCTAAGTGAGCCTCACTCCAGGCTTGCAGGGCTTCCCAAATGGTGCTAGTGGTAAAGAACACGACTGCCAATGCAGGAGATGTAAGAGATGTGGACCTGATCCCTGGGTTGGGAAGATCCCTTGGAGGAGGGCACAGCAACCCACTCAAGTATTCTTGCCTGGAGAATCCCATGGCAGAGGAGTCTGGCGAGCTACAGTCCATAGAGTCACAGAGAACTGGACACGACGGAAGTGACTTAGCACACACTCATCAGGCCTCCAGGGTAAAGGCCAAAGGAAAATCCTGATACGTCTCTAAGATTAGCTGAAACAAGTCGAGGAACAATACATTTGCTCTGTGGCTGTCTCCTGCTATTTTTTTTGCCTTCCCTGAACCCTTTCCCTCTTTTGCTGGTGATGCATTTTGAGGTCTTCTGGGGAAGTGTATATGAGTGCACACGTACACACACACACAGGCATATGCTCCCAGGTCATTTCTTTGAGATAAGCCTGAACTCGCCCTCAGCTCAAGGGACGGCCATGGACCCAGGTATAAGGACTTTTCCCTGGCCACAAGGGCTGGTTCAGGAGTGAGTGTGAGATGGATATGGATGTCTTCCATTTGATCTGTAATTCTCTCTCCATCCATCTCTACTCTGCTGTACCTCAAGTGTTTGGCCAGTATGGACTTCACTGGTGAGCTCCTCTATCTTCTGACTAGTCGAATTCTGCTGTTTCCAAACAGAGGCAAGAGAGCAGAGGAAGGAAGGCAAGCAAGAGGAAGACACACCTTTGCCATTACTTGCTGCAGCCCTCCACTAGAAGTTGAAGCACCTGGCAGCTCTTTCTGCTTCCAGACCTACAGATAATAAACCTCAGCATGTGGCTCCAGAGTGCCTCCAGCCCCTGTGGTTTCCCTACATACTGCTTAGTTATTTTAGAATGGTCCCTTAATTAAACGCTCCTCCAAATTATCCAATGAAAGTGAACTATTTCCTATCCAGTCCCTGACTGATACAGAATATATGGTGATGGTGGTTTACTCACTAAGTCCTGTCCAACTCTTGCGAGCCCAAGGACTGTAGCCCACCAGACTCCTCTGTCCGTGAGATTTCCCAGGCAAGAACACTGGAGTGCATTGCCATTCCTTTCTCCAGGGGATCTTCCTGACCCAGAGATTGAACCCACGTCTCCTGCTTGGCAGGTGGATTCTCTGCTGCTAAGCCACCAGAGAGGCCACTAGTATATGACACGAGTAGAAATGAGAGCCTCCGTAGGACTTTGGGCGGAACTCTTGGGAAAAAGACAATCTCTTTCTACTGAGAGGCTAATGCAGGCTAGAGTCAGCATGGGAAGACCTGCCGGAGGACGCAGCCAGCCTGGAGGAGAGCCAAGAGGCAGGGAGAAGAGGAGAGGGGCTCGTCCCTGCACAGTTCTTGGAGCACTTGGATCCAGTTGTGCATGAAGACTCCCTACTGCCTGCACTTTCAGTGACACCAGGCTGTTTTTGCATAAACCACTATGAGTGCATTCCTTCACTTGTAAATGAAATAATGTCATAACTTCTCCATTATCCTTGTGTCCTTCGTGCGGTTCAGCCTGGCTAGATGGACGCATCAGACATCCTTAGGTGGGGGCAGACCAATGGGAGAGACTAGAAGAGAGGTGAAAGCCGTCAATATGCCGCGATTCCTAGAAATAGTGCCCGGATGTCAGCGCGTTGTAGGGTTCAGTTGTTTTTCATTACTGAAGAGGAAAGTAAGGTCAAGAGAAATGAAGTGACAAAGTGAGAACTAGGACTGGGACCTCCACCACCCAGAGCCACGAGGAGTGGAAACTATTTTTCTCTGAGCCCATCAGACATGAGCAACGCATATAGGAAAGTATTTGTGATTTGGAGCCATCAGGAGAATTAAGCCTGTGTCCTTAACACTTCTAAAAAGCCCCTTTTTTCCTTTCCCAGAGATGGGTTGGCCCCATATTTCCTGAATTGGAGGCACCAGGGGAAGAGAGGTGAATTCCAGTATGTCTAATCGGTTATTGGTTTCTGAGGCTGAATGGTTTCTAGTCTGCAGGGGGTTTTCAAGAGGCTTGGGGTGTGTTAGGAGATGAAACCAAGCACAGTCTAATTTTATCACAATGTCTATAACACTGACCCTGCCCAATGAAGGGACAAGAAGGGGGAAGGTTTATTTTTCTGCTTTTATTTTTATCAACTGAACATATAAAAATAAACAAGACCTTCTTGCTATGGTGAAATGTTACTTAAAGCCATATGGAATAAAGGAGGGAATTTCACAAAAGTCTCAGTCTTTTTCTTCTTTACAACATCCTGATATGATAATAGGAAGTGCGTATTTGAAGGGAACAAATACTGTGCTTTTAATAAGCATTCTCATTGGGAGCCCCAAACCCCAATTTCCAATCTCTAATTAGAAATGTAAAAGGCCTTGAGGACCAAATATCAGTTAGAGTTCTCTGGATTTGATACTGATCTATAACCTGTGCAGAATTATGGATGAATACACAGAAAAAAAATCATATGAAACTTTCACAAAATCCGACACTTCACATATGTTTAGAAAAGAATCCCAGTAAAATTGGAATAGGTGCTTTTCTTAGATATGATACATCTAATCTCCCAAAGTGAAAATCACCCAGTCGTGTCTGATTCTTTGCGACTGCATGGACTATTTAGTCCATGGAATTCTCCCGGCCAGAATACTGGAGTGGGTAGCCTTTCCCTTCTTCAGGGGAATCTTCCCAACCCAGGGATCAAACCCAGGTCTCCTGTATTGCAGGGAGATTCTTTACCAGCTGAGCCACAAGGTCACATATCAAATGTCATACTTGATGATGAAATTTCAAAAACATTAGTTATGAAATGTGAAAGAATAACCATTTTATGGCTTCTATTTCACACCATTTTGTTGGACTTTTCTGAAATAAGACAGAAGGAAAGAAAAGGACAGTATTGAAAAGAGGGCAGAGCTATCGTGTCCTGACCTGACATGGTAAGGCACACGTCTTTTCAGATCTGAAAACTGACGGCACTGATCCATCTTCCTTCTCACCTTCATGGAGGTCAGCGGCTGTAAAGTGATGTTGCAGGTTAACAGTCTTAACAATGGAACAAAATAAACTGAGGGCATGTAGAGCTAATTTATAAATGTTGGTCTCTTTAGCACAAATCTCAGAACGATGGCTTTAACTTGGCTAATGGTGAGGTGATAGGAGTGGAAGCTGACCAATTGTATTGTCAGAAATGTACTATAGAAATCAATATGACAGATGGAAATTCTTGAGTGTGGACATGACCACATTCAACGTCTTCTCCTAAGACCTCGGAGGTACACTGCACTTCACACTTCCTTGTATTTCAGTGGTCACTAATTGTTCCTATTTAGTTGTTCAGTTGTGTCCAGCTCTTTTGTGACCCTGTAGACTGTAGCCCACCAGGTTCCTCTGACCATGGGGTTTTCTAGGCAAGAATACTGACTGGAATGGGTTGCCATTCCCTTTTCAAGGGGATCTTCCCAACCCAGGGATCGAACCTGCATCTTTTGCAGCTCTTGCTTTGGCAGGTGGATTCTTTACCCCTGAGTCACCTGGGAAGCCCTGGTCACTAATTACCTTCTGCAAAATGCTTCAAATCACAGCTCCCTTTGGAAGGACTTTCTAAAGTTACTCTCTCTCAACAAAAGTTGGTTCTAATTCAGTGCTTTAATTTGCATGTCTTGTTTAGAATTTCCCCCGACCCCCTTTAAAAAAACGTATTACATCACATGAGAAGTATCACCCCTGGAGTTCATCTATATGGAGAAGTTGCCAAACTTTGAGTGAAAACCTTAGACTTTAATGAAGTGGGTTTTCTTCTCTCCCTTTTTCTTTCCTCAAAAAACCTTCAAACTTGGGAAATCAGGGTGGAACGGAAGGGCCTTGGGTAAGTATGCACAAAGATGAAATGACAATGTAGGCAGCCTGGCTGTGAAACAGACGATCCTAATGATATTGGCTCTGTGGTTTTCTCTTCTCACCCTCATCTTCATTTCTTTCTGAGTTATGTTTTGGGCCCAGTGGAAAAGTGCACGATGTTTTCTGCTGGTTGAAATGAGGTTAAAGTAATGAAATTCTGCCAACTAAAGTTTAGGAGGAAAATGCTTAGTAGTTGCTGGGACACAGCCAGTTTTTATGAAAGCAGTTGTGTAACCAGAAAAGGAACTCAGTGGCTTCTACAGCAGTGGGTGGTCCTCAAGAACTTTGGTAGACACTGGGAGGTTTGACCAGTTTGAAAACTGGTCAGAAATGAATTCCCTCTGGGCTGTGAGCTCCGTGAGGGTACAGCTGGTGTCCTATTTTAGCCAGGCATCCTTAATTCCTAGGCCACAAATCCTGGAAAAATCAACGGAATGAGACCAAAGAGGAGAAATCTGAGTGATACAGTAGATGCCCTGATGCCCAGGTTACATCCCATCTCCTCCCTGTGAATTGGCAGCAGCTGCATGGGTGGTTATAGGCCACCTTGTGCTGGATGGTATGCAAGGCTGGGATGTGAACCTTTCTGTATTCTGCCTCAGTTCTTTTCTGAGGTCACAGGACTTGCATGGCTATACAGGGAAGACTAGACGCCAGGTAATGGTAACTCTCCTGGGGAAATCCTCAGCCCATGAGGGCTGGGAACTGTTAGCTAAACTCTGGTGGCTATAGTCTTCTGTCTTTTAGGCGGACCCCGTGGGAGGCATCCCGTGTGTGTGGAAGTGGTTCTCTGTTGCTCACAGCAGCAGTTCTCCTGGTCATGTACTCTGATTTTCCTCTTTCTGCGTCCCATCCGCCCCCCTCCCTCCCTCATTCCTGCTTCCTGAGTTCCTCTGCCAAATAAAACTCTTGCACCCTAGTCCTTGGCACTCACTCGGCTTTGGAGGAAACCCAAACTAAGACAGGTGTGTAGGAGGAGGGCACAAGCTTTTGTTTTTCCAAGTGGCTCCTCCCATGATTTCAGGTCTATTGCCATTCCACCATGACATGCCGATGTCATCCTAACTAGTAGGGATGCAGAGCTCTGCCTGCCTGGGTTCACCACTTACAAATGGCATGACTCCAGGCACAGTCCTTTTCTCCTTGTGCTTCATTTCCTTTTCTGTAAAATGAAGATAACATTGTACCTACCAGGGTGATGATTACAATGTGATGAGAACATGCCTATAAAGCTCTTGGCTCCAGGCTGGCACACGTTACGTGCCCGCCCATGTTAGCTGTTTTTAGGATGGTCACTTCTCATGTGAAATTTTTTCACTCTCCTATACACTGAATCTGTTATTCCTAATATGAAACTACAAGCTTAAGACCGGAATCTGTGGCTTTTCCATCTCTGTGGGCTCTGCTGCACTCAGCATTGTCGCTCTCACAGAGTAGGCATTCAGTCACATTATAGGAAAGAAAGAAAGTCCTTGCTCTTGTGGGCAATGGTTTGAATAGACACCACCTATTCTCAGAACTTGGAGATCTGGAATCATTTTACTGTCCTTCAGAAGCGAAGACTGACCTCCCACGGAGTGGACATTGGAGTCCATTTCCAGAAGTCATCATTATCAGATTGATTTGTGATTAATTAAGAATTACTGAGGGAGAAGGCAATGGCACCCCACTCCAGTACTCTTGCCTGGAAAATCCCATGGATGGAGGAGCCTGGTGGGCTGCAGTCCATGGGGTCGCTAAGAGTCGGACACGACTGAGCGACTTCACTTTCACTTTTCACTTTCATACATTGGAGAAGGAAATGGCAACCCACTCCAGTGTTCTTGCCTGGAGAATCCCAGGGACAGCAGAGCCTGGTGGGCTGCCATCTATGGGGTCACACAGAGTCGGACACGACTGAAGTGACTTAGCAGCAGCAGCAGCAAGAATTATTGAGAGTACAAATTTATTTTTTCCCCTCTCTACCAGTTCTGTTCAATATAATTTTCTTCAGTGTTGGAAATATTGTTTTCTGCTCTTCAGTACAGTCGCCAGTAGGTGCTCTTGAGCACTTGAAATGTGACGCATGATAGAAACTGAATTTTAAATAGCATTTTATTTTAAATAATTCAAATTTAAAAAGAGTAATAGGTGACTAAGATCCCACAGTACAGGACGTTGCAGAGCTCTATAGTTCTAGCACCTGGCCCAGTGCCTAGGGTTGATCCTGATAGAAGTTCATTGAATGAAAAAGTGGGTGATTTTTTTTTCTTCTTTTTTGGCCTCTCTGCAGTATGTGGGATGCAAGACCTTAGTTCCTTGACCAGGGATTAAACCTGTGTCCTCTGCAGTGGAAGCACAGACTCTTAATCACTGGATTACCAGGGATATCCAAGGTGAGTGACTATTAAACACATAACATCTTCCCACATCTGCTCTCTTCTTTGTGCTTCACAACTGCCCTTTGAGGAATAGTAGGAGAGCAATGGTTATTTCTTAGATGGTCATGAGGGTGATACAGCTATTCCTCCTTCTCCCATCACCAGTAGCAATGATGGTGACAGCTGCCAGGCCTTGAGAGTTACTCCAGGCATGAGCTGGGGTACAGTGGACGTATTGTCATATTTATTCTTCATGATAACTTCATGAGGTGGTATCTTATTCGGGGGTTCCAGCTAGGACTGCTGGTCTTAGACATGGCTTAGGTTTCCTCACAGCATGGCTGTCTCAGGTGATTTTCTTAAATAGCAGCTCAGGACTTCAAGTGCAAGCATTTCACTAGATAAGGTAGAAACTGGATTGCCTTTCCTTGTTGAAAGCAAGGAAAAGAGGGCCATACCCTACCTCTTGGTGGGGGAATGTCAGGGTCATACTGCAGAAGAGTTTGTGGAATGGGAGATTTTGTTGAATCTGTTTTTGTAAAATGCACTTTGCCACACCTGGTTTCATCTCACTCTCTTATTTGTTGCCCTTTCTTAATTTCTTAAAGTTCTAGAATCATGTGTATCTATGAAGATGCTTCCATGCTTGTTTGAAAAAATGTGGAAGCACAAGAGATAAATGTAAACATTAGCCTTGTGAGCAAGAGAGAAAACAGAAGCATAGTTTACATTTTGTCTGACTCCACGGGTATAGCTTTTTTCTGCAAAATTCTGAAGATTAAATTAGCTAGTGGGTAAAGAAATCATGTATCCCATCTGTTACTGGTAGGATTAATGAGGCAATTCTATTTTTTTTTGAAGAGTGTATCGTTTATTTATTTATTTTTATTTTGTTTTTTAAAACTAGCATTGAAACATGTATATTATCATATGTGAAACAGATTGCCAGTCTAGGTTCGATGCATGAGACAGGGTACTCAGGGCTGGTGCACTGGGATGACCCAGAGGGATGGGATGGGAAGGGAGGTGGGAGGGGAGTTCAGTATGAGGAACACATGTAAACCCGTAGCTGATTCATGTCAATGTATGGCAAAACCCACTACAATATTATAAAGTAATTAGCCTCCAATTAAAATAAATTTAAAAAACTTTTTGTTTTGTATTGGGGTATAGCCAACTAACAATGTTGTGATAGTTTGAGGTGAACAGAGAAGGGACTCAGCCATACATATACATGTATCCATTCTCCCCCAAACTCCCCTCCCATCCAGGCTGTAATGAGGCAATTCTTGATAGCCTTAAATGGTTATGTAGTCTGCAGCTGTGACGCAGATATATTTCAATTGCATACGTGTTAAATGCACATCTATCAACCCTTTTCCTCTCAAGTTAATTAAAATTGATAACATGTTAAACAGGTTGGTTGGAAACTTGCTAGCGTGGTAGCAGTACATGGTATTGCAAGAGAACAGAGATCTGATGGGCAGTGGGTGTTTGAGAGCAACAGGATGAAAGCAGTCAGCATGTGATGTTACAGATAAAAGCATCACTTGGATCAAGCACTCGTCAAGCTTTGTTACTGACATGGATGCAAAAACAGGAGCCAGACAAGAAACGGAATTTCCAGGAATCTTTGGGAAGGGGTTTTATATGAGGAAAATCGAAGTGACATGAGGTGGTTTTAGAAAGCCCATTACGGTTGTTTCAAGAGAAATGCAGAAACGCGTTTGCCAGAGTGGCCCTAGCCTTTGTGTTTCGATTTCAAAGATGCCACTGATATTCAGATGAGTGTGTACACACCCAGGTCATGTTGGGTACCCTGTGGCAGCAGTCCCCAACCTCTTTGGCACAGAGACTGCTTTTATGGAAGACGAACTTCTCCATGAACCGATGGGTGGGGGATGGTTTCAGGATGATTCAAGCCCATTACGTTTACTGTGCACTTTATTTCTTATTTAATGCCACCACTGATGTGACAGCAGGTACCGGTCTGTGGCCTGGAGGCTGGGGACCCCTGCCCTCTGGTCAGATTAGGTTTTGTGCCTAATTGTGGTTTGGTTTGCAGAGTGGTTAGGGACGTAAAGGTTAGTTGATTACAGGACGCCTGCAAGATTCCTTCTCAATAAAGAAACTTTCTCCGCAGCTATTGAATCCCGACTGCATTTGGGGCTCCGGGAGGGAAATAAAGACATTCGAAGCTTCAATCCTGTGCTCTGTTTGAGGAGATAGAATGTGAAATGTATGATTTTGTATCTTGAAATGAAAGGTATTGTTGACTGGATTTGGTTTTAAGAGGCTGAGAGTTGCGGACACGGTTTGTTTTCGTTGGGAGGAGAGTGTTCTCCCTGGGATGAGGTCATTAGGACGTTTCACCCCAGGAGATAGGGCCCAAAATGAACTTGGTGTGTGACCAGGACTCAAAAGGTGAGAGGCTGGGGGCCTTCCTGGCTCAGCCTGAGGAAGCAGGGACTGGAGAATGGAGTGTGGTCAAAGGTGTGGGGGCAGAAGTGGGGTGTGTCAGCTCCCCACCACCCTCAGGGAGTAGTAACAACCGCATGTGAAAAGGTCTATTGGAGCTGTGTTATAGGGGGTAGCTGGCTTTTTGTCTGGAGGCAGAGGGAATCATGGCATATCTCTGTTTGCAAGTAAGACCCGGAAGCCTAGTTCCCAGCCTCTACAATGAAAGGCAGGCCGAGCTAACAGCCCCAACCCGGAAATTACAACGTCTTTGGGGTCTGCCTTTGATTTCATAATTCATGACCAAGTGACAGGGCCAATGAGGACACTTGGGCCACTGTATGAATTACTCAGATCAAATTAAAGGCCTCAGTCTCCAGGCTAAGCCCCACAGAGGCTCTGCCTGCTTCTGAGTTTGAATCAGAGTGACTGAAGCTTCCATCAGGAGCCTTACTGCTCAGGGAGCTGCTGTGGCATTCCAGGGGTCCAGGGCCCTGGCAAGCCTTGTGTTTCTTATAGACCACGAGGGAAGGGGACAAAGTTGGTTTCCACCTCCTCTCACTGCTGTTGGTGAGGAACATGCCTAGTGGAGGCTCTGATCCTCTTGTAATCTAGTGGAACTGGGTTGGGAAAAGCTGCAGCAGTTGGAAACAAATATCCAAGAGAATGAGGTTGGGAGAGGGAGAGGTGCCATGGGGGTTGACCGCAGGTGACGTGGTGCTTGCCTCTTTTCTGCTGCCCTGCTTACCATGGATGCTCAGAGATGCTTGCTAGCTTATTGGAAAAGCATGGGGGCATCCGTGCACACTTAACACTGGAAATTCAAGATGCTATCAAACTTTCATTCCTTTGAACAAAGAGCACAGAGGGATGGAGAATGGAAAGTGTTATTTTTAAGCAGCAATTGTATATAACTTTTCTCCAGAAAAGCAGGGGAAGTTATAATTTATTCATTTATTGAGCATCTGCTGTGGCAGGTCTTCAACTAGGTTCTTAAGATGCAGTGGAGAACAAGACAGAATCTGGGGTCATGGAGCTTTGATAGAGGTAGGAAGTGGTACCTAAGGGACAAGTAGCCTGATTAAGATCTCCTTTTTCTGCCACCAATTTTTATACTCATGATGGTGATATAGACTTGGAACAATATTCTATATAGAGTAATCAAATAAGTGGATACATTTTTAAATGACATCATAATTACCATAATCATTATCGTTTTGCTGATGAAATAAGTCATAATAATTATAATAGTTTTGGTAATGAAAGTACTGATACTCAGTACTCATACATGTTAATGCTGTCATAAATTAGCCCAAACCTTCTGGAAAGAAATTTAGAAATAATTATCAAGAGCCATAAAGATGTTCATACCCTTTGGGTCAATATATCTCACTTCTAGGAATCAATCTTTAAGAAACTATTTGAAGTATGGAACAAAGATGCTCTCTTCTCACAATCAACATTGGGTGACTTACCTGGTGATGCTTGTCTCTACATTCTGAATCCCACAGCTGCTCTCAGGGAGTCCCTAGCTCACTGGTTCTCAAAGTGTGGTCCTTAGATCAGCAGCAACAGCACCACCTGGGGACTTAATATGGGCTTCCCTGGTGGCTCAGATGGTAAAGAAACCACCTGCAATGCAGGAGACCTGGGTTTGATCCTTGGGTCAGGATGATCCTCTGGAGAAAGAAATGGCAACCCACTCCAGTACTTTTGCCTGGAGAATTCCACAGACAGAGGAGACTGGTGGGCTACAGTCCATGGGGTCGCAAAGAGTCGGACTTAATAGAAATGGAAATTCTATGCTACCAGTGCTGCTGATTCAGAGCCTCTGGGGTGGAGTCCAGCCATTCCAGGGTTTAGCATGCACTGCAGGGTGTGCTATTGTCTGCTCATGTCTGAGAACCACCAGCCTGACTCAACAGAGCCTCTGGAGGCTTGACAGGAGCAGCTAAAAAGGGTTTCACCATTGAGACTTTCACGATTCCCCAACTTACTACTGGCATACAGTTCATTAGGTGCAGTTCTTGATTCCTTTGCCAGTCTTCAGAGGTTTCCAGCTATTGCAGCTCCATATGATATCCATGAAGAATGCTATAATAGAGTGGGTTAAACAGGGGAGAGACAGGGGGCATATGTTCGTTCAACTTATTTTCTCTAAGTTACAGACAGAGAGTCTAAGAAGGTAGGGATCATTCTTGGTCCCCCTAAACAAGGGCCTGATAAACATAATTATAAAATTGTCTACAGTGCCTTGAAAGGACAATCTCACTTGCTCCTCATGCTCCCCTGGGTGGAGGGAAGAGAGGAATTCTCCTGCCAGATAAACCCATCTTCTGGAGAGCCTGACCCTGGGATGACTCACTCTAGGGTCCTGCTCAGTGGTTGGTTGGTTGTGATCCATGGGGTTTTCACCTCCTGTGACGGCCTGGCTGTTTATGCACAGTAAATTAGATGTGGCTGTCGTGCTGACATAGACAAATTGGCAATTACAGCAGAAATCATTCTGCTCTGGACTTTTGTCCCTGAGCCCGTGCTTGCTGAAGATTTCCTGTGGCAGTCCTCCTCCTGCGGCAGGTGTTACACCCGGCATCTCCTTGAACCTCTCCTCTCTTCCAGGAGAAGAGCAGCACTGAAAATTTTCCAACTGTGTTGCCCTCATCATCAGCCAGCTCAGCATCTGGAGCTGTTGTGGCGCCAGTGTCTCTTCCACAGGACCTGCGGCTGCAGGATCTGGGGTGGGCACAGTTCCTCTCTGACTGAGTGACCTGGGCTGAGTGTACATCCCACAAATTAGTCAATCTATGCAGGGCTCTTTCTGCTTTATTGCGTGCATGCATGCTAAGACTTTTCATACTGTTCATGGGGTTCTCAAGGCAAGAATACTGAAGCAGTTTGCCATTCCCTTCTCCAGTGGCAGGAGAAGGAGATGACAGGATGAGATGGTTGGATGGCATCACCAACTTGATGGACATGAGTTTGAGCAAGATCCGGGAGTTGGTGGTGGACAGGGAAGCTTGGCATGCTGCAGTCCTTGGGGTCGCAAAGAGTCAGACATAACTGAGCAAGTGAACTGAATGATGCTGTGTTGCTTCAGTCATGTCCGACTCTGACCCCATGGATTGTAGCCCACCAGGCTCCTCTGTCCATGGGATTCTCCAGGCAAGAATACTGGATTGGGCTGCCATTTCCTCCTCCAGGTGATCTTCCTGATCCCGGGATTGAACTGCATCTCTTACACCTCCTGCATTGGCAAGTGGATTCTTTATCACTAGTGCCACCTGGGAAGCCCTTCGGCTCTATTGCTGCTGCTGCTACTAAGCTGCTTCAGTCGTGTCCGACTCTGTGCGACCCCATAGACGGCAGCCCACCAGGCTTCCCCGTCCCTGGGATTCTCCAGGCAAGAACACTGGAGTGGGTTGCCATTTCCTTCTCCAATGCCTGAAAGTGAAAAGTGAAAGGGAAGTCGCTCAGTCGTGTCCTACTCTTCGTGACCCCATGGACTGCAGCCCATCAGGCTCCTCCATCCACGGGATTTTCCAGGCTACCAAATAGGAATGTTGGAAAGACCGTGTGGTGTCTCTGAAGTGCTGAAGAATTGCCTTCCAGCAGTCACTAGGCACTGAAAAACAATTTCTTTTTGGTTGGCTCATGCGAACTTGGTTATGTACTGGGGAAAACCATGATTCCTGTTCCTATCTAGTTCTGCAGAGCTGACCTTGATAGCCACAAACAACTGAAGAGATTAAAAATCAGTCTAGATGTCCATCAGCAGATGAATGGATAAGAAAGCTGTGGTACATATACACAATGGAGTATTACTGAGCTGTTAAAAAGAATACATTTGAATCAGTTCTGATGAGATGGATGTAACTGGAGACGATTATACAGAGTGAAGTAAGCCAGAAAGAAAAACACCAATACAGTATACTAACACATATATATGGAATTTAGAAAGATGTCAGTGATGACCCTGTATGCAAGACAGCAAAAAAGACACAGATGTGTATAGCGGACTTTTGGACTCTGAGGGAGAGGGAGAGGGTGGGATGATTTGGGAGAATGGCATTGAAACATGTATACTATCATGTAAGAATCGAATCGCCAGTCTATGTCTGATGCAGGATACAGCCTGCTTGGGGCTGGTGCACGGTGATGACCCAGAGAGATGTTATGGGGAGGGAGGTGGGAGGGGGGTTCATGTTTGGGAACACATGTACACCCGTGGTGGATTCATGTCAATGTACGGCAAAACCAATACAGTATTGTAAAGTAAAATAAAGTAAAAATAAAAATTAAAAAAAAAAATCAGTCAAGCTGGGCTTTTCAAATTGGAGCGTGCCATGTACATTATAAGGAGATTTGTTAAGATGCAGATTTTCATTCAGTGCTGGGGAGGAAATTCTGATTTCTCCAAATTCTAAGATTCTAATGTGCCCACAAGTTGGGCACAATTTGTGGGCACTGCTCTAGAGGAGCTGATGAAATAAATAGCAATGCCCAGTAGACTCATCAACAGCCCATCTAGCATGGGGACCAGGTTGCTGGAGAGTGTAGCATTCTTTGAGAGTGTGACTTACAAAGGAAGTCCATCCCGTGATTCCAAAACTAGCCGGGCATCTATCTTCTGAATCACCTGGGAGCTTATTACAAATTTGAAATTCAGAGCATCATCCCAGATTTACTGAGTCTGAGTCTCTGAAGTGGAGTTCTGGACATGTGTTTTTCTAACGATAATAAGCTCCTCAGGTTCTCGAGAATGACTGGTCCAGCCCAGGTGTTGGCCCATCTGAACTGAACAGTCTCTCAGGGGCCTTTCACAGGAGTTTTCTATTCCAAGTTACAAAGTGTATTTGCTTCTCTATATCTTATAAAAATCCCTGTGTACTGCTGTTCCTCTCCTGGAACACAGTGCTTCAGGGACTTCCCAGGTGACTCAGTGGTAAAGAATGCACCTAAATTGCAGGAGACCAGAGTTCAATCCCTGGTCTGGGAAGATCCCCTGGAAGAGGAAATGACAACCCACTCCCATATTTTTGCTGGGATAATCCCATGCACAGTTGATGGAGTTGCAGAGTTGGACACAACTGAGTATGTACTCGCAATGCATCAGACTGAATGATTCCAGAACTCTGGACCTACCCAGCCATTGTTTCTCCTGGTGCACTCCCAGCATCACGTTGGTCTGACCTCAGCCCTTTATAGAAAGGTCAGTGCAGTCTTGGGAGACAAAACTGTGCTCAGAGTGAGGCTCTGGGCTCCTAAGCCTCAGTTCCCAGTGGACTTGTTATGCTCTGAGAGGCCCTCTCTTTTCTGAGTTACCTTTTCTGGCTTCGAGGGCTAAAGCCCCTAATCACTTTCTGTATTTAGTGAAAGTTTTCTTTCCGCCTTCTGTTTCTTTTACTTTTTGTTCCTGTCAGAGGCAGTCGATATTTAGAATCAGTATCCCTTGGCTATTGATCAGAATTGTGAAGTTTTAGAGCTGTGTTACGAGGCGTACAGGATCTTAGTTCCCCGACTAGGGATTGAACTCATGCCCCCCGGAATGGAAGCACAGAATCATAACCCCTGGACTGCCAGGGAAGTCCCCAAATTTGACTGCTTGACACTCTCGGTTGTACCTTCAACCTTTCTAGTCATGTGATTTTTTGCCTTTGTCATTCCTCCTTTTCTCCAAGACTCAGCTTCTAGGATTGTCTTCCTGTTCAGACTCTTCCCATTTGTCACTATGACACCAACTCCTCTTCTCTGCGAAATTTGTCAGAGTGATGGGTGGTTAGGATCTGTATTGGAACTGTAAGATGGATCATGGGTGACTTGCTGGGATGTCTGGATTTTTTCTGTTAAGCATGGAACACTAAGGAGGTGGAATATGGTCAGAAGTATGCATGGGGAATATTGAGGGGGGAAAAAAAGCTAAGAAATAGAGACTAGTTATGAGGCTACTACAGAAATCCAAATGTGAGATTAAAAAAAGGGTACTCTATTTGTAAATAGAGAAAAGGAAATAAAAATGAAATAATACCCTATAAAAAAAGGAGCAACTGTTTAGATTTATTTAGTTGTTGGCTCTCCCAACTCCCTAGGAGATAATGCATGAGAATGTGCTTTCATAAACTGGGAAGTACTGGGTTGGCCAAAAAGTTCATTTGGGCTTTTTTGAACTTTTTGGCCAACCCAATACTCTGTAGAAGTAGGATATTGCTACTAGTAGCTCATTGCTTATAAGTTTACCGTAATCTTGGAAAAACTATTAAATGTAGTCATCATCCAAAAAAAGGTAGATTAAAAACAGAAGCCATGATATCTATGATGTGATGGCATACATTTCATCCAAGGAAGTTATCCAGAGAGCATATCTACTTAAAAGGCAATCCAAATCTTGTTTCAAATTCTGCTTTGAAATGGCAGAAAAGTGGAAATTTCCCAAGTGAGTCAACAGGACAGACTGTCCATTTTGGCTGTCCAAGCTACTCTCCCTTCTCAAAAGTTTAAAAATACTTTTGTTTCCCTGAGTCCCAGTGGAGTCATCATCTATGACTTGGGGCATCAACTTATGGTTTAGATCCAGGAAACAGCTTGACTCACCTATTTCTCCATTGGGTTTTTAATAAAACATTTCTCAATGTAACTTCTTTAAAGTGGGTGTCTGTGTGTTATTTCCAGTGGGGAGGAGTTGAAATCTAATGGGTTTCTTTCAGATGCTGGATATATTATAAATGTTTTAAAGAAAGGAAATTATGTCTTAATCCTCTTAAAATCCTTCAAAAATCCAAGCCCAATATCTGGCTCAGTGTAAATGATCAATATATATCTTTAAAATTAGATGCAGTTGTTGAAGGTAAGAGTATTTGTCTGTTTGCCTGGTAATGGTACCAACACATTCTAATTAACACACACCTAAATTTTGAATGAATGCCTATTATGGGTTTAAGGCTTAGTTGCAGCATTTGATTGAAACTGATAGAAATCCAACTCAAAATGACCTAAATGTTTTCTTTAATTCCTTGCTCTCTGTAATAAAGGGACCAAGAATATTTTTTTTTGCGGGGGGGGGGTGGGGTGGGGGGTGGGGGGTGGGGGGTGGAGATTGCTTTTCATCTCTCAGCTCTGCTTGCCTCTCTGTTGGCTTTATTTTCCTGCAGGGTGTCTTCTTGTTATGGAAAGATGGCACCAGCAGCTCCTGGCCTGCATTCTCTAAGTTTCTCTAATTTGGGAGAAAAAGCCCTTTCTTCTGCTTGTTTGGGAGAAAAAGACCTTTATTCTGAATACTGCATCCCAGTCTCAGACTGACTTGAATTCACAGTCTCTCAAGGACCAGGCTTAGCTCTGGGGTTATCTGCTATCCAATCATTGCCCCCAGGGAATAAGAAAGCCACTCCTGGATCTCAGCAACATAGCCAGTGTCACCAGAGTCCAGGGAGGAAGTTCACAAGTCAATCCGGGTCCTGCTACTAAAAACAGACACACAGATATCGAAAACAAGCTTACGGATACCAAGGGGATGGTGGGTGGTGGGATAAATTGGGAGATTAGGACGGACATATATACACTATTATGTAGAAAATAGATAACCAATGAGAACCTACTGTATAGCACAGAGAACTCTACACTGTACTCTGTGTTGACCTAAATGGGAAAGGGATATATGTATATGTAAAATTGATTCACTTTGCTGGGCAGCACAAATTAACACAACATTGTAAAGCAACTATATTCTAATAAAAATTAATTAAAAAGATAATATCCTTTGGCTTCTCAAAAAAAATGGTAAATAGATTCTAGAGAGGCAAAAAATACTATGTGCCCATTTCAAGAGCACTGATTTCTTTATTTGAAACCACCTCAGCTTCCAGTACTCTTGCCTGGAAAATCCCATGGACGGAGGAGCCTGGTAGGCTGCAGTCCATGGGGTCGCTAAGAGTTAGACATGACTGAGTGACTTCACTTTCACTTTTCACTTTCATGCATTGGAGAAGGAAATGGCAACCCACTCCAGTGTTCTTGCCTGGAGAATCCCAGGGATGGAGCCTGGTGGGCTGCTGTCTATGGGGTCACACAGAGTCTGACACGACTGAAGCAACTTGGCAGCGGCAACCTTCCAGGAGCTTACAGCATGCTACAGAGTTTATAACAAAATTAATTTGTATTTCATTCAGGTTCCTGTGTAGGATTCAGACATGGGAATCTACTTTTACAGTGTTCAAATGTAAGACCCTTAGTATACAACTTTGAATCAGGGACTTCTCAATAAATGTTTGATCAAGTTTAAGTACAACTTTGCCAAGAGTTAATACATCTGCCCTAATTTTAACTCCATCCTATCCCCATTTGAACTATTGAAGTTGGTCTTTAATTGAACTCAGTAGTGGCCTCCCCCAAACATTATGCAAATGCATATATTCCTAAGGCATATTTTTCAGGCAACCACTCTTTAGGGCATCTTTCTTGCTGTTATGTGAGTAAGACTCAGGATCTGTGTGTATCAAGAGACACTGAGACTTTGAAATCCAGGGATGCTCCTATTCTTTGATGCTGAAATAGCACCACAGAATGAAAATAAGAGATGAAATTAAGACCTACACCTCCTCCTTGGAAAGGGTAGCCAGGTGTGATTTCCTGTGCTCAGCTTTGTTCCTGACTTCAGTGCCTTAGGCTGGGATTCCTAGAAGCAGAGCTGAGACAGAATTCCTAGGTAAGGGATTCCCTGAGTGAGTGTTTTAAAGGAGCAAAGGAAGCTGGAGCAGACTATAGAAAACTTGGACAGGGATGACGGTATTTGGCTTCAGCATGATGGTATAGGGAGCTCTGAGCATAAGTAGCACCCCAGAGTTGTCCGAGGGGGAGGTAAGGAAGCCAGCCTTTAGCACCCCATATTATTCAGTCATTGGATATAGACTCTGTTCTCTCTTCCCTGCGGCACTGTGTCTTAAGATATCCTGCATGTCCTTAAGTATCCTGCATATACTTAAGTATCCTGCCTGTCCTTGCTAATGCTGAAACTCCAGTACTTTGGCCACCTGATATGCAGAGCCGACTCGTTAGAAAAGACCATGATGCTGGGAAAGATTGTGGGCAAGAGGGGAAGGGGGCAGCAGAGGATAAGATGGTTAGATAGCATCACTGACTCAATGACTATGAGTTTGAGCAAACTCCAGGAGATAGTGAGGGTGAGGAAAGCCTGAAGAGCAGCAGTCCATGGGGTCACAAAGAATCAGACATGACTTGGTGACTAAACAACAAGATCCTTGCCAGGGAAAGTGGTTCCTATTAATGAGCATCACTTTTTACTTTTCTCTTGAAGTGAGATTATTTTACTGAAGGATAATTGCCTTACAGTGTTGTGTTGATTTCTGCCTTACATCAACATGAATCAGCAATAGGTATACACATCAGCCATAGGTGTACCCTCTTGAACTTCCCTCCCACCTCCCACCTTATCCTACCCCTCTAGGCTGTCACAGAGCACCAGGTTGAACTCCCTGCGTTATACAGAAACTTCCTGCTATCTGTTTTACGTATGGTACTGCGTTTATTTCAATGCTACTCTCTCAATTTGTCCCACTCTTTCCTGTGCACAGTGTTACCATTAGTCTGCTCTCTATGTCTGAGTCTCTCTCCCTGCCCTGCAAACGTGTTCATCAGTACCATTTTTCTAGATTCCATACATATGTTTACTGTACAATATTTGTTTTCCTCTTTCTGACTTCACTCTGTGCAACAGGCTTTAGGTTCATCCATTTTCTTCTTTTCTTTTTTTTTTAATGTGTTGCTGTGGTTTTTTTTTTAATTTTTTATTGCATTTATAGGGAAGATACCCTAGAGAAGGAAATGGCAACCCACTCCAGTACTCTTGCCTGGAAAATTCCATGGATGAAGGAGCCTGGTAGGCTATAGTCCATGACATCGCAAAGAGATGGACACAACTGAGCAACTTCACTGGTTCAGTCTATATATATACATTTATATACGTATTATATATAGATATAGATAAAAGTCTGGCATGCTGCAGTCCATGGTGTCACAAAGAGTTGACGTGACTTAACGAGTGAACACACACACATAGACTCATTCTTTTTTATTTTCTTTACTATTATGGCTTATCTCAGGATATTGAATATAGTTCCCTATGCCATACAGTAGACCTTTGTTGTTTATGATGAGGATCACAAGGGAAGGGTGGCAGCGGTCAATGTTTTACTTGGGGTCTGGAAGAAGGGCGAGTATTCGTTCAGTTCAATTCAGTCGCTCAGTCGTGTCCGACTCTTTGCGATCCCATGAGTCGCAGCACACCAGGCCTTCCTGTCCATCACCAACTCCCGGAGTTCACTCAGACTCATGTCCATCGAGTCAGTTATGCCATCCAGCCATCTCATCCTGGGTCATCCCCTTCTCCTCCTGCCCCCAATCCCTCCCAGCATCACAGTCTTTTCCAATGAGTCAACTCTTCGCATGAGGTGGCCAAGTACTGGAGTTTCAGCTTTAGCATCATTCCCTCCAAAGAAATCCCAGGGCTGATCTCCTTCAGAATGGATTGGTTGGATCTCCTTGCAGTCCAAGGGACTCTCAAGAGGCTTCTCCATTATCACAGTCCAAAAGCATCAATTCTTTGGCACTCAGCTTTCTTCACAGTCCAACTCTCACATCCATACATGACCACAGGAAAAACCATAGCCTTGACTAGACGGCCTTAGTCAGCAAAGTAATGTCTCTGCTTTTGAATATGCTATCTAGGTTGCTTATAACTTTTCTTCCAAGGAGTAAGCGTCTTTTAATTTCATGGCTGCAGTTACCATCTGCAATAATTTTGGAGCCCCCAAAATAAAGTCTGACACTGTTTCCACTGTTTCCCCATCTATTTCCCATGAAGTGATGGGACCAGATGCCATGATCTTCATTTTCTGAATGTTGAGCTTTAAGCCAACATTTTCACTCTCCTCTTTCACTTTCATCCAGAGGCTTTTTAGTTCCTCTTCACTTTCTGCCATAAAGGTGGTATCATCTGCATATCTGAGGTTATTGATATTTCTCCCGGCAATCTTGATTCCAGCTTGTGCTTCTTCCAGTCCAGCGTTTCTCATGATGTACTCTGCATAGAAGTTAAATAAGCAGGGTGACAATATACAGCCTTGACGTACTCCTTTTCCTACTTGAAACCAGTCCATTGTTCCATGTCCAGTTGTAACTGTTGCTTCCTGACCTGCATACAAATTTCTCAAGAGGCAGGTCAGGTGGTCTGGTATTCCCATCTCTTGAAGAATTTTCCACAGTTTATTGTGATCCACAGAGTCAAAGGCTTTGGCATGGTCAATAAAGCAGAAATAGATGTTTCTCTGGAACTCTCTTGCTTTTTTGATGATCCAGTGGATGTTGGCAATATGATCTCTGGTTCCTCTGCCTTTTCTAAAACCCGCTTGAACATCAGGAAGTTCACAGTTCATGTATTGCTGAAGCCTGGCTTAGAGAATTTTGAGCATCAATTTACTAGCATGTGAGATGAGGGCAATTGTGTGGTAGTCTGAGCATTCTTTGGCATTGCCTTTCTTTGGGATTGGAATGAAAACTGACCTTTTCCAGTCCTGTGGCCACTGCTGAGTTTTCCAAATTTGCTGGCATATTGAGTGCAGCACTTTCACAGCATCATCTTCCAGGATTTGAAATAGCTCCACTGGAATTCCATCACCTCCACTAGCTTTGTTCATAGTGATGCTTTCTAAGGCCCACTTGACTTCATGTTCCAGGATGTCTGGCTCTAGATTAGTGATCACACCATTGTGATTATGTTGGTTGTGAAGATCTTTTTTGTATAGTTCTTCTGTGTATTCTTGCAACCTCTTCTTAATATCTTCTCTTCTGTTAGGTCCCTACCATTTCTGTCCTTTA
Organism: Ovis canadensis; assembly: GCF_042477335.2. NCBI lineage: Eukaryota > Metazoa > Chordata > Mammalia > Artiodactyla > Bovidae > Ovis > Ovis canadensis. Next base: position 47,770,263 of record NC_091266.1, on the reverse strand, counting down.
TCAAGCCCATTTTTGCATGAAATGTTCCCTTGGTATCTCTAATTTTCTTGAAGAGATCTCTGGTTTTTCCCATTCTGTTCTTTTCCTCTGTTTCTTTGCATTGATCGCTGAAGAAGGCTTTTTTTTTTTTTTTAATCTCTCCTTGCTATTCTTTGGAACTCTGCATTCAGATGCTTATATCTTTCCTTTTCTCCTTTGCTTTTCACCTCTCTTCTTTTCACAGCTATTTGTAAGGCCTCCCCAGACAGCCATTTTGCTTTCTTGCATTTCTTTTCCATGGGGATGGTCTTGATCCCTGTCTCCTGTACAGTGACACAAACCTTATTCCATAGTTCATCAGGCACTCTATCTATCAGATCTAGGCCCTTAAATCTATTTCTCACTTCCACTGTATAATCATAAGGGATTTGATTTAGGTTATACCTGAATGGTCTAGCGGTTTTCCCTACTTTCTTCAATTTGAGTCTGAATTTGGCAATAAGGAGTTCATGATCTGAGCCACAGTCAGCTCCCGATCTTGTTTTTGTTGACTGTATAGAGCTTCTCCATCTTTGGCTGCAAAGAATATAATCAATCTGATTTCGGTGTTGACCATCTGGTGATGTCCATATGTAGAGTCTTCTCCTGTGTTGTTGGAAGAGAGTGTTTGCTATGACCAGTGCATTTTCTTGGCAAAAGTCTATTAGTCTTTGCCCTGCTTCATTCTGCATTCCAAGGCCAAATTTGCCTGTTATTCCAGGTGTTTTTTGACTTCCTACTTTTGCATTCCAGTCCCCTATAATGAAAAGGACATCTTTTTGGGGTGTTCTAAAAGGTCTTGTAGGTCTTCATAGAACCGTTCAACTTCAGTTTCTTCAGCATTACTGGTTGGGGCATTGACTTGGATTACTGTGATATTGCATGGTTTGCCTTGGAAACAAACAGAGATCATTCTATCATTTTTGAGAGTGCATCCAAGTACTGCATTTCAGACTCTTTGGTTGAACATGATGGCTACTCCATTTCTTCTGAGGGATTCCTGCCCGCAGTAGTAGATATAATGGTCATCTGAATTAAATTCACCCATTTCAGTCCATTTTAGTTCGCTGATTCCTAGAATGTCAACGTTCACTCTTGCCATTTCCTGTTTGACCACTTCCAATTTGCCTTGATTCATGGACCTGACATTCCATGTTCCTATGCAATATTGCTCTTTACAGCATTGGACCTTGCTTCTACCACCATTTACATCCACAACTGGGTATTGTTTTTGCTTTGGCTCCATCTCTTCATTCTTTCTGAAGTTATTTCTCCACTGATCTCCAGTAGCATATTGGGCACCTACTGACCTGGGGAATTCCTCTTTCAGTATCCTATCATTTTGCCTTTTCACATTGTTCATGGGGCTCTCAAGGCAAGAATACTGAAGTGGTTTGCCATTCCCTACTCCAGTGGACCACATTCTGTCAGACCTCTCCGCCATGACCCACCCGTCTTGGGTTGCCCCGTGGGCATGGCTTAGTTTCATTGAGTTAGACAAGGCTGTGGTCCTAGTGTGATTAGATTGACTAGTTTTCTGTGAGTATGGTTTCAGTGTGTCTGCCCTCTGATGCCCTCTTGCCCTACCATCTTACTTGGGTTTTTCTTACCTTGGGAATGGGGTATCTCTTCATGGCTGCTCCAGCAAAGCGCAACCACTGCTCCAAACATGGGAAGGGGATTCAGAAGCCAATGTCCCACTGAAGAGATAGACTTCAGCAGGGACAAATGGAGAGATGCAAGCTAGAGAGACGGGTTGGCTTGATGCCTGCCTGGAGTGTTTGTCTGTGTCATGTTTTGAGCCCCTACCCTGACCCTAATCCTTGTCTTGAGAAGGTGGCTTTTCTGAGATCCTGCAACTAGATAGTGGGAGTCTGATCTAGGACCTCACCACTGGTATATACGAGCATACCAGGGCGCGTGTACCAGTCTGTAAGAAACATCTGGGTGAGTCTCCAGCGGCTTCTGCTGTCACAATGGGCAATCCTAAATATGGCGATGCTGAAGTCAGTCTGGTAGACCACTCATATGGTGACAGAGCCACCTTGACAGTGAATAGGTTTTGAACACACATAAGTATTTGTGGATATACTTCCCCTGACAGAGACTGTAGGGCTGCCTGCCTCACTGTGGCACATAACTGGCAGTAGTGTATATATATTATGATTTCACCAGAAATAATGGAATCATTGCCATAATGCAACAAAAATGTCTTTTCTTTAGAATGCTAGTAATACGTCCCAAAGATTTGCATAATAGCTCTGTCTTTTAAAGGAGAATTTGGCTAAAGTTTATGGTCTTCTGATTTAAGATCAATATGACTAGAGGAAACAATAGAGGTTATAATCCACACTTAGGTCTTGCCCTGTAGTTGGTCATCTGCATTTCTGAGTGGACAATGTAGCGAGGAAGGTCGGTTCACAATCCTCATCTAAGTGCAGTCCTCTAGTTAATTAGCTGGATTGCATCATTGTACAGAAGGGCTGCTCCTAAGGAGAACTGATGACATATTTCCTTTACAGGGGGAGAGAATAAACTGGGCTCTAAATGGAAATATAGCCAGGAAATAGAAATGGAACTCTTACAAAGGATCCTAAGTTGGCCCATGTGGGGTACACAGCCCTTTCTGTCCTAGAGACCTTTTCTAGCAGGTGAAGCAGGGTTTAAAATCAGTATGCAGCATCAGGTTAGAGTGCTTTCAATACAGCACTGAGGGCAGATGATGGGAGTGAAGACCAGTCTCTGTTAGTCTGGGGCTACAGAGCAGCTTGTGGATTGTCTACCACCTAAAGTTGCTCTCATCTGTAATTACTTTAGGGGAGTGGAATGTATTCCTGTCTTCCTAAATTAAAAAGAAGCTCAAATGGCCTAATAAAGGGTGTTCCTTTTCATTCACAAATGGTTATGGCAAAGAACTTTGGTTGACTATATTAAGCGGTAGGGAATGTTTTGGAGCTGTGGAGGCATTTTACCTTGTTTATGTGCAAAGAATGAAGCTAAGAAAATGAAAAGTCTACTTTTATAAAGGCAAAATACTCCTACCACCCTACACCTATAAAATGATAAAATCTTTGGTGGATACAGAGGTCAGCCAGGAGCAGACCTGCCCATGTGTGCTCACACCTTCTAGATAAATGACTTTATTTCTCTCCTCTTGCAAATGCTGGGCAGAGCAAATATGGGAAGGGGATTCAGATGACAATGTCCCACTGAAGAGAGAGACCTCAGCAGGAACAGATGGAGAGAGGCAGGCTAGAGAGACGGGTTGGCTTGATGCATGCCCGTAGTGATTGTCTGTGTTTTGAGCCCCTACCCTGACCCTAATCCTTGTCTTGAGAAGGCGGCTTGTCTGAGATTTAGCAACTAGATAGTAGGAGTCTGATCTAGGACCTCACCACTTACCTTCCAATTCCCAGGTCTTTTATCACATTGGAATTAGAAGACCTGACCCATGGCTATTGCTAAAGAATAGCCAGAGTTGGACAGTTGTTAAAGGGGTAAAAACAGATTTTATTCAGGAACTATTAAGAGATATATAGCTGGGCTCAACTCTGTGTGCAGGGGCTGTTGGGAATTTATAGCCAAGGAGCAGGGTGGAGGCCAGTGGAAGGAAGATTTCTAAGAGGACACATTAGGGATAAGGGGGCATTCTAGCTAGAAGGCCTGACCGGATTCTTGCTGAAGGCAGGTCAGGGGCATCAGACATCCCTTAGAAGATGGTGGGGGATGGGGAACTTGATCAGGGATCCAGGATGAGGGATTCGGGCTGAACCAACTGACAGGTTTCTATGAATAAAACTGGATTCTACAAGAATGGAGACGGAAGCCCACTTAGGTGCCTTGTCAAGCAGAGGGTTCAAAAGAGCATAACTACAGTTTGGTCGGGAAGAGAATCTGTCACTGTGCAAGCCATCTCTTCTAAAGTCCTTTAGTCACTTTCAGATCTTCATCTAGAAGTGGAGCTCTTTCACCTTCATCACAGGGACCTGGGTACACATAGGAGACACACACATTATTTAAATATTTAGATATAAAGCTCCTTAAGGATTGATCTCCTCAGAGCCTCACTGCCTCCCAGACTTCTGAAAAAATGCACTTTCTCCCAGGTTCCCACCCAGTGCCTTCCTGACTGTGGCTGATCTTTGAGGAGAAGGTAGCCCTTATTGATGATGATGGCTTACAATGGAACCCTTTGGAAGTAGTCTTGGCTGAGAAAAAGTGCCTCTGTTCAGGAAGCCAGGTGTTTTTTTAATGATGTATCAAAGATTCTTTTTGAAGCACATGAAGCTGTTGTATTATAGAGTAAGAAACACAGTTTTCAGGGTTCATCTTTCAGTTCTTCTGGCAGTGAGTAAGATATTGCAAGAAGATGTGAGTTGATTACAATGGACCAACATTTCCCTGTGATTTTCCCTGGCAGAGATATAAGAAGGAGCAGCACTGCCCTAACCCATGTCTGATAAGAAATAGGATCAATCTCTAAGATTATGGTTTCTGTTTCCTTCTTGAGCTGTGAGTTAGCCAAAGACCAAAGAACTCCAACTGCTTCAATCAATACCCCTTCAGACAGCGACTGTAAGCTTTGAGCAGTGTACCAGGTGCAGCCAAAGGCTGTGCCCAACAGAGGGAGGAATGCTGGGGAGAAGAGGAAGGCTTCTCAACTGAACCTCTGGGTTTCCCTTCTCCCTTTGACTTCTAGAGAGCTCAGAGCCAAATACATGGCTTGGGATTGGCACTATGCAAGGAATTTTCAAAGGGAAATTTTCTTATTCTTGAGGTAGTTGCCAGGCCCATATGTCCCTACCCTTGCTTGTCTTTCTATCTTTGCTTTTAATTTATCCCATTTTGCATTTTATAAAAGATCCTGCCCACTTGTCATAAATTCTCTCTGGAACAAGGTAGGTATAGGTCACAATGGCTATGGGTTTGGGCTGGCCGTTCTTCCTCTGAAGCTGATGAACACTTGGCAGGGATCCCTTCCTGCCCTAAGATGCAAGGAGGCCCTGAGCTTATGATCAGATTGTAATAGCAAGATGGTGTGAATAGAGTAGACAGCCTGAGAATACATTCACTCTCAAAGGCTGAAAAGTATGACGTGAGCTGAGGACAAAAGAGCAAGACTAACGTAGAGATAAGGTTCAGAATGTTAGTGCTAGAAGGAAATCTGACTGAATCTGAGAGTTGTAATTGTTTGTTTTGCAGATGAGAAAACAGGCCCAGAGAGAAGTATGTTTCCTGAACTCCCCAAACTGGTAGCAGTGGTTATAGACCCTAATCTAGGTTTGTGTGTGTGGCAGGACCCTCCCTTTACCCCATCCCATCTTCAGTCAGGGTGGGCAGGGGAGGTCTCTTGGCTTAATAATCAAAGTTATACAATAAGAGGTGAGCTATATTAGCAAGGGAAAGAATTATTTCTTTATAGATACTAAACTGATAGCTGTGACTATCCCAGACAAACCATACTATCCAGGGCTGATTCTTGGAGTGCTGACATGAAGCAAAACCTACAATGTGTTAAGAGTTGAGAAGAAGCTGTATGAAAGAGGGGGATAGCCCCGCTCTTTGAGCCTTTAACACAGGGGAAAGCTCAATATGACCCCGAGGGGGCGGTGGTTAGTAAGGGAAGGAAGATGAAGGAAGAAATGGGAGAAGGGTCTACAGGAGACTCATGTGGATGCTTTCTCCAGCCTTGACTGCAAGGATGTCCAGAAGGAATGTTCATTTCACCCTCTGTGTTCCATCTTTGCTCTTCATTGTCTATGAATAAACCTGGAACTTGGAACTGAGTTTATAAGCCTTTCTGACCATTTCAGGGCGTAGGGACCAATATATCACTAGGTGGCTCCCCTTTTCTCAGAGACTCTGTAGTGTGTGTGCCCCTTGCCTGCACTGGCTTTCATTTTGACAGTGAATCTGATTTGTCAGTGCCAGTTTGAACTCCAGGTCTATCTTCCCTGGTATAGTAAACCCCATTAACTTGGGGGTCATCTGAACAGGTAACGAGTATGCTTTTTATTCAATGAAAATGAAACTCCTTATCCAAGAAGACTTTATAGACAGTATGAGATTTCTGGGAGCCTGAATGAAGCTGGCATAAACAACAAAAGAGAAAACAATACTGTTAGCATTAACAGTTACCACCAACCACCATGCAGAAGTGGCTTCCTGTAATAATACATTTGGAGACAAATCCCTCTGTTTCAGTGACTTTTCAGTAGAAATGTCAACTTTTGTCATTTCCCCCCTGATATGTAGCATCTCTAATTACTAAGTATTTTGAAGCTGAAAATTCCAGATGTTCTTACAGTGTACAACTTCAAAGATGATTTTGATGCGATTCCAATGTAGCTCATCCTACATAATTGGCCTTTTCTTCTATAAGCTCAATGAAATTTCCGAGGTGAAGTGGAATCAGAAGTCAGAGAGAGTAAAGCAGCTTGCGCTAACCCAACATTTTTGTCAAGTGGTGGTAGAATGCAATGTTTCTGGTGCTGGTATTCCTAGAGAATTTAAAACATTGTTCACAAAATTCTTCTTTATTTGTAATTTTTTATATTTTAAACACATGGGAGCACTTTTTGATATAGTTGTCAAAGATGTAATTGGTCAGTTTTAAAGTAGACAATTTTTTAGCTCCAAATGCTGACAGCTTGCATGGAATCTACAGAGTAAAGGAAGTAATGAAAAATATCACACAAAAGGTTGAATTTAAATCTCAAACTTTTACTTATATGGGAGCTCTTATGTTCTGTTTTTGGAGAGGCTAATGTTATCAGCACAAATGATACGACCTATAAGTAGGTTTGTCCTAAACTGAAATTCCCTGTGGTGAGCTGCATCCAGTTAGGAAAACACTATCCAGTTGGTTTCTAACTGGTGCTCTTTGTAGCAAGCCGGTGACATGCTGAAGACGTCCACGAGTGACTGTGGGAGTGTGGAGATGAATCAGGCTAATGCCCTTGCCTAGGGACCCCTGAACAGGTATACTTGGAAAACGTCTGAAGGATGCCAACTCCTTAGGGGTTCCCTTTAATTCTGTCTGAACCACAGAGGATTAAGGCCATTGGAAATGGAAATAGTTTCATTTGATGCATTTCTGAAGCTTTGCCTTGTTAGCATTCTGGGTGAACCTTTTAGATAAAAAGCTCTTAGTGGGAAAACAGAAAAGCCGTTATTATGCTACCTTTAAACCTTTCTTCCCTTTCTGTTTCAATTTAGAGATTTAAAATGCCCTCTTGTTTCCACCCCTTGGTTTGTTTCACTTTTATTCTTGCTAAAAGGAATAGCTGTTTAGAAGGTAAGAAATAAATCAATGGATAATTTCTTAAGCATCTGACAGTTTCCTCAGTCCAGATAAGAAATGTACTTTCTTTTTTTTTTTAAGAGAAGGTCTTGCTTTGGAATTTGGAGAAGGTTTTAGAAATAATTTAATCAAATTGTTGTTTTTCTTTTTTATAGATATGAAACTCAGAAAGGCACAGTATCTTTTCCCAAGGTCACATGGCTAGATAGTCACAGTGCTAAATCCACTCCTGCCCAACCCATAAACCCACTGGCTCATGAATATTCATGGTTGTATAAATATTCATGATCTGTGGTCCTATTTCCCCCTCCTACCCTCTTTGCCATTCCCTCAGCCTCCTTTACCAATTCCTGACCACCTCCCTTCTGTTTCCATCTCTCTCTGGTTCTGAGATCTTCCTGCTCCAGTCTAGCCTCTGGCCTCTGATTTGGGGGCACTTTGTCTGGTCTTGAAAATCAGATACTTAGCTTCCCCCTAATTCTCAGTGTCTGTGTTGCTTCTCCTGTGGGTGCTCAGTTCTAGTCCCAGCCTTGCAGAACCTGAGTCTAATCTACATCTTCTCATTGCTCTATTCCAGTGCTTGATTCCTTCCTTTACCCTCTTTGATTTGGTTGGAGTATGCTTAGTTGGTAGCCATGGAGGCTTTTCAGCATGCAAAAGACATTTCCCTCCGTCCTTTTCCCGTTCTGGCACCCTTCATGACCTGTTATTTCTTTGGCAATTTGATGAAAAGGTGCTGTAAGAGGCCTGTTCTAAGGGGAAAAAATCACCTTAAGAGCTGCTAATGTGTTCATGTGTTAAAATCCTCCCTGTGAATGTGCAGTTTTAAAGGCCTTCTGAAAATTCCTTTATCCCAAAGAGTGATATTGGTGATGAAAATTTCAGGGAGTAAAGAACATTAGTGATTGAATGTGTCTGATTGGAGCCATCAGAGACGCCCACAACACTTAACACAACTCTTCCCTTATCCTTAAGAGCAATGCTTGCTTTAAGAGTTGTGAACTTGAAGTGAGAAGACCTGGATTTGGGTCTTGCTCCTGCTCCCTGCAGAGCCTCGGCCTGGTCTCCAAACTTTTCTGAGTGTTTGTCTTCACATTTCCGAAATGGAGGTAACTAACTGCTTTTTGCTCCCCTAAAAGGGTGGTTGAGAAGATAAAATAGTTTTAATTTTCTTATCACTTGGCTCCCAAGACCGTAAATTCTTATTGCTTCTCCTTCCCTGGCCATTCTGTCCTTCCTGTTAAGTGTTAGTTTCTCAGTCCTGTCCAGCTCTTTGCAACACCATGGACTATAGCCCTCCAGGCTCCTCTGTCCATGGAATTCTCTAGGCAAGAATAGTGGAGTGGGTTGCCATTCCTTTCTCCACGGGATCTTCCTGACCCAGAAATCAAACTTGGGTCTTCCACTTTGTGGGCAGATTCTTTACCATCTGAGCCACAAGGGAAGCCCAGCCATCCTTCCTCTTAGTTTTCTATTTATACTTTTTACATATGGTGTGCTCCAATAATCAAAACTCAAGAATTATCTCTTATGGCTTTTGAGAAATTTCCTCTAGCAGATGATCATTCATTTGTATTTCCAGCCCCAACTTCTGTCCTAGGCTTCAATTAATATCTTGACCTTTTGAACTTTGATGTATTACAAGCAGATCTAATTCAATATATTCTTTTCCATACTTATATTAATATCATCTCTTCTACCACCAATTTATTATGCCTTTATATATATGTATATGGAGACAACTTATAGTAACTGGCTCATGTGATTACAGAGACCAAAAAATTCTACCATCTCCTGTTTGCAAGCTAGAGAAGCAGGAAAGCCAGTGGTGTAAATCAGTCTGACTCTGAAGGCCCGAGAACCAAGATTGCTGACCTCTAAGGGCAGGAGATGATGGATGTTTAGCTTAGGCAGAGAGAGCAAATTTGCCTTTCCTGAATGGCTGTCAATGGATGGGATAACGCCTATCTGTAGTGGTGTGGTGATATTCTTCACTCAGTCTAAAGATTCAAAGGCTAAATCTCTCCTGGAAACACCCTCATAGACACACACAGAAATAATATTCTACCAACTACTTGGGTGTTCCTTAGCCCAGTTAAGATGACACACAAAATTAATCTTTGCACAGTTCTTAGTAATGCTGCCTTTATAATAGTATGTCTGATTCTTCTTTATGCTGAATTTTGAGATCCTTGAGAGCAGTGACTTTTCTTTTCATCTTTCTTCCCCCAGAACCTGACATAGATAAGGGCTGAGAAAATGTTTCCTGGCTCAGATAATTCATCCCATGGTGCTTTGTAAACCACAGAGTCTTACTCTAAATGGAGATCAAAAACATTCAAAGATGTATCTGAAATGCAAGCAAGTGGGATATCTTAGACTTTCTCTGTGAGGACAAAATCACTGTTACAATTAAAGTTATAATTCACTTGATGAACATTTATAGGAACATTTGTGTGTCAAGGTCTTTCTTCCTGGCAATACAAAGGTAAATGAATAACCTGTTCTCTTTTTCCCACTCACTGAAATCAGATCTCAGTCAACTGGAGAAGCCACATTTGGGGGCTGTAAATAAAGTTTAAGCGTAACATAATGGGATATGCCAAAATCCAACCTCCTTAAAATGTTCTCCTCCTACTTTTTGAAGCCTAGCTTGAAGAATTTTGAGTATTATTTTGCTAGTGTGTGAAATGAGTGGAATTGTGTGGTAGTTTGTGCGGTAGTTTGAACATTCTTTGGCATTGCCTTTCTTTGCGATTGGAATGAAAACTGACATTTTCCAGTCCTGTGGCCACTGCTGAGTTTTCCAAATATGCTGGCATATTGAGTGCAGCACTTTTACAGCATCACCTTTTAGGACTTGAAATAGTTCAACTGGAATTCCATCACCTCCACTGGCTTTGTATGCAGTGATCTTTTCTAAGGACCACTTGACTTTGCACTCTAGGTTGTCTGCCTTTAGGTGAGTGATCACACTATTGTGGTTATCTGGCTCATTAAGATCTTTTCTGTACAGTTCTTCTGTGTATTCTTGCCACCTCTTCTTAATATCTTCTGCTTCTGTTAGGTCCATACCATTTCTGTCCTTTATTGAGCCCATCTTGGCATGAAACGTTCCCTTGGTATCTCTAATCCTCTTGAAGAAATCTCTAGTCTTTCCCATTCTATTGTTTTCCTTTATTTCTTTGCATCATTCACTTAAGAAGGCTTTCTTATCTCTCCTTGCACTTCTTTGGAATTCTGAATTCACAATTCCTTTTCTGCATTGCCTTTTGCTTCTCTTCTTTTCTCAGCTATTTGTAAGGCCTCCTCAGGCATCTATTTTGCATTTCTTCTTCATAGGGATGGTTTTGATCACCACCTCCTGTACAGTGTTATGAACCTTCATCCATAGTTCTTCAGGCACTCTATCAGATCTAATCCCTTGAATCTATTGTTTACTTCCACAGTATAATCTTAAGGGAATTTGATTTAGGTCATGCCTGAATGGTGTAGTGGTTTTCCCTACTTTCTTCAACTTAAGTCTGAATTTGGCAATATGGAGTTCGTGATCTGAGCCACAGTCAGCCCCTGGTCTTGTTTTTGCTGACTGTATAGAGCTTCTCCATCTTCGGCTGCAAAGAATATATATAATCAACCTGATTTTGGTATTGACCAGCTGGTGATGTCCATGTATAGAGTTATCTCCTGTGTTGTTATAAGAGAGTATTTGCTATGACCAGTGTGTTCTCTTGGCAAAATTCTGTTAGCCTTTGCCCTGTTTCATTTGGTACTCCAGGACCAAACTTACCTGTTACTCTAGGTGTCTCTTGACTTCCTACTTTTGCATTCCAGTCCCCTATGATGAAGGAGACATTTTTTTTTGGGGGGGGGGGCTGTTCTGGAAGGTCTTGGAGGTTTTCATAGAACCCTTCAACTTCAGCTTCAGCTTCCTCAGCATTAGTGGTTGGGGCATAGACTTGGATTACTGTGGTACTGAATGGTTTGCCTTGGAAATGAACAGAGATCATTCTGTTGTTTTTGAGATTGCATCCGAGTACTGCATTTTGCACTCTTCTGTTGACTAGGAGAGCTACTCCATTTCTTCTAAGTACCAAATTGGGAAAGGAGTATGTCAGGCTGTATATTGTCACCCTGTTTATTTAACTATGTGCAGAGTGCCTCATGTGAAATGCCAGGCTGGATGAAAAATGGAAGCTGGAATCAAGATTGCCTGAAGAAATATCAATAACCTCAGATATACAGATGACATCACCCTTATAGCAGAAAGAGAAGAGGAACTAAAAATGAGTCTCTTGATGAAAGTAAAAGAGGAGAATGAAAAAGCTGTTTTAAAACTCAACATTCAAAAAATTCAGATCATGGCATCTAGCCCCATCACCTCATGGCAAATAGGTGGGGAAACAATGAAAACAGGGACAGACTTTATTTTCTTGGGCTCCAGAATCACTGCAGATGGTGACTGCAGCCATGAAATTAAAATATGCTTGCTCCTTGGAAGAAAAGCTATGACAAACCTAGATAGCATATTGGAAAAAAGAGACATTACTTTGCCAACAAATGTCTTTCTAATCAAAGCTATGGTTTTTCCAGTAGTCATGTATGGATGCGAAAGTTGGACCATAAAGAAGGCTGAGCACTGAAGAATTGATGCTTTTGAACTGTGGTGTTGGAGAAGACTCTTGAGAGTCCCTTGGACAGCAAGGAGATCCAACCAGTCCATCCTAATGGAAATCAACCCTGAATATTCATAGGATGGGCTGATGCTGAACCTGAAACTCCAAAACTTTGGCCATCTGATGTGAAGGGATGACTCACTAGAAAAATACCCTGATGCTGGGAAAGATTGAAAGGAAGGAGGAGGAGGGGACGAGATGGTTGGATGGTATCATCGACTCAATGGACATGAGTTTGAACAAGCTCTAGGAGATGGTGAAAGACAAGGAAGGCTGGAGTGCTGCAGTCCATGGGGCTGTGAAGGGTCAGACATCACTGAGCGACTGAACAACAGCAACATACTTTCTGAAAAATCTGAAGATGTCATTGTCAAGTAAAATATATTACAAAATTCATGGGCCCATGTACACTAGGTGATTTATTGATAAGGATTTAGAGTGGGGTAGAAGATGTACTTATGTATTAGTTCATTGACCAGTTAATGTACAGAGATTCATCATAGTGTCCAAACATCATATCTTCATGTTCAGGTCCATAAACTATTTCTTCATGTTCTGCCAAATGAAGCATTTCTGGTAGATTTCATAACTTCTGCTGAGAGAAAAGGGCGGCAAAATTATTACTCAAAATGCCATAGTTCTTTAGAAGCTGTTTGTAGTTAGTCAATATGACCTTCTGACCTCTGCAGCTCCCAAATGCTACTTATTTAACGTTAGTTATATCACCATTCGTGATACTGCTTATTCCATAACGTTGCCTATGACAGCTGGCTTCCAGTGATTTTCTCTGATTATTACTGTGCTTTGTTGATGACCACAAACGGAAGTCCTACCCAGAGTGTACTGGAAAATGTAGATGGTCATCCATTTTCTAGTCGTGTTAAGTTCACTTTTCAGAATTGTTGCAGTATAGCATAAACAGAACAACACAACTTGGAGTTTGGGCTTATCTTGAATTCTCTGGAATATTATCACTTCATTCTTGGAGTGCGTTCTCTTTCAATGTTAACTGTGTCCTGGGAAGGATAGGTGAGGGACTATTAGTGGACTGAAAGAATCGGTCCCATTTATGCATGAAATTTCCATTCCTTATCCGGCATGACTTCAGAAAAAAAAGAGCGCACAACATCACTCTATCAATAAGAGCAAGAGCTCAGGGTGTGACTGGCTGGGTGGTGAGGGAGAGGGGAGAGCAGGGTCTCAGAGGAACAGTGTTTAGCTTGGGCGACAGGGTTTGCGGTGCTGCAGAAGTACAGTAAGATGAATGGCTTCTAGAGGGCTTTCCTGAGGTGGCTGCAGGATTTTCAGTTGGTTTCTAAATCGGCCTTCAAATGTAGGCTATGGCATGTGGGGAAGGAATGGGAATCGGAGCTTCAATCCTGTGATTTCCACAGCTCTCTCAAACTCAGCTACTGATGAGAAATTTGTTTCCTGAAAGGACTTTTTTTTTTTCTTTCTCCTGTTAAATCTCTCAGCACAGAGGAAAAAAGAACCACCTCACAGTTAGCTCTCATCATGCTCTTGTGGCTAATCCAAGGTTAAGAATTTTCTTTCCTTCTACCCACCTGTGCACATTTTTTGAATTTTTATTTTTAAATCGGGAAATGTGATGCTAAAGCCAATTTAGTCCCTTAGAACTCCTCAGTATTTTCATTACAAAATGGGAAATTCTACTTTTTGCCACAGGCAATTACTTTAAACTCCCGAAAGCATAATCATTTCGCCTGTTACACCAAGGATGGAATTACTGATGAAAAGGCTGAGTTCCTATTCTGCTTCCATCGACATGTTACTTCTTCTCAACAGATCACATAACTCAGGGTGGAAGGGAAATGGATTAGTTTGGGCTGCATCAGCATATCAAAAGAGAAATCATCATTAAGTAAAAAAAAAAAAAAGATAAGTATGAAACAGAAGGCATTTACTAAAATCACATACACACAACATGTTTTTGCTTTCAAATAAAAGTAAAAAAGGAACATCTGCCATCGCAGAAGTAGAGATGGAAAAATGTAAAATCTGTTAGACTGAAAAAGATAAAGGACAAATTGAAACTCAAGGGAGGCAAATAAGAATGTTACACTTGGATTTCTCTGGTGGTCAAGCAGTTAAGACGGCGCTTTCACAGCACGGGACAGGAGTTAGATCCCTGGTTAGGGAATTTCCACAGGCCATGAGGTGTGGCCAGAAAGAAAAAAGAAAAGTGTTGCCCTAGGTAAACGCGCATTGACTGCACTGTGGATAAGGCAGTGCAGTTACTGAGGAGCAGCGAGGCCGTATCTCGGGACAGAGTCCCCTCACCATCGGTTGCACTTTGTCTTGGTCACAGCTCTTTGCATCCCATGTTCATATCTTTGCCTATTTTATTTTACATTTGGTTGTTTATCATTTTTATCAACTTGTAAGAGCTCTTTCTGTATTGTTGTGGTTTAGTTGCTCAGTTATATCTGACTCCATCAGGCTCCTCTGCCCATGGGATTTTCCAGGCAAGAATACTGGAGTGGGTTGCCATTTCCTTCTCCAGGAGAGCTTCCAGACCCAGGGCTCAAACCCAGTCTCCTGCATTGGCAGGCAGATTGTTTACATGGAGACACCAGATAAGCCCTCTTCTTTTATATTAGGAATAGTAAATCCTTGATAGTTAATAAATTATGTGTTATATATTTATGTATAGTAAATATTATCTGGTCTTTTAAATAATTATGATGTCATTTACTGATGGGAATATCTGATTGTTACGTATGGATAGTAATGTATGACATGTCAGTTTTTTTCTTTTATGGTTTTTGGTGCTTTGTCAGGAAGGTTCTGCCCATCCAAGTATTATGAAGACTATTTTCCTGCTGTGTCTCCTAAAACTTTAATAGATCTCTCTTTATCCAGTTAGCTTTTTGAAAATAACTCTTATTGAGATGTAATATACACAGAGAAGAATATAAAAATCCTAAGTATAAGCTCAATGAATTGCCTCTTGTTAGCTTTTTTCCAGAAGTTTTAAAAATAATACTTAAAAAATGTAAAAAAGATACAATGCACTTATTACATAACTTATTAAAGTATGCCATCCAATGATTTTAACATATTTAATGGTTTTATTGAGGCTTCCCAGGTGGCACAGTGGTAAAAGAATCCACCTGCCAATGCATGCTATGTGGGTTTGATTCCTGGGTAGGGAAGATCCCTTGGAGGAAGAAATGGCAAACCACTCCAGAATTCTTGCTGGGATAATCCCATGGACAGAGGAGCCTGGTGGGCTACAGTCCATGGGGTCACAAAGAGTTGGACACGACTGAGCGTTAGCTCCTTAGCCAATGGTTTAGTATGATTTACTCATTTAAGTGTACCATTCAATGGTTTTAAAATATTTATATGTTTGCAAAACCCATCACTACAATCAAACTTAAGAACGTTTTTTTCATCCCAAAGATAAAATCCTGACCCCTTAACAGTCATTCCCCATTTCCCACCAACCCCAAGGCCCTGGCAACCACTGATCTATTTTCCATCTCTCTAGAACTGCCTATTCACTCCAGTTAGCTTTTTAATCCATCTGGAATCTATTTTTGTGTGTGATGTAGAGTTCTGACTTTTTTTCCCTCAAAAGAAAAAAAAATGGTCAATAATAGTTTGAGTAAACAAATGAATTAATAAACAGCCCAGAGCATTACAAGAATTCAAGAGCTCTTGAGTATGTGGTCAGAGAAGACTGCATGGATCAGATGGAGTTGAGCCATGAGCGGAATTTGAAAATACTGAAGTTGGGAGGAAGAGTGGCAGAGGGGAGAAGATGCAGACGAGACCAGCATGAGCTCAGAAAAAGGCAAGGAGTCCAGTCTCTCGAAAGCAGTTACTATAGGAAATAATCACCTGGTGGTTATTTGGGTGGTTATTGGGCAAGGTGGCCTGACTGCAGGCCTGGCAAGTCCTTAAACACTAGTTTGAGAATTTTGCATATCATGTAAGAATTGAATCGCCAGTCTATGTCTGACGCAGGATACAGCATGCTTGGGGCTGGTGCATGGGGATGACCCAGAGAGATGTTATGGGGAGGGAGGTGGGAGGGGGGTTCATGTTTGGGAACGCATATAAGAATTAAAGATTTTAAAATTAAAAAAAAAAAAGAACAGTGTGAAGATGTGTATGATGCGAATAAAGCAGTGGATGAGCTAGAGAATATGAAGTTTTGAACTTCATAGTTCAATAGTTCGTATTTGAATTCCGTATTTGAACTCTGTACGGATGAAGAATCTGCAGCAGCGTCTCCTGGTCCCCTGGCCCCTCCTTGTGTGGTTGAGGAGCCTTTATTTACTGAATCTGTATTACTTTGTTCCTCATCTGTGTTTAGGGGATAGGGAGGACTTGCTCCATCTGGCTCTGTGATTCAGGAGTTTCTGTCATAGGAGGTAAATCGCATAGTGAATGGCAGAGTCATGAACCCAGAGTAACAGCTGATAGTTGTTGAGCACTGATTCTGTGCCAAGTCCTGTCGTAAGCACTGTCCATGTCCAGTTACCCTGTCTCATCAGTTCTAAGAGGTAGTTGCTGCAGCAGTCAGCCGCTTCTATGAATGAGGGAACACAGGTCCAGCCATTCAGTGACGTGTCCACAGTCCCACAGCCATAACGGAGAAGCCAGGATAGGAACCCACCAGGATCTCTTTGTCTTTCTCTCTCCTCTGGGAGAACCAGCCAGGAAGGAGTTGAGACCTATCAAAAGCCAGGCGAGTGAGTCAAGAAGTGGATTCCCCAGCTCCAGTCAAGCCAGTAAGTGACTGGAGACCCCACCAGCAGCCCAGCTGGCCTGCAGCCCGGGAGATGGCCTGGGTCAGAACCACCAGCTAAATTGTTCCTGTACTTCTGACCCTCTAAAACTGCATGAAATAAGCAATCTGATAGTTTTAACCTTCTACATTTGGGAGATAGTTTGTTACACAGCAATAGGTAACTCATTCAGGCATGTTGATGTTGTTCAGTCAGTAAATTGTGTCTGACTCTCTTGCACCCCCGTGGACTACGAGGCTTTCAAGATGGAACAGGGGTAAAGATTCCATCTACCATTGCAGAGGATGGGGATTTGATCCCTGGCCCAGGAAAAATTCCACATGCCATGAGGCAGCTAAGCCTGTGTGCTACAATTCAGGCATACCTCATTTTATGGTGCTTTGCAGATTTGTGCTTTTTGCACATTAAAAGTTTATGGTAACCCTGCATCCAGCAAAACTGTGGGCTACATTTTTCCAACAGAATTTGCTCACTTTGTGATCTTTGTGTCAGATTTTGGTAATTCTCACAAAGTTCTATACTTTTTCATAACTTTATTTGTGTGATGATCTGTGATCAGTGATCTTCGTTACTGTTAAAAAATAATATGAAGGCTTAGATGATTAGCTTTTTTTTTAGCAATAAAATACTTTTTTAGTTACAGTAGGTACATTGTTTTTTTAAGACATAGAACTATTGCATACTTAAGAGACTACAGTATGGTATAAACAAAGCTTTTTATACACACTGGGAAAGCAAAAAATTTGTGTGACTCTCTGAGATATTCGTTTTATTGCTGTGGTCTGGAACTGAGTCCATAGTATATCCAAGGTATGCCTGTATACTCCAAGGAAATAGCTTAAATAAAGGGAAATTTAATATGATATATTGGGCTTCCTTCATAGCTCAGTTGGTAAAGAATCTGCCTGCAATGCAGGAGACCCGGGTTCAATTCCTGGGTCGGGAAGATCCCCTGTAGAAGAAAATGGGAACCCACTCCAGTATTCTTGTCTGGAGATTCCCATGTACAGAGGAGCCTGGCAGGCTACAGTCCATGGGGTCACAAGAGTCAGACATGACTTAGTGACTAACCCACCACCACCACCAGTGAGACATATCAGGCAGGTGGTGCAAGCGGTATAGAATCTGCCTGCCAATGCAGGAGATGCAAGAGATGCGGGTTTGATTCCTGGGGTCAGGAGGATCCCCTGGAGTAGGAAATGGTACCCCACTCCAGTATTCTTGCCTGGAAAATTCCATGGGCAGAGGATTCTGGCAGGCTACGGTCCATGGGGCTGCAGAGTTGGACACAATTGAGCAACTGAGCATAGTGTGAGATATCAGAGGAATCTCAGAACCTAACTTCAGGGGATAGTTTGGCCTCCTCAGGAGTGGAAAGTTGTCTCTCCATGGTGTCAATCAGCCACTCCCTGGCTCTTTGGTGTAGTCTGGCTTCTGGTACTGTTTCCCATCTCTCCTTCTGTATATTGACTTCTCTGTTCTTGCTCCCCAAGAACATTGGTTGTGTTCTATGAACTGTAGCCGCCTTGATGCCCTGTATTCATACTTCATGCCTGACACATTCTCTGTAGAAAATCTAATCAGCCCAGCTTGAGTCAGACTGTCTGTCATGACAATCAGCTGAGACCAGGGTCCAGGTCACGTAGTACTGAAGGTTTCCTTTGCCCAGGCTGAGGAATGAGCAGATTATATGAAAACTAGAAATTGCATGACAGGCAAATTGATGAGCATTTTCCCAAATACCTACTGCATTCTTCATTAGCAACAATGAAATACACTAGGACGTTGCTTTCAGTCCTTTCTAAAGAGCTGAATCCTCTTAACAGGTAGATAGTTGCCCTTGATTTATCTGATTGCTCAGTTTATTTTCTTATTTTCGGCATTCATGAAGGAGGAACACACCTGTAATTTCATGCACCGATTACTATGCTGGGTAATGTGCTGTCAAAGGGAACTGGTTTCCTGTGGGAGGAGCCCCATTTCTGTGTGGGTGCTTAATTTAGCAAAATATGAAGAAGTTGGTAAAAAGTTTATGTCTTGGAAGACCAAGTAATCCAGCTGACAAAGCAATGATATTACAGTCAGACCTAAATCTGCACCCTGATTTTATAACCAAAAGATGATGGACCTCTTGAGCCTCTTTTTAGTAAAATGGACATAACCAGTATCTCATGGATTCCTGTAAGAGGAAGATGCCTTGTTGCATGGAACATGTCTAACAGTTCCTGACATATATTAGGCGCTCAATAAAAGTTAGGTCATTAATATGTTTAGCAAACATTTTTCAGTCAAAAATAACGTGTATAGATATAGGTAGACCTATTTAAGAATTCACTGCATACAGGGGGAATGATAAGAGTATTCAGTGCCTGCTATTTTTGCCTTCAAGATTTAGAGCTGGCTTTGAGAAGAATAAATGAGTCACATGTTCCGCCTCCAGCTTGGTAATTAATTTTCCTGACTGTGAAATAGCTGGTCAGGTTGGAACACTTCCCACTGGCAGGCTGTGCCCTGGGTCAGACACAGTGAGATGGAGCGCACAAGGAGACGGGCTGAGGAAGTCCCAGAGAGGATGCGAAGGCCTTTTCTCCTCTCGCTTATGTGAATGCTGTTTGTCCTTTGCGGGGAGTTTTAATGGCCACCTCTAGCATAAGCAGCCTCAGATTTGCCCCAGCTTCCAGTGTGCCCTTCCTCCTCTGGTGGTTGCATTTCCTCCATGCCCTTATGGCACTTCTGCTCAACATGCATTCAGTCTCTACTGTGTGTCGGGCACAGCTGGCTGTTGAGGTCGTAGTGGTGAGCTGGGGTGGCCAGCTTCTGGCTCTAGACCCCAGTTGCTGGGATTCTCACCATAACTTCTGGGGACAGCTGGAAGGTGCCTTATGTTACCCCTGCAGGTTCTCCCTCAAATCCTTGCTCCTGGAGCCAAAAAGAAGTGGTGCTCTAGGACTTCTGTCTTCTTTTCTTGCAGGCAATAGCATGGCAGCAGTAATAAAGGTTTAAGAGGGAATTCGCTATATTACAGCCAAAAGTATAAGGGTGCGGGGATCAATCTGAATCCTAGCCTGAGCACATCATAGCTATAAAAATGTGGACATTTTAGTGAATCTTTGTAATTCAGTGTTCTCATTTGTCAAAGGAGATGATAATCCCTACCTTAACAGTTAATTGTGAGGCTTAGAAATCAGCACAGAGCAATTATCTAGTAAGCACTCAATAATTACCACTAGTAGGTTTCACGTTACTCTCTTTCTTCAGGTCTTTTTATTGAGCCAGGTATTTACTGACAGCTGACTTTGTCTCATCCCAGGCCATGTTCCAGGCACTAAAGGTACAGCAATGTACAAAGAAGGCACAGTCATGGGGAGTTTATATCCTAAGTGCTGGGAGATAGGCAATAAATAAATCTATATCAGGTGGAGATAAACACAAGGAAGAAAGAAAAAAGGTGGTATGGGATTAAGCAGAAAGGAAAGAGATGGAGTTGGTACTCTTGGATAGGCTAGCGTTTGAACAAACACTGGGACAAAGAGAGAGAGTAACCCAGGTAGATTATACCTGTTTCAATGTTAAATGCCAACACTCTGGAATGGAAACATGTTTGGAGTTTGAGGAAGGCAGCGGGGTTAGGGTGGAGTGGGAGAGAGCAGATATGGAGGTGGGAATTGCAGGAGAGGGAGATGGAGAGATGACCGGTCACCATATCAACCATCTCATCTAGAGCCCGTCAAAGAAAAAGCAATCCAGACTCAGTAAGGAGAGATTTATTCCAAAGGAATATTACAAAGCAGAAAGGGACTATTTCCAGAGGGAAAATGTAACTATAAAGCCAGTGTATCAAAAATGAGCCAAAAGGAGATTTTTCTTTTTTATTATTTATGTGTTGACTGCACTGGGTCTTCCTTGCTGAGTGTGGACTTTCTCTAAGTGTGGCAAGTGGGGGCTGTCCTCTAGTTGTGGTGTGTGGGCTTTTTGTTGCAGTGGCTTGTTGCAGAGCATGGGTTCTAGGGTGCACAGGCTCAGTAGTTGTGGCGCCTGGACTTCATTGCTGCATGGCAGCAGATTCTTAACCCCTGGACCACCGGGGAAGTGGGACTTTGGTTTTATAGAGGAGTAAGCAAGGCTACAAAGAACCAGATGTGGAGGAGTGGGAGGAACCGATGGTGTGAATACAGGATGTGACCCTGAGGCCAACCTATTCGCTGAGGGGTGGGGGCACTGTGCGCTAATTCGGGTTGAGGGTGGGCCAGATTTCAGGGGTCTGGAGTAGTAAGGGAAGCAGAACTAAAACTTGGTTAATACGTATTTTTTCGCCCTGATCAGTGGAGATAAGCAGTTCAGTTAGTTATTTATGGGGCGAAAAATGGGAACTTGGAGGCTTTGTGCCTGTTTTTGCCATCGGTAAACAGGGCCTGGCAGCCACCCATGAGTCTTTTCTAAGTCTCAGGGGGAAGGATGCTTCTCTGCAGTAAGCTGATTTCTGAAACACAAACCTTCCCTGTTCTGTAGGATCACAGGGCTCAGGGAAAATCCAACAATGTCAGGCCTTCAGATTTTTTTGAGTGAGAGATGAAGGTCATATGGCTAATTAAAGCACGGCCTCTGGTTTTGGAGTTCCAGCCTAAAAGACTCCACTCATGCGAAGCTCACTTGCCACTCCTGGGTCTCCAGTCTCGGCTCCTCTTCCCACCAGTCCATGGTGCTCACTCCACTAGGCAGACTGCGTGTTGATCAGCCTGTGTCACCAGCAGATTGGCGAGCTCCGGGCAGAAGGCCTCCCTCTGTACCTGCTGTCCATGCAGTTACCAAAGCTCTGTAAAATGAACGCGCTTTCTGATTTACCTCGATCTCACTCAGCTCTTTCCCCAAATAATCACATAATTTATGCAATTCAAACTCTGGTGCCTTAATACGAGGAAGCATGACCAGTGGGAAAAGCCAGAAGAGAAAGCTTTCACTGCTGTGCTTAAAGTCTTAAGGGATCAGCAAGCTGTTGCCAGAGGGACAGCCTAGCCCAATGAGTGTTTCTATAAATTCAGGTTTTTTTGGACTGCAGCCACATCCATTTATTTATGTCTTGTCTCCCGGCAGTATTCATACTACGATGGCAGAGTTGAGTAGCTATATGGCTTGCAAAGGCTAAAATATTTACTATCTGGCTCTTTATAGAAATAAGTCTGCCGACTCCTGTTTTAAGAGTTGGCCCAAGGTGCTGTTGCGTGCCGGCATTATATAGTAGCAGGAAGCACTTTTATTATAGACATGTCAAGGGGCTCCTTCTTTTAACATCACCAGGGACTGTAATAATCTCCTCCCCCTGAGGGAAAGGCTGCTTTACAAATTGTTTACACTGTCCAGGGCCAGCCTGGCTTCTACCCACTTAGCTTTCACCTACTTTCATGTTTCTTGGTAAGCCCTGGTCTTTCCTTAGGACTTCAGATCCCTGTCATTCTCTTTTCTGAGCTCCCTCTTGATGGAAACTTTATGAGTCTTTTGTGTGTCTCTGACGCACCACCGGTAAGGCTGGGGTTGGGGCTAGGTGTTATCTTGGAGTTATGTTGCAGAGTAAGACTTCTTTGTCGAAGGTCTTTCAAATGCACCTTACTGTTGCCCAACCCAGTCATCATTTATGGACTTCTTTTTCAAGTTATTGCAAGGTCATCTTGGTTTTCATTTTGTTTACAATTTTAAATGGAAGGTCTAGATTTTGTAGAAAAAATTTTAAATACAGAAAGGTGTTTAAAAGAAAAAAATGTACTATTAATAATATTTTGGCATATTTTATTGCCATCTTTTTTCTTATATACTAAAAAAATTGGCATCACAGTGAAGATGTAATTGTATAATCCTATTTTAATATTTTAAGGACTTTCCCATAGTAAGTATTTTGGTAAAATAATCCTTAGTAAATATATGCAATTCTATTTTATGAATATGCTAAAATTAATTTCCTTATGATAGCAGATTTCTCTTTTTTTGTATAATAAATGAACCCCATAATACTTGGGAATAAATCTCTACCTTCATTTGCAGAATAAATCTCTACCTTCATTCATCTTTAGACTACGATAATAGAAATAGAATTACTTGATGAAATAGTAAGAATCTCACTAGCTCTCTTTATATTTATTGACAAATTGACTCCTGGAAGTATTTCAAGTTATACTGCTTAAACCCTTATGATTTTTTACATCTACTAATAGATTTTTAAATGTTTTAATTCACTTTATTTAAACTATAATATATATAGATAATATTGAATAATATAAATAATATAAAGATAATATTGAACATCTGTTTATGTGCTAGGTACTCATTTCTATTCCACTTGTTATGATATTTCCATGATAACTTGTTCCCCTGTCCTTAAAGTCAAGGTGACCAGGTTCTAAGCCTGAAACTAATATTTTCCACCTGTGTAACCTAAAGAAGTAACTTTGTCTTTTCAAGTCTGTTCTCTCATCACTAAAATGGAAATAGTTACCTGTATGTCACCGTCTTGCCCTGAAGATTCAGAGTGCCACTCATGTCCATTGGTACCATGTCTGGCATATGTGGATGCTTGAAAATTTTGGCATGGGGATTGTGAGACTCAAGAGAAGCTGACTGACCCTGTATGTACATTCTTCTCATGCCTTTGGTCAATTTAAGGCTGTATTTTTATTTTTTAATTACAAATTAAAAAGGAGCACAAAAGACAAATAACAATAACTGACATAAACTGCCACAGTTGAATGTAGGGGTGGAAAGTCCAACCTCAGATATGAGGGCACAGATGGTGTGTGAGGTGCTGGAAGACAGAGATGAGCAGGCTGTGACACCTACCAGATCTGTGTGCTCTGGCCAGACTTGACTGTATTTAATCACCCTGCAGCAAGCAAGTTTATTACACTGAGGGGGCTTCCCAGGTGCTCAGTGGTAAGGGATCTGCCTGCCATTTCAGGAGATGCAGGTTCGATCCCTGTGTTGGGAGTATCCCCTGAAGGAGGAAACGGCAACCCACTCTGGTACTGTTGCCTGGAAAATCCCATGGACAGAGGAGCCTGGTGGGCTATAGTCCATGGGGTTGCAAAGAGTCTGACACGACTGAATGAGTATGAGCCTCCTTATCTGTGTCACCATCTCCCCAAGCCTTCTTGCCACATCCTGGCAGAACTCCCCCCCCTCGCCCCCCCCAAGTCTGGGAGACTGCCGAGGTGAAGACGTGGCAGCCTGCCCTGCTGGCTTGGCTGGTTCAAGCATCGCCATTGGTCTCTGCTGCAGCACCTTGCTCTGCTATCTCCCTGCCCTCTGCTGATTGCAGTTCTTCTTTCCTATTCTCCAAGACATGTCTACCACAAGGCTATCATGTCGTAGAATTTAACGTAGAGAAAATGGAAAGAGACGTCTTGGTACTTCTAAGCACACAAAGGAAAGTTGAATAGGTATTATGAAAACTTCCTGGTCCATCCCTGATCCCAGGGAATTTCTCCCCTATCTGTCCCCTATTTGTCTGTTTGATTCCTGACGTTCCAAGTTGCTAATAGGCTCCTTTTATTTTTCTTCTACAGCTTGCTGTTGTTGTTCAGTTGCTAACTTGTGTCTGACTCTTTGCGACCCCAGGGACTGTGGCACAGCAGACTTCCTCATCCTTCACTATCTCCTGGAGTTTGCTCAAACTCATGTCCATTGAGTCAGTGATGCTATCCAACCATCTCATCCTCTGCCACTCCATTCTCCTCCTGCCGTCAATCTTTCTCAGCATCAGGGTCTTTTCCAATGAGTCGGCGTCTTTGCATCAGGTGGCCAAAGTATTAGAGCTTCAGCTTCAGTGTCAGTCTTTCCAATGTATATTCAGGGTTGATTTCCTTTAGGAGTGACTGGTTTGACCTCCTTGCAGTCCAAGAGACTCTCAAGAGTCTTCTCTAGCACCACAATTCAAAGCCATCATTTCTGAAACTTGGCCCTATTGAAATTTTGTGAGGGATAATTCCTTGTAGTGGGAGCTGACCTGTGCACTGTTGGGTGTTTGACAGTGCCCTGACTTCTATCCACTAGACACCAGTTGTGTTTCCCCTTCAAGTTGTGGAGGGAGACAAAAAATGTCTCCAGCTATTGCCAAATGTCCCCTGGGAACTAAAGCATACCTGGTTGAGAACTACAGTTCTAGGATTACTTTCGCCTCATCTCCCTTTTTGTCATTCTCAGGTCCCTAGACTCCTTACTTCCTCAAGCACCGAGAGAAGACTCAAAACATTCTTCATACATCATTCCTTCGAGCAATTTAATTTCTAACCTTGATCTCACATTAAGTTCCTGCTGTGACTTTGTGGATCTAAAGAAACTTCACTGAAGTGTTTACTTTAACAAAGCACAAAAGCCACCTGTTGAGTGTCTATTCTTAGCAATGCAAAAAGTGTGCAGCTTTCAAAATTATAGTTGTTTAATTTATCCTAAATCTAATTAATGATGAAAGGTCCTTATCTATCCTGCCAGGGTCATGGATGTATATTTGTGTGTGTTTCTATTCCTTCTCCTCTTTCTAGATATCTGGATATAAATGGAAAGGTTGACTTAGAGGTGTATGAGTCTTTCCAGTAACTGTGCTCTAACTGAAATTCAAACTTTGGTTTGGATGTTTGCTACTTTCAGGAACACTTACTAAGTATATGAAAGTTTCCTATACCTAAAATCCCACCCTTTTATAATCTGGCTATTTCTGTTTCTGAAAGTTCCAGCTCCATTTGATATACTTCTGCTCCAGGTCTCTGTGGATCTTCCTTCCATGGGCCCTGCAGCAGAGAATGGTGTCAGCAGTTGCCCTGCTTGGGACCATTTAATCATTTCTCCATGCATGTTTCTGTTTTTGATTAATGTATTTCTGCTAGCAGGAATGATGAAACCTTTAAACATCTGAGCTTTAAAAAAATGTATTTTCAAAGTCAGCTACATGAAAGACAGGGAAGGCTGGACTGGTAATCAAGCTGTAGGATGCCTCTTCACAAGGAGCTGTCTCCTTCCTCTGTCCTGAGTTTTGGGAGCTGGAGCAGGGCTGTGCCCGTGCAGTTCCCTGGGAGAGGCCTTACAGCAGTTGAGTACATGACAGGATCTGGGTGGCATTTTCTAATTCACTTGGATTTGTTCTTTTCCTTACTTTCACACCATTATTCCTACTTAGGGAGCTTTTTCTTACATCATTATCACTCCATTTTTAGAAAGTGAATCTATGCATTACTAACTCAATTCTGCCATCTTCCCCCAGATTCACTTAGAAGCAATAGGCTCTCTGACAGTTGGGGTGATGCTGTTTAGGAGGTGCTTCATTTTGTGAGCTATCTGTGCCAAAGCACCCCTCCCCATTCCACCCAGAGGTTCTTGGAGAGGGGGGCCCAAGGCACTCACTTAGCTTTTGTTCTCCTTTCCTTTTCTACTAAAATGCAAGCAAACATACCTTCCTTTTCTTCCCTGAATAGTGAGTAGGAGGAAGGTGATGTCTGTAAAGTCAGAATTGTGAATGGTTGAAATAGCAATGCTTTCTTTATGTTACTACTGTAGCTTCTTAAAATTAATTATGCATGTTTTGGGTACCTGCTGCTATGCTACAGTCTTAATGTGCACTATTTCATTTATCACATGTATTTAACACTATCAAATTGGTTCTATTATTCTTATCCTTATTTTACAGATGAGGAACCTGAGGTTTAAGAAAATAAGTCTCATACTGACAGTGACCTACTCTTCAGCAAAATGGGGGTGAACTTCTGACACTTGTTATGCAAATGGTGATGGGTGAGTCTCAAAAAATTACATTAAATAAGAGAGGTCAGACACAAGAGACCTCATATCATGTGATTCCACTTATGTAAGGTGTCCAGAAAGGGCAAATTTATAGAGGCAGAAAATAAATTTATTTTAGAAACTCAACAGAGTGGTAGTTCTGGACCTGAGAATGGGGATGGAGATTAACTGTGAGACTGAAGGTGGTTACTGGAGAGATGACAGTGTTCTAGAACTGATTTAGGGTGAAGGCTGCATAACTTGGTAAAGTTACTAGGTCATTGATTTGTGTACTTGAAATGTGCAATTTTATAACATGTATACTATAATTCGATAAAATTGTTAAAGACCAAAGAAAGGAAAAAAAAAAGGAGGGAGGAAGGAAAAAGAGAAGTCTCAAAAGAAGCAGAACTCATATTTGAACCCAGGTCTGTCTGTTTTCAGAGGCCCTGGCCTTTTCTGGCGGTGCCTGGTCTCAGTTGGGGCATGCAGGGTCTTCTCTGCGGCCTGTGGGATCTTAAAGTTGTGACATGGAAACTCCTGTTGTGGCATGTGGGACCTATTAATAGTTCTCTGACTCAGGCTTGAATTCGGGCTCGCTGCTTTGGGAGTATGGTATCTTAACCACTTCCCTGGACTACCAAGGAAGTCTGAGGCTCTGGTCTTAACCACCATACTTCATTTCTCTTGTTTTATCTTCATTTTTCCTCTTCCAGACCCCTTTTCCATTTTCTTTCTTTCTCCTAAACCTAAAGACAGGCTACCTTTTGTCCACCTTGAATCTCTTCCCAGCATGACCCTGTGTGCCATGACACTGGAATCCAGGTGTAACGAGGTTGGCGTATGCAGTCCTACTTTGCATTATACTGGACTTCTTGATTCTGCCACTCCTTTTGAATTACATTTTGCTGTGATTCTAGCCTGATCTCATGCCCTGGACCTGCAGTGTATTTTGGCTTCCCAGGTTTGTCGTTTGGCAATCTGTGAATGCGGTGGGGGTGGGGAGAGGGGGTGTGTGTTCTTGTTTTGTTTCCATCTACTCTTGGTTATTTTGTACAACCACGACCAGATATGGCCTCAGCAATCATGACCAGTGCCTCTGTGTGGCCAGTTCAAGACTTCTAGAGAGAGAGAGGAGGAAAAGTGAAAGTCATTCAGTTGTGTCCAATTCTTTGTGACCCCTTGGTCTATACAGTCCATGGAATTCTCCAGTCTAGAATACTGGAGTGGGTAGCCTTTCCCTTCTCCAGGGGACCTTCCCAACCCAGGGACTGAACCCAGGTCTCTCGCATTGCAGGCAGGTTCTTTACCAGCTGAGGCACAAGGGAAGCCCTAGAGAGAGGCTAGGCATTCACTAATTCATCTCTATAGTTAACTCTCACTTCTCTTTACATTCTCCACTTTCTTTCAGTGGGGCCTATACGAATTTCTTTCCACTGGATTACAGACTAAGCCAGACGAATACTGATTTCAGTATAAGAAGATGGGTCACAAAGTCCATTTCTTCTTTACAGATCAAGTTACTGAGGTTGACGTATATTTGATCTGGTACTCAAAGTAATGAGATCAATTAAAATACTGAACGCTCTTCAGGGGTCCTAAAGATTCCTCCTTCTGTCTATTGGTCAGGAATCATCTTGATTTGAATTGACCAGAAGCTCAGCTTGTAAATAAGCTTAAATGTAAAAGGAAATGTATTGACTCACATAACTGAAAGGTTCCTGAAGCACTTCTGCTTCAGGAATGGCTGCATCTAGGGGCTTGAATAATATTATTGTGGCTGGTCTCTGTCCTTCTGTGCCCTCTTTTCTTTGATGTTGTCTTTATTCAAAGATAGGCATTTCCTGTATTGTTAAAAAGTCAGAAATTTGTTACTTGACTCGGCATTTAAAGGCGTTTTGAAATATTGTGAGGTCAAATTATATCTTTAGATATATATTCTCCTTTTTATTGTCAGTTCCTAAGCACAGACTCTTAAAATAGACATCTCAGACATTACTGAGTCTAATCCCCTCAGAAGATCTAAAGGTAGATACGGTATTGACTGCTCAGAGTAATAGTTCAAATCAGTAGCAGACCCCAGAACTCTTATTTTGGTGATGTTGGCTTCTGATGGCCAGTGTGGGCCACAGATGTGCTCATGTCACAGCATAAGAAAATGTGCGACTGGTTCTGATGACACCTGATTTAGTGTGTGGGAATCAAAAATAGTTGTGTATGTGAGCTTTGAAACTGCCACATGGAGCTGAATCTGGACCCTGAGAGTGGGTTCAGTCACCTTCAGAGACAATCATCACGTCAGCCTTCAACACTGGAGCTCAGCCTTGAAAAGACTTCTGGTTTTGCCAACACTGTCACCGATTCTCCAGCAATACCCTCAGATTGAAGAGCATTTGCAGAAAGTGGCTGATGGCCCTAGCAGATGTGATGTTCCCTAATGTGACTGAAATTGTCAAACCTAGTCCACATGACAGATGACAAGTCATGTTTCATACAGAGAAAGGAGCAAGCTGAGTTGTGTGGCACCCCCTATCAGCACCAGTGATCGAACTGTGTTTGTAGCACTGATTTTTTTTGACAGCACTTATTATCATTTTAATTCCTGAACTCTCCATTTCTAAAGAGAAGGGGTGTTCCACCCTTCAGATCTTCATTTGTCAATCTCTTTCCAGGAAATTTGAAAGGATTTTTCTTGTTCAATAGTGGGAGAATCCTGATAGATTTTTTGAAACTGTTGGATATAGGTTTTCAGTGTTATCGAGTAATTTTTTGTCTTGGAGACAGTGTTTATTTTCTATGCCACCTGTATTGCATTTGGACTTATTGTTGGTCTCTCTTTCATAGGAGTGAAACCAGGTCAAATTGAAGTGAGATTAGATGAGGGAGTCTGATTTTGTTAGCAATGTGTATGATGACAGTAATCTGATGGGCAGAGAGCGCTGCTGCAGGACACTGCATGTACTGTCAAACCAATGCTCCTCTTAGAATGCATGCTTCTGGGCTTTGGAAAAAGTCCCTTTGATTCTGCTTCACCCTGGCCCCTTCTGAATTTTGCTGATTGCTCCAGCAAGACTATTTTCTCTAAGTGGTATATACAAGAATGAAAGTGGAATTGGTACTTGATGGTTTTGTGTGTGTCTATGCAAGTCCCTTTCAGTTATTCCATTTCCCTGGTGGATCAGATGGTAAAGAATCTGCCTGCAATGCAGGAGACACAGTTTTGATCCCTGGGGTTGGGGAGATCCCCTGGAGAAGAGAGTGGCTACCCTCTCCAGTATTCTTGCCTGGAAAATTCCATGGACAGAGGAGCCTGGCAGCCTACAGTCCATGGAGTCACAGAAAGTTGGATACAACTGAATGACTAACTTTCACGTAAGCACTTTCGCGAGGTTACTTCTTACTATGGCTAAAATCAATGCATTTTCTGCCACCAAGCCCCATTATCCTACATTCTTGTCTCTTAGCCAAGCTGGTCTTCTTTCCTATGGAATGGTCTTTTCTCTCTCGGCTTCTGTCCTAGAGGCCAATGCATCTGGAAGGTACAAAATACAGTCTGCCAGTGAACTGATTTATGGCCTTTGTAATCTACCATGTTGGTTGAATACTGGCGATAATGAAATATTTCCTTATGTCTTGTGGGGACTGAATTTTCAGGTGGTTCACAAGCTCACTGCTCCTCTATCAAGGCTACCGAGCTTGGCCTGTTGCCAAGTGGAACCAGAGGCTGGGAACACATCTGATGAAAGTGTCTCTAAAAAAAAAGTCGTGGCTTTCTTTCAGTAGTACTTGGAGAATGAGTGCATGTGCTTTTGCTCACTGAGAAGACGGCTGTGGCCCTGTGCCTGGTGCTGACATGGAGAGGGCTGGAGGTGCAGTCAGCCTACTCCCAGTACAGGAGATTCTTTCTGGACTCTCAGAACCAAAGGCAAATTGCTGATGTATGGCCTGTTGACATGCTAAGCTTTGTGCTGTTTAACACGGTGTGCTAAAAGGGTGTTCTTTCGAGTAATAACCTTTTAAAATTAATAGTGTTATCCCTGAGAGGTAGGCATTTTCTTAGAAATGTCATTCTTCACTTTTATTTAAATGATATTGTACTTTTAATGATAAAAGGCACAAAGCTGTCAAAGCAAAAAAATAATAATAATAATAAAAGCAATTTTAATAGCGACCAACTTAAATCTTTCTCCATTGAGGTGAAAGCTTTTCCAGGAATCTGGGGAAGATATAATTTGGAAGAAGGGTAGAGTTCCAGGTGAGGCACTCCCTAGATAGAACCCTCATCTGAGCAGAAGGCCCAAGGCTTCTGAGAAATAAGAAGTAGGATCTGTGTCTTGTGGGTGGTGTGTACACGTGTTGTTAGGTAGACAAGGGTCTGTTTGTTACCAGGGGACTTGGAGATCACCCTGAAGGGCTGCAGAAACTATTCCACTTGTCTCTAAATCCCTCCTGGGCTTCTGTCTTAGGGGTATGCATGGCTAAGGATTAGGGAGACTTTCTTCTCTTTGCCAAGTCCTAGGTTAGTGAATGGCTTCCCTGGTGGCTTAGATGGTACAGAATCTGCCTAGAGTGTGGCAGACCTGGGTTCGATCCCTGGGTTGGGAAGATCCCCTGGAGGATTGCATGGCATCCCACTCGAGTATTCTTGCCTGGAGAATCCCCATAGACAGAGGAGCCTTGAGGGCTACAGTCCATGGGGTTGCAAAGAGTCAGACATAGCTGAGTGACTCAGCACAGCACAGGTTAATGAATACGTTCTCTTAAAAAGATAGTGAGTGAAAGGTTCACAACTGAGAGACATAGGAGGATTTTTTTTTTTTTTGAAATGTGTTTGTTTTAATGAAATATAGTTGATTTAAAGTGTGGAATTTGCTCAGCGTTGAAATGTTCTTTTGAGGAATTTGTGAGGGAGAAAGTGGTCTTCCTGTCCTATTCCTCCTCCATCTTAGGACCGCCCCCAAGTTGATTTAACGTGTTGTATTAATTCCTGCTGTATAGCAAAGAGATTCAGTTACATGTACATATACATACTTTTTCATATTCTTTTCCAGTATGGTTTATCAGAGGATATTGAATATACTTCCCTGTGCTATACACTAGGGCTTTGTTGTTCATCCGTTCTATATATACTGGTTTGTATCTGATAATCCCAAACTTCTAATCCATCCCTTCCCCACCCCCTCCCTTAAACCCCTGTCCATAAGTCTGTTTCATGGATAAGTTCTTTTGAGTTATATTTTAGGTTCCACATATAAGTGATACCATATGGTATTTGTCTTTCTCTTGAAGTCAGGAGGGTTTTTAAACCAATTTTGTGTGTTTGTTTTTTACTCAAAATATCATTAAATATCAATTTAGCTATTCCTTGTTCTGTTTCTTCAGCCCTTGGCCAAAAAGTGAATAACGACTAGTCATTAGTTATTTCTGGAATCTGAGTAGAACCATTGACCCATGCTATCTTAGGAAGATTGACAAAGATAGATTCATCCAAAATTGAGCTCTGTGGCCATGAACGTGGCTCCTGTTCCTTCCCCTTGGGGTGGCAGTCTACTCTTTTCAATAGGAGATGAGCACCCAGGGTGACATTTGAGGCATCAAGAGGTGGATTTTCTTGATAGTCTAATAGAAATATTTCTGAGGGCAATCATGAGTATTCTCTCGATCTAGATAGTTATAAAGAGCAAAGAACACCTCATGCTTTTGTTCCTTGCCCTTGTTGTTACATCCATAAACCACTTCTTGGGAGTGGAATGGCCTCAGCCTTGAGAACCCACACTCTCCTGGAGGTCTTTACAAAATATGTGTTTCCTTCAACTTGAGGGCAGGACATTTAAATGGCAATTGACTAAGATGGTCAGCCTGTCTCCTGGATCAGTATCTCTGAAGAATAACATCTGGAAGCTGGGCCTGTAAAACCTTTTAAAAATACAAGGGTCAGTGCTTGATACTTGCGTTAATGAATTTGCTTGTGTTTTTTTTAGCCCAATCCTATGACTTCTCATCTGCTTCCAAACTATGCGCCTTTACCCCTCAATAATTCTTGTACAGGCTTCCCTAGTGGTTCAGTGGTAAAGAATTTGCCTGCCAATGCAGGAGACACAGGAGATACAGGTTTGATGCAAGAGATCCCTGGGTCAGGGGGATCCTCTGGGGAAGGAAATGACAACTCGCTCCAGTATTCTTGCCTGGAAAATTCCATGGACAGAGGAACCTGGCAGGCTACAGTCCAAGGAGTTGCAAAGAGTCTGACAAGACTGATCTACTGAACAACAGTTCCTGTATATGTTCACTCCTTTCTCACTTGTGATCACATCCTTCTTTGAATGGCATCCTTTTCTAATGCTGCTTGAATTGTGTCTTGTTTCACAGGAGGTTTACCCGCATTTTCTTTAACTCTTCGTAGAGTAGGGAGGGATTTCATACTAAGCTTATGAGAGAAATTAACTGATTTAGAAATATCCAAGACAACAAAGCCAACCTAAAAAAGGGAAAAAATGAACTTGATATGCTTGCTGCTACCCCCCTATAACTCTGATTTATAATCTCAGATCTCCTGTGATGGGACTGTCTTGTACATCATCTACCCTTGGGGTCTAGCACAGTGCCTAGATAATGGACATTCACGTTTGGTGTACGAAAAATGAAAGTTCTCAGTGGAGTGAAGGTGGGTGGCCTAAGATAGTGAACAGTTCCTAATCTCTAGCTGCCCCACCAAGATCAAGTCAAGTTGGGTGAGTGAGGAATATGGTCCTGGATGGGAAGTGAATCACTTATGTATTAATATTAACCACAAATGAGACCACTCCACACTTAGTGTTATAGCACAACAGCTATTTACTTGATTCAGAGGGTTGAAAGTTCAAGTTGGCCTCAGCTGAGTAGGTCATATGATCTTGACTGGCCCGTCCTCTAATATACTCAGTTTCCTTGACTGCAGGCTAGATAGGCGGTTCTGCCTCTGGGGGTGACTGGGTGTTAAAAAGGAGAGGAGTGGCTGGGCCATGTGTCTTCCATCCACTGTCTTGCTTCCCTGTTCACAGGGTCACAGCAGGGTTCTGAGGGAGAGGGGGTGCTAGAGTCTGAAAGTTTGTGTCCCCCCAGAATTCACATGTTGAAATCCTAATCCCTGGAATGATGGTATTAGAAGGTGGGAGCCTTTGGTAGGTAATTAGGTCTGGAGGGTAGAGTCCTCATGAATGGAATCAGTGTCCTCACAGAAGTGACTCCTAAGAGCACCTTTGCCCCTTTTGGCATGTGAGGACCCAGTGAGAAGTCAGTCCTCCATGAACAGGAAGTGAGCTCTCACCAGACACTGACTCCATGGGCACCTTGGTCTCAGAATTCTCTGCCTCCAAAACTGTGAGAAATAAATGTTTGTTGAACCACCCTGTTGATGGTTTTGTTATTGCAACCCAAATGGACTAAATCAGTAGGGAATGAACAAGTATTTTAAGACCTAGGCTTCAGAACAGGCAACAACATCACTTCTAGCACATTCTCTTAGCCATCTCAGGTTCAAAGGATGGAGAAGGACTCTTCCTTTTGACGGAAGTAGCTGCAAAATTACATTGCAAGGGGATGTGGATATACAAAGGAAAAGAATTTTGATTATTGTCTTTAAAAACAGCTTTGTTGTTTCATCGCTAAGTCATGTCTGACTCTTTTGCGATGGACTGTAGCCTGCCAGACTCCTCTGTCCGTGGGATTTCCCAGTAAGAATACTAGAGTGGATTACCATTTCCTCCTCCAGGGGATCTTCCTGACCCAGGGATCGAACCCACATCTTTGCATTGGCAGGCAGATTCTTTACCTCGGAGCCACCAGGGAAGACCCCAAACAGCTTTATTGAAGTATAATTAACATACCAACAAACAGTCCATATTTAAAGTGTATGCTGCTGCTGCTGCTAAGTCGCTTCAGTCGTGTTCGACTCTGTGCGACTCCATGGACGGGCAGCCCACCAGGCGCCCCCGTCCCTGGGATTCTCCAGGCAAGAACACTGGAGTGGGTTGCCATTTCCTTGGTACATATTGACATTCCCATATGCCTGTGAGACCATCCTCATAGTCAAGATTATGAACATGTCTGTCACCTGAAAAGTTTCCTATGCCCCTTGGTGACACTTCCCTCCTGTCCCTTCCCCCAGCCAGGTGACCACTGATCTGCTTTTGATTAGTTTGTGTTCTCTAGAATTTTATATAAACAGAACCATATTCTTTTTGCCAGCTGTTTCCTGTTCACATAATTACTCTGAGATTTATCCATGTTGAATCGTTTGCCCATGGTGTATCCCTTTTTATTTGTGAGTATTCATTTGTGTATGACAGTTTATCTAGTTATCACTGGTTGATGGACTGGGGTTGGTTCTGGATTTTTGGCCAGTACACATAAAGCTGCTGTGAATATTCACATGTAAGTATTTGTAGGGAGATACACTTTCATTTCTCTTGGGTAAATAGCTAGAAGTGGAATGACTGAATCATAAAGTAGTTTTATGTTTGTTTTTTTTGGTGAACCTGTCACACTTTGTTCCAAAGTGACTGCTGCACTATTTTACATTTCCACCAACAGTGTGTGAAGGTTCTAGTTCTCTAAGTCACGACTATCCCCTGGAATGGGTAACATTTCAAATTTTTCTACTCTAATAGGTATGCACAGGTACCACATTGAGGCTTTAATTTGAATTTCCCTAATAATTAATAAGTAAGCATGTCTTCATGTGCTTATTTGCCACAGATGTGTCTTCTTTAGTGAAGTGTCCGCTCAGATCTTATGCTTGTTTTAAAAGCTATTCTGTTTTTTTATTGTGGACTTTTAAGAGTAATTTTTTCTGGATATAAGTTCCTTTTCAGAAGTATAATTTACAAATATTTTCTCCCTTTTTGTGGCTTTTCATTCTTTTAACTGTGTCTTTAAAGAGCAAAAGTTTAAAATCTTGATGTTCAATTTATCAGTTTTTTTTCTTTTATGGATTGTGCTTTTGATGTTTTATCTAAAAACTCTTAATCCAAAGTCACTAAGGCTTTCGCATATGTGTTCTTCTAGAAGCTGTATAGTTTATTTTATAAAGTTTGTTGTTTTAGGCCCCACAAGTATATTGAGTTAATTTTTGTATGCTATGTGGAGGTATAGATTTCCAATTGTTTCCTTAATAGTTGTTGCAAGCATTATACTTTAGCAGTTAAATTACCTTTGCATCTTTGTCAGAATATCAGTTGGGTCTGCTTCAGAACTCTGTTTTGTCCCATTAAAGTACTTGTTGGTCTTAATGCTAGGATAACATGATCTTTCTTACAATTTTATAGTAAGACTTGCAATCCAGTCCCTTCACTTCCAAGGGAAACTGAAATGGAAACAAGAATGGGAAAGGATGCTGAGCCGGCAAAAACAAATGATATCTTCCATAATTTACCTCTAGTTCTAGAGCAGAGCTGTGCACTTGCTAAATGAAACTGTAAATTCAGCTACCATCGGGATACTGTCTCAAAGCTCTTTCTCCATCATAGTAACTTTTTCCATGTCACTGGGCACTGAGACTTCTTCAGAGAGGGCAGATTGATTGTGTATATTGGTACCATGCCTCCCTGCAGTGGAGCTGGGCTCCATTGATTTTTCAAACAGCCAAAGAGAGAATCCACACTATGAATGCATCGTGTGAACTCAATGTGACTAATAAAACGCCTCGTGAATCACAATGCCATACTGGCAATTACATTTATGTGGTGTGTATGTGTTCACTGAAATGTGGGCAGTTAGAACTGGCAGCCACCTGAGGCATCATCTAACCCAATGTTTCTTATGCTTTGAATTCTAGGACTGCTTTTAATGTTGTTTTTTCTGTCTCTATATGTTAGCATTTTATTCACATAATACCTGATTCTTGAGTGTATTCAGGAACCTTTGATTTTCTGACAGTTTGGAAACCCCTAGTTTAGCCATCCGGAGAAGGCAATGGCACCCCACTCCAGTACACTTGCCTGGAAAATCCCATGGACGGAGGAGCCTGGTAGGCTGCAGTCCATGGGGTCATGAAGAGTCAGACACGACTGAGCGACTTCACTTTCACTTTTTGCTTTCATGAATTGGAGAAGGAAATGGCAACCTACTCCAGTGTTCTTGCCTGGAGAATCCCAGGGACGGGGGAGCCTGGTGGGCTGCCGTCTATGGGGTCACAGAGAGTCAGACATGACTGAAGCGACTTAGCAGCAACAGCAGCAGTTTAGCCATCACCATTTTAACAATTGAGGAAATTAAAGAAATTTATAATAAAGAGAAGTGATTTACACAACATTCCACAACTGAGCTAGAACAACAACCTGGGTCACCTGGGCCCTTTTCCTGATATTGACGTTTTCCCCACTGCATCAGGCTGAACTTATTGCATATTCCATTGGAAGAGAAAGACTTGGCGTTCTTTAAAATAATACTGACATTTCAAGAGGAATTACTAGACAAGATTTTGTAGGCAAATTGAATTTTTTGCTTCTGTTCCTTTGATTTCACTTTTCAGAAGGAACTCATCCTTTTCCTCTGTGTCTAATACAAAGGGAAAGGGACCTGCCACTTATTCAGCACTTACTCTGAAGTTCTTTAATCCTCATGACAACCCCGTAGAGTAGCTATTATGATTCCCATTTTACAGATGATGAAAGGGGCTCAGAGAGAGGAAGAAAATTGCCCATGTTCTGCACAGCTAGTGATGGTTGTTGTTGTTCAGTTGCTAAGTTGTGTCTGATTCTTTGTGACCCCATGGACTCTATCACTCCCAATTTCCCTGTCCTTCACCATCTCCCAAAGTTTGCTCAAACTCATGTCCATTGAGTCAATGTTGCCACCCAACCATCTTTTCCTTTGTTGTCCCCTTGTCCTCCTGCCCTCAATCTTTCCCAGCATCAAGGCCTTTTCCAGTGAGTTGGCTCTTTGCATCAGGTGGCCAAAGTATTGGAGCTTCACCTTCAGCATCAGTCCTTCCAATGTATATTCAGGGTTGATTTCCTTTAGGATTGACTAGTTTGAGCTCCTTGCTGTCCAAAGGATTCTTAAGAGTCGTCTTCAGCACCGCAATTCAGAAGCATCAATTCTTTGGAACTCAGCTTTCTTTATGGTCCAACTCCCACATCCGTACACGACTATTGGAAAAGCTATAAACCTTTGTTGGAACAGTGATATCTTTGCTTTTTAATATGCTGTCTAGGTTTGTCATAGCTTTTCTTCCAAGGAGCAAGTATTTTCAAATTTCATGGCTGCAGTCACCATCCTGTGATTTGGAGCCCAAGAAAACAAAATCTGGAAAAGTTTCCACTTTTCCCCATATATTTGCCATGAAGTGATGAGACAAGATGCCATGATCATAGTTTTTTGAATGCTGAGTTTTGAGCCAGCTTTTTCACTCTCCTTTTTTACCTTCATCAAGAGATTCTTTATTTCCTCTTTGCTTTCTGCCATGAGAATGGTATCATCTGCATATCTGTTGTTCAGTTGCTCAGTCACGTATGACTCTGTATGACCCCATGGACTCCAGCATGCCAGACTTCCCTGTCCTTCACTATTTCTGGAAGTTTGCTCAAACTCATGCCCATTGAGTTGGTGATGCCATCCAATCATATCATCCTCTATCTCCCCCATCTCCTCCTGCCCTCAGTCTTTCCTAGCATCAGGGTGTTTTCCAGGATATTTCTCCCGGCAATCTTGATTCTAGCTTATAGTTTATCCAATCCAACATTTTGTATGATGTACTCTGCATGTAAGTTAAATAAGCAGGGTGACAATATACAACCTTAATATACTGCTTTCCCAATTTTGAACCAGACCATTGTTCCTTGTCCAGTCCTAACTTGCTTCTTGACCTGCATACAGGTTTCTCAGAAGGCAGGTAAGGTGATCTGGTCTTCCCATCTCTTTAAGAATTTTCCACAGTTTGTTGTAATCCACACAGTCAAAAGCTTTAGCGTAGTCAATGAAGCAGAAGTAGATGTTTTTCTGGAATTCCCTTGCTTTTTATATGATCTAATAGATGTTGGCAGTTTGATCTCTGGCTCCTCTGCTTTTTTAAAAAATCTATCTTGTACATCTGGAAATTCTGAATTCAGGTACTGTTGAAGCCTAGCTTGAAGAATTTTGAGCATTACCTTGCTAGCATGTGAAAAGAGCACAATGGTATGGTAGTTTGAACATTCCAGTAATGGTTGTACTTGCCAATCATTATTGCTGTGCCCTCTCTATTTTTTTTTTAAATAAACATTTTCTACAGATAAGAATGACTTCCCTGGTGGCTGAGTTTATATAGAATCTGCCTGAAGTGCAGGAGACTTGGGTTCAATCCCTGAATCGGGAAGATCCCCTGGAGGAGGAAATGGCAGCCTACTCCAGTATGCTTGCTTGGGAAATCCCATGGACAGAGGAGACTGGCAGGCTACAGTCCATGGGGTTGCAAGAGTCAGACATGACTTAGTGACTAAACTACCACCACAGATAAGAAAGGATATTTCAAAGATGCTGAGAATGTCAGTGGCTATTTTCTTAACACTTTGTCCAGGCAAAGTGTAACCAATGACAAAAACAATGACAAAGTAAGGAAGGGGTAAGTGCCTAACCTTCAGAGCTTCAAAAAGAACATGTGGTGACATCTAGGACTTGCTCTGGCTTTTTCAGGATCTCTTCCCCTTACAGCTAAAGCAGGGATCGGCTCTAGTGCCTGTGGGCCAGATTCCGGCTACCACCTCTTTTTATAAATAACGATTTATTGAAACACACTCAAGTCCATTCATTATCTATTGTCCTTGTTGGCTGTTTTTGTTACGATGGTAAATTTGAGTTTTTGTGATGGACATTGTATGGGTCACAGCACATACATATTTACTCTCTGGCCCTTTGTAGAGGTTTGCCGATCCATGGTCTAAAGGAAGAGTTTGCAAACCATATTCTCCAGAGACCTATTAAGTTCACTGAAGTGGAACTCAAAAGCCTCTTTCACCTGGGTGTGAGTGTCAGTTGACAGGATTCTTGCGGCCTAATTTACTTCAAACAGAGCAGTTCTGCTTTCATCTTAACTATATATTGGGTTTTCTCAGTTTGAATCTGTGTTAGGTCAGGGTGATGGATGGGCTGGGGACATTAGGTCAGATTCCTAGAGAGCTCTATAAATGTTTGTCTGACTGCTGACCATGCAGCAAAATCCAGGTACCTATGAAAAGTAATTTGGAGCTTTTGGCACTTTATCTTCATAACTATGGGAAACAGGAATTCTCCTCCTACCGCAAAGTTATACTTGAAGAGTTAGAAGGTTTCGAGTAAAACCTCGCTGGATATTTCACTCAGGACATATGCTCTATGACGGCCTTAAAGTTTGGGTGGAAAATAAGAGAAGTCTATAAAATAACCTATCAGAACTGATATTTTGGTTGTGGAAACTTTGACTGGTTTAAGAAGTGCCTGAGGCATATTACCACCTACAAGGCAGTACCTTCTTACAGGTAAAACAAACTGTATTTTTGTGACACTATTTCCCTGTTACTGAAACAACTGTACCACCTTGAATAGCTGGTCTGACATGACTTTAATGTCCTAGGTGAGAAAAAGAAAATTAATTATTTGATCTTTTGGAGCATATTTTTAATTTGTAAAAATGTCACTTTTGATCCAGTTCAATAACAGCATAGTGTCTTATATCAACTAATGTTTCTACTGATAATAATCATAAACTCTGAACAAAATACTAAAGAAAAGACATCTGAAGGCACTGGAGAGTGACCCACAGCAGGCAGAAACTGGAAGCTGTTAATACTTGAAAGAAGGAAACAGCACTGAATGGAATACACATTTATATGGTTTTCTCACTGGGGTTGGTTAGTCTAGTCTATGTTATAAGATGACTAGATCTGAGCCAGAAAGACACCATATCACTAACTTGACATGATACAAGGCAGAATTCAAAGCTGCCAAAGAAGCTGGAAAGTGAGGGAGATTTTTCAGAATGGAGAGGGAACACCCTTAATAGGTATATAAACTCGCCTTGAATCCTTGGCTGACTCTAAACTGCATACGCATAGGGGAGATTTCAAGAAGCTCAGCAGAAAGCAATAGCTGAAAGGCTAAATGATTTAAGCAGAGCTTTCAACTTCTACCTAGTAAAGAGGAGACAGAATTAAGAATTTTAGTTCTTCCAAGTTAGTAGGTCTTGGTAAATGCTTTGGGCTTTCCATTGAAATCTCAGCATATCTCTTGTCTAAGGGATTTGCCTTAGAATAAAGGGCCAAATACAGAAACAGATGCACCAAAATAAAGGGTAAAAATCAGGCTTTCATAAGATAAAAATGTCAATCAATAATTTAATGGTGTTTTGAAACAACACCTGTCAGAAGAATATGACAGAGTCCATAGCTGACCATATATCATGTAGTATATCCAATATACTAAAAATACTGGACATGCAGAAAATGTGAAATAAGAAACAGGAGAATGTGATCCATAATCAACAGGAAAAGTAATCAATAGAAAAAGGCATAAAATGAACCCAATTTTAAAACTAACAGACAAGCACTTTAAAGAAGTCATTGTAAATATTTAAAAGAAAATGTAGCATTGTTGAATAGATAGGAAGTTGAAATAAAAATAGGGACTTCCCTGGTGGTACAGTGGATAAGAATCTGCCTGCTAATGCAGGGGCATGGGCTCGATCTCCGGTCCAGGAAGATTCCATATGTTGTGGAGCAACTAAGCCCGTGTGCCACAGCTACCGAGTCCGCATGCTATAGCTGCTGAAGCCGTGTGCCTAGGGCCTGTGATGAGCAGCGAAAGAAGCCACTGCAGTGAGAAGCCCTCGCACAGCAACTAGTAGCTCCTGCTCTTTGCAACTAAAGAAAGTCTGAGCACAACATCGGAGGCCCAGTGCAACCCCTCAAACTGATAATGATTAACTTAGAAAATGAAACCATAAAAAGAAAACCAAGTAAAATTTTAGAGCTGATAGTTAAATCTAAATGCAGCACTCAGTGGGTATTTGGCCTTCCCTCCTGAGATGGTCCATATTTCCCTCATGGAACCAACCATAGATCCATTTGGTTAAAACAACAACAACAACTAGATACGTTTTACTCTTTACAGAAATAATATAAATGTTCTCTAACTTGCTTTAAGAGTACACATCTGCCTGTATATTGGAAAAGTATAAAGAAGTGCAAGGGAGTGAGGGGCAGCAAATTCAACATGGTGCTTGCCCCTGGGAAGAGTGAGGGAAGCGTGATAGGGAAGGAAGACACTGGGGGCTTCAGCTGGCAATATTTTACATCTTAAACTGGGTGCTGGCATTCTAGGACTTCACTGTGTTATTCTTTATTCCTTTCTATAGATCTTAGCTATTATGTTATGTGCTTATTTAAATGAAAAAATACATTATGAAAATGCAAATGGAGCTCTCCTTAATCTCTATTTTATTTATATCAATTATCTTTTTTCATAGTAACAATAATAAAGATGGACCAGGAATAACTGAGAATTTTGGCAGGAATTAAGGGTGTCATAGTGGAAAGTATAAAGTTGGAACTTAAGGGAAGATGATTCTTGATTATTAGATGTCACAGGTTCTCTGGAGGTCTGGTATGGAATGGACAATGTTCACAGGAAATTAGGAGGAAATTCTGGTAATAACTGTGCTGCTTGGCTACTTTTGTGTTTTTCTGTTTTGACGCAAGAAGCTGCTTCCAGACACAGAAGGTCTACCTGTTACCTTGTAGGGGCAGTGCTGCATATGGCTAGGGGGGTCCAACAGAATGCTCGGGACAGTGGTGGAACCTCTGCACCAGTGGAAAGAAGCTGTCCATGTCCATTCCTAGGGAGTTTCCCTTGTAAGCTCAAGTTCCACACCGAAGACTGAGGCTAGGACAGAACCAACAAAGGTGATGCAGTCAGTAAGTTCAAAGTGGGGAGCTAAGTAAGTCCAGGCAAACAAATATGGGGATAGGGACTGAGACACAGGAAGTCTGAGATCAAGTCTATAATGAAAATATTAATAGTTACTAACATTCATCTAGCACTTCACTACATAAAGAGTTCTAGATCATCTTATTAAATCCTCAAAACAAACCTAAGAGTTAAGGACTAATACTATGTCCATTTAATCTGAGGCTCTAATGCACATGGTAATAAGAGGAGAAGCTGGGAATAGAATTGAGGCTGTCTGACCCTAGAGTGTGTACTTAACCACATGCTGCTTCCTCAGTAAAATGTTGAGGAATAGGATGACTATAGCCAGGAGCTGATTCTAGTCCAGAATCAGAGTATCTAGAACTCAAGAATCTAGAAAAACAGATAAAGATCTTTAATCAAATGCAGTATCTGCTTCTGTACAGACTGAGCCTGTAACTCTCTATTCTGAAATATTTGCAGCAGGAGCAGATGGAGATTTTCTGGGCTTCAGGTATATGCAAATTAAGAAAACTCTTTAAGAAAATTAATACAAAAATGCTTCTTTTGAAAATTCTACCCCAAAATATGACCATATAAACATATAGCTAGGGTTTCTCCCAGGGCCTTAGAAGAGCCCAAGAAGGTGAGGAACCCTGAGGATTAAGCTTATTCAGTGGCAGCTGACAGCTGGCTTTGTATCTGGGGATCACATAATTTTGCTTTTTGTGAGTCTTTATTAATGTCCACCTCTTTACCTAGATAGAATATGGGGTTCCTATTTGTTACTTTATTTTATTGTCACATAGTAGGCATTCCTGAGTATTCTAAGATTCTAGGCTGAACTTTGTTTTTTTTTTGTTTGTTTTTGTCTTCTGTTAGAATTATCTTTCTGAGATTGGGAATGTAGCGTTTGGTCTAGCAGGGAAACAAAAGACATTATAAGTCTATAATAACAGAGTAAAGTCAGTATATGGAATTGGTTAGCCAGATGATAGAAGAGCTGAGAAGCCAGAGGATGTGGAAGCACCTTGGAGATTAGAAATTGCAGAAATCTGCTTCTACCCTTAGGGACTGGAGGATAAAGGAAGGAAATGGAATTACCAGTGCCAGAAGCCTAGGACTATCTGACAGCTATGGTAAGGACTGCCCAACAGCATAGGAATCTTGACAGAGGAGCTTTCTCCCAGATTCTGGGATAATGGAGGAAAGTCATCCACTGTCAGAGAGGCTGCTTGAGGCAGAGGGAGAACTTGGCTGGCTCCTTCCCTCCCTTGCTATTCAGGATTCCCACAATACCTTCTATTTATACTTAGGCAGAGTCATTTGGCAAGGGAGACTGGGAAAAGTAGTTTTATTCACTACAGAGCAAAGATTGGAAATCAGTTCAGTTCAGTTGCTCAGTTGTGTCTGACTCTTTGCGACCCCATGGACTGTGGCATGACAGGCTTCCCTGTCCATCACCAACTCCTGAAGCTTGCTCAAACTCATGCCCTTAGAGTTGGTGATGCCATCCAACCATCTCATCCAACACTTTGGCCACCTGATGTGAAAAACTGACTCATTGGAAAAGACCCTGATGCTGGGAAAGATTGAAGGCAGGAGGAGAAGGAGACGGCAGAGGATGAGATGGTTGGATGGCATCTCATCTCAGATTGGAAAGAGATGAGAGCAACAAGTCTCAGCATAAGACACAAGATGGTAAGGGATGTTTTAGGCTGAATTATATCATGACCCAAACATCCACTGTAGACCTAATCCCAGTTCCTCACATGTGACTGTATTTGGAGATGGGTTTTGTTAAACAGCAAATTAAGTTAAAATGAGGTCAATCAGATGGCCCTAGCACAATATGACAGGTGTCCTTATAAGAAGAGAACATTTAGACACAGATAAGCACAGAGAGAAGACCTTGAGGAGGACATGGATGGATGGCATAGGCCATCTGCAAAATAAAAAGAGAGGCCTTAGAAGAAACCAACCCTGCTGACTCCTTGAGCTTGGACTTCTAGCTTCCAGAGTCATGAGAACATACATTTTTGTTGTTTAAGCCACCTAGTCCGTGGCAGTTTGTCATGGAAGCTCTAGCAAACTAATACAAGAAAGGTGTATCATCCTGAGATATGGTGTTCCATTGTCTTTCCTGGAGATTGTCTCTAACACTCAATGGTTAAACCTGACTGTCCCCATGTTTCTTCAGCTTCTTATTTGCAGAAATCAGTTGGATCATTGCTGCCGATGGAAATCTCTTCCACCGCCATTTACTTCTCTTCCTCTTTCTTGAGGTTCTAGGAGATTCTTGCTATCTTGCTTGTGCATAGGATGTATCAATTAGTTGTCTAATTTCAGAAAGTGAGAACTTTGCTTTTAGGAAACAAAGAAA
The DNA here is from genome assembly GCF_042477335.2 of Ovis canadensis. Lineage (NCBI taxonomy): Eukaryota > Metazoa > Chordata > Mammalia > Artiodactyla > Bovidae > Ovis > Ovis canadensis. The sequence continues at coordinate 47,725,446 of NC_091266.1, read as the reverse complement.
TGGTAAAATATGCTTCTGAAACTATCCAACTCCTCAAGGCAAAACAGAAACTTTGGAACGGTCTCAAATCCTACATGGGAATGGTTAAATAATAATTTCCTTAAGGCCAGATGGCAATTTGATGCTTTAGAGGCAAACTGCTGCCTTTTCATTTTTCCCTTTGCTGCTCCACAATTCATGTGGATCAGGACAACGGGAGCGGGAGGAAGAACGTTCTGCATTTTCTCCCCATCTGTTCCTATGAGGCCAGGGTGATAACAATATGGCATTCACTGTGGGATGCCAACGTGGGGCCCTAGACTTGGACCAGCAGAATCCTATTTTATTATAGGAATTTGTACTAATCAACCCTAAAGGCAAATGTGGCAAATTTCAGAACCTGAAAATATGATCACTTTTTTCCAATTAGGTAGTAAAAAGAACATTGTATTTGGCAACAACATACCAGGACTCAGGGTCTGGCTATGGGACTTCCCATCTGTGTGACCTTGGGCAAGGGTCCTCTTCTCTTAGGACACGTTCGTCTCATCCATCAAGTGTGATCAATACCTGATATACTGGGCCATGTGAACTGATCAAATTAGACAATGTGTGAAGATGGGTCTCTAGCCTTGATTTAGGGCTCTGCACACAGAAGTAGTGTTTATTATTTTCTTACAATCCCAGGGTATGAAATCAAATTTTTAGAGACCGACGACTCTGCTTTCTGTCCTCCTTTGTTGAATATGTATAAGAACAACCACCACCCTGAAGCTCCACAACCTCAACCCAAACTGAGTTGTTTATAATTAAGAGCCTTGATTTCTTCTCATGGTAGAGACACTGGAAATGTTAAGACAGCCTACAATGGTAATTCCCCTAAATAAAAATCTATATCCAAGTTATTTTTCTCCAAAATAATTTCTTTGAATATAGTATTATGCATGTACTAGGGTGACTTTTTGTCAGTTTTATTAAAATGTAATTTGCATGCAGTTCAGTTCAGTCACCCAGTCATGTCTGACTCTTTGCAACCCCATGGACTGCAGCACGCCAGGCCCCCTTGTCCATCACCAACTCCTGGAGTTTACTCAAACTCACCTCCATTGAGTTGGTGATGCCATCCAACTATCTCATCCTCTGTTGTCCCCTTCTCCACCTGCCTTCAATCTTTCCCAGCATCAGGGTCTTTTCAAATGAGTCAGCTCTTCACATCAGGTGGCCAGAGTATTGGAGTTTCAGCTTCAACATCTGTCCCTCCAGTGAACACTCAGGACCGATCTCCTTTAAGATGGACTGGTGGGGTCTCCTTGATGTCCGAAGGACTCTCAAGAGTCTTCTCCAACACCACAGTTCAGAAGCATCAATTCTTTGGTGCTCAGCTTTCTTTATAGTCCAACTCTCATATCCATATATTACTACTGGAAAAACCATAGCTTTGACTAGACGGACCTTTGTTGGCAAATTAATGTCTGCTTTTTAGTATGCTGTCTAGGTTGGTCATAACGTTCCTTCCGAGGAGTAAGCATCTTTTAATTTCATGGCTGCAGTCACTATCTGCAGTGATTTTGGAGCCCCCAAAAATAAAGTTGGTCACTGTTTCCACTGTTTCCTCATCTATTTCCCATGAAGTGATGGGACCAGATGCCATGATCTTTGTTTTCTGAATGTTGAACTTTAAGCCAACTTTTTCACTCTCCTCTTTCACTTTCAGCAAGAGGCTCTTTAGTTCTTCTCACTTTCTGCCGTAAGGGTGGTGTCATCTGCATATCTGAGGTGATTGATATTTCTCCCTGCAATCTTAATTCCAGCTTGTGCTTCCTCCTGCCCAACATTTCTCATGATATACTCTGTATATAAGATAAATAAGGAGGGTGACAATATACAGCCTTGATGTACTCCTTTTCCTATTTGGAACCAGTCTGTTGTTCCATGTCCAGTTCTAACTGTTGCTTCCTGACTTGCATACAGATTTCTCAAGAGGCAGGTCAGATGGTCTGGTATTCCCATCTCTTTCAGAATTTTCCATGGTTTGGGGTGATCCACACAGTCAAAGGCTTTGGCATAGTCAATAAAGCAGAAATAGATGTTTTTATGGGACTCTCTTGCTTTTTTGATGATCCTTTCACCAATTTAAAGTGTACCATTCGATAAGCTTTGACAAATGTATAGTCTTAAAATCACTACCACAACTGGCAGGGTAATCTTTGCAGACAATGGTTTACCATTTTCTCTTTCCACTTCCACAACAGGAAGCAGGCTCTCACTCCCTGATTTAGAGGAGTTTTGTGACACTGCAGAGGGCAAACAGTCTGCAAGACTCATGGCTTCCTGACTTTGCTCTTTAAAACCATCAGCCCATGGAGGAGCTTATGCTAGACATCCTGGTGGGGAAGAGATGGAGTGCCTTGGAGAGAAACAGGAAGGAATATGATGATGATGATAAAGGCAAGGATGAAATGCCAGGTTCCAATTTGGGGGCCTTTAGATATATTGGCTCACTCAATACTCATAATATCCTTTGAGGAAGGTTCTGTTTCTGTTCCCATTTTATGGGTGAAGAAGCTGAAGCACAGAGAGGTTGAGGCTTTTATCCGAGGAAACTTGGCTTACATGTGATAGAACTAGAGTTTGAGCCCATAATCTGCTCTACAGCATGAAAGTGAAAGTGTTACTACATCATGTCCGACTCCTTGCAACGCCATGGACTGTAGCCTGCCAGGCTCCTCTGTTCATGGGATTCTCCAGGCAAGAAGAGTGGAGTGGGTTGCCATTCCCTTCTCCAGGGGATCTTCTGACCCAGGGATTGAACCTGAGTCTCCTGCACTGCAGGCAGATTCTTTACCATCTGAGCTACCAGGGAAGCTTTACAGCATAGTCCATAAACAGAAATGAAAGGACCTTAACAAAACTAGAAAAAAATTTCTAGAATCCAGAAAAATGAGAGGAATTTTGGTTTTTGTGGGTTGTGGGAAATGTTACCGTGCTACTTTGGGGAAGAATGGTCTCACTATAGAAGTCCAAGCTCTGAAAGCACCTTACAAACTAGGATGACAGATTAGTCAAGACTGAAAAATATGAGAGGTACCTCAGTGCCATGGTGTAAGTGGGGGACTCTGTGTCCTTTGCTCTATGTCTGTGGGATGGTTTCTAAGACTGATGGAGCTTATATATGCAGCTAGTCCATCAGAGGAGGTGTTGGAGATAATATTAAATAGATTTAATATATCATCTTTTATTACTTTTTGTTCCCTTGAGTTCATGGACTGAGATTCATGCCCATTGCCCATAATTTTCATATGTTGTCAAATTTAGTTATTCCTAATTAAAAATGCAAACTCTCATATTATAGCACTTAGAAAAGGAAAAATGGTATCCACTATTAAAATTCCAGATCTGAATAATATTCCCTGAAGGGAAGACTCTCCCATCCTTGAAAACCATCATTTTCATTAAGCTTTCCTTTCTGGTATGTTAAAGGGGCATAAAGACAAAGGGTAAGATTAACTTACCAGTTATATCTTAAAAATCAAAATGAGATAGGAATATCAATGTTAGCTCCCCAACTTTTTAATCTCCTCATCTATTATCTTCTAGAATGACCTGAGGGTTAAAACAGCATAAGAATGATGATGTCACTCATGATTTAAAATTTAATGCTATTAATGTATGCTTGCATTATAATACTAAGTGAAAAAAAGCAGTTTAAAACTGCAATACTGATTATATAATTTGTCTGATTAAAATTATTCTACTCCTCTCCTCAACTTGGTATCCCAGACTAGAGAAATCTCTTCCACTCTCCCAGGCAGCACCAACAGGAACCAGTGGAGCCCCAGAAGTACCAGATAAACCAGGCAACCCAAAATAAAACCACAAAGGCTCTGAAAATTAAACTTACTGTAGCTATAGTCCAGGAAAGTTAAGCCACATGAGCTAAACCTAAATCTAAACACTGTGTCTTAAATCTGTAACCAAACTCATCCCTTTTATTCTATTACTTAGAAGCAAGTCACTGGGTCCAGCCTATACTCAAGGGGAGGGCATTATATAAGGGTGTGAACATTGTCAAAAGGTGGGGATCGTGGTGGCTCAGATTAAAGGCTGCCTACAATGGTCTACCCTCTGGCCCCCAATAATTCACATATGTTTCACAGGCAAAATGTCTTCTACCATTACAGCAGCAGCTCAAAGTCTGCGAAACCACCATCTATCTACATCAGGTTCAGGTGGGATGAGGCTCCCTGACTGTAGTTAAGAGCTTCTTCAGTACAGTTACAGTATGAGCATCTGTGAGTCTAAAGGGACAGTTATCTGCTCCCCTTGCCCACAAGGTACCATGGTGAGACAAGCTTAGGATAACTGCTCTAGATTTTCCTGTTCAAAGAGGAAAAATGCGAGCTACAGAGCAGTAACCCATCTAAAGTAGCTCTGAAATCTGTGAAAAGTGTCTCAAACTTTGTAATTATGCTTGCTGTGGCCACACTCTAAAATTCCCATTGAGATAGCATCCTTATCTTAGCTCGGCAGAGACTCTGGTATACGGGAGTCAGACCGACCAGGGTTTAAATGCTGCGTCTCTCACCTCTCAATCCCTCTGAGCTCAGTTTTCTTCTCTGTGAGGTGGGAATCATGCTTTTCTCTCACAGGGTTGCTAGGAGGGTGAAAAGGAAAAGGATTCATGTGCAGAGCTCCTAAGAGATGATTGGAATCAGAGTGAACACTCAGTAGAAGCTCATTTCCTTCTACCTTCAGTTAACTAGTGAGTGAGTAAAATCACCTGATAAACTAATTTATGAGAAGGTCATTGGAATGTTAGCGATTGATTCTGATAGGCTTAATGTAGTTCCAGTTAATGGCTTATGCGTTCCTGTGTGGTCAGTTTCTACTCCAGGTGTCTATTAAAGCAGAAAAGGCCAGTAGGTACCATGCAGGCTCAGGGCTGGATGCTGGACCTTCCTTTCAGCTAAGTGGACAGGGATCTGATCTTGATGCTTTGTCAAGGTGTCATAGGTCTTGTGCAGGTCTGAAACTGTAAGAGTTAGAGGCTACTTTGCATGGGAGGCTCCAGACTGACTGGAGGCAATGGACTGGTTCTGCATTGTTTCCCTGATTCTGAGGCAGTCATCTTGAAAGGGCGTGTAGGATTGCACTTATGGAGAACTTCATATGCCAGACCCCCGGGGCTGAACCATGGCTCTACCATCTACTATCTCTATGACCTTGGACAAGTCACTTCATGTTTGTTTGTTTGTTTGTTTTTCTTTGCCTCATTTTTAGTAGTAATTGTGTCTACCTTACAGGATTATGGTGAAGATTCAGTTCAGTTCAGTCGCTCAGTCATGTCCAACTCTTTGTGACCCCATGAATCGTAGCACGCCAGGCCTCCCTGTCCATCACCAACTCCTGGAGTTCACTCAGACTCGCGTCCATCGAGTCAGTGATGCCATCCAGTCACCTCATCCTCTGTTGTCCCCTTCTCCTCCTGCCCCCAATCCCTCCCAGCACCAGAGTCTTTTCCAATGAGTCAACTCTTCGCATGAGGTGGCCAAAGTATTGGAGTTTCAGCTTCAGCATCATTCCCTCCAAAGAAATTCCAGGGCTGATCTCCTTCAGAATGGACTGGCTGGATCTCCTTGCAGTCCAAGGGACTCTCAAGAGTCTTCTCCAACACCACAGTTCAAAAGCATCAATTCTTCGGTGCTCAGCTTTCTTCACAGTCCAACTCTCGCGTCCATATATGACCACTGGAAAAACCATAGCCTTGACTATGACTTAATTTAAATATAGCAATTAGAACCATTCCTAGCACAGAGGAAGCACTATGTACATGTTGATTGCTGCTTTTATTCCACTGGAGCCATGGTGGCTGATCTAGGGGGAGCCTGGGCCATGACAGAGGAGCCACTGGACGGATGCCATCAAGTCAGAGAGAAAAGGAGAGAGTGCCGTGGCTACTCTCTTCCTCCCCCACCCTACTTTTCTCATGGGATCTCCCACTGGCCAAGCCAGAAGTCAGCCTTTGGGTGTCAGCTCCCAACTGTACAAAGGAGACCAATGGAACAATAAACAATGGATCTGCAAATTAAGGAGGCTCAGGACTGGCATGGTATACCATTGCCACAAGCATACAGGGGAGCATTTATACTCCCCAGCTTTTAGAGGCAGGGATTAAAGCTGAGGGAGAGGAACTAATGGTTCAAATATTCAAAGCCTGTGAAGTGGCAAAGGCAGGAATAGCATCCAAACCAGCTTAACTCCAAAGTCATGTCTACTTATGGTGCAGCAAAGTTGCACCCTTGGTTCAGTTCTATAGCCTGCATAGAGTCTGAGGTCCACAGGTAGCACATCCTCATTGTATTTGATTGTATTTGGGGACTCTTCAGGTGTGTGGGTGAGTAGGTGGGAGAGCTCTTTGGATTCTAGAGACCTAAAGCTTTTCTCATCAGACCATGGCTCAAGGCTTCTACCACCCTGGAAAGCCAAACTAGGCATGTCAGAATCACTTGTGGAGCTTCTTAAACTCAAGTCTCTATCTCTGGAGATTCTGAATCAAGCTTATAGGGGCCTAGAAATTGAAGATGATGCTGAAGTCTGGCCTTGACTGGTATCCTCTCATCTTAACCGTCTGCTCTGGTGACCTGAACAAGTGGTCAGGAGTTGCTTTGTTCAAATTAAATTAGTCTTTAAAAGTCATATTCTCACCCAAGATGGTTTTGCAGCATCTGGGCTGAATGTAGGAGGAGGCAAAGACAATTTTTGGGCCCCAGAACCCTACAAAGAGGCTCACCAGCATACTCTAGAATGCTCTGATGTTTGAGTACATGTACATTCAGTTGAGTCCAACTCTTTGCGACCCCATAGACTCTAGCCTTCCAGGCTCCTCTGTCCTTGGAATTTTTGAGGCAGGAGTACTAAAGTGGGTTGCCATTTCCTACTCCAGGGGATATTCCTGACCAAGGGATTGAACCCATGTCTCTTGCAGCTCCTGCATTGGCAGGCGCATTCTTTACCACTCTGCCACCTGGGAAGCCCAGAATGCTCTGGTATTTGCTATTAAACTGCCATTTGATGTGCAAATACATTAGTCCCATACTACATGAGTTTGAGCAAGCTCTGGAAGTTGGTAATGGACAGGGAAGCCTGGTGTGCTGCAGCCCATGGGGTCGCAAATAGTCAGACACGACTGAGCGACTGAACTAAACTGAGGTTTTCTTTGGAACTAGGAACTCTCTGTCCTGTCTATCTTTTTTTGCTACTATTTGATATGCCAGAATTTCATGCTCACTTCTGAGAGTCTGTGAAGATTCTCGAACAAGGACTGCTTGGCACACAAATGAATTCACTTACTCTGTCCCCAGGTACTCAAACTTCTTGAGCTGGAGTGGAACTGTCTCAGGACTGAATATTTAGAGACACTGTGTGAAGAGTAATTCAGTGTGTGATTGTCTCTAAATAGGAGTCTCACCTCAAGATTGTTTTAGAAGAAGAAGAAAGGAAAGCTAGGATGAAATTCTACTCATTTGTAAAGGCATCAATTTTAGTTGCACATTACAATAAGTGTAGAGCTTTAAAATATTGATGCAAATAAATATTTCACCCACAGGCATTCTGATTAAATCAGTCTGTGTGATGGGCTTGGGCATTAGTATGTATTTTTTAAGTTCTCTAAGTGATTCTAATGAATAAATGAATTGGGAAGAAACAATTGTAGTGCCTTCCTATGTCTAACTATTATACGCTTTGAAACTAGGCAAGCCTTTCTTGTTACAAGATCTCATATCTACTTTAAAAGTCTTGCTTTTATCTCTCTCCTCATATCTAGGCTCAAAATAGGACCTCACTGTTAATGTTTCAGTGAACAGTTAGGACTGGCCTCCAGTTACCGGCTTCAAATACAGTATGATAGATTGTTTTTTTCAAATGCAAAATCTCAGGACAGAAAGTTGGAAAATAAAAGGTGTGCAATTCTGGTTAAACATAAAATTTTGATTTGCAAATGGGGTCGCAAAGAGTCGGACACGACTGAGCGACTGAACTGAACTGAACATCATTTAATCTAACTCATAACGTTAACTGTCATAACTAACAGTAAACTTTCACAGTACACCAAACTCTGTGCTAAGAAGTTGACATGTATCATCTCATTTAATTCTCATTGCGTCTCTATCATGTAAGTTCTGTTACTCTTCCTGTTCCATAGGTGAGAAAACTGAGGCCAAAGAAGGTAAGTACTTGTCTGATAAGCATAGCTAATAAGTGCTACCCTCGAACCAGGCTTCTTTTCCCAAAACCCACAATCTTAATGACTTCACCATCAATGTGGGCATTCCTTATAGTGCATATTGTCTGTAGGGCCATTCATTGGCAAGTTTATGTTCTGAGTGCCATATCTGCAGGTCCAGAGATACAGGGTCTATGAGTTAATCCTGTAGATGGAATGCTTTAGGGAAGTTCTGTATTGGAGTTTGTTTTAGGTAGGAGTCAGAGCCTGAACATGCTCCTCAGAAGGGCAGTGTGTCCAGCTGTAACCTTGTCAACTTCGGGTGGTTTTGTGATCTCCCCACTTTTAGAGGGGCCCACTTCCACCATCTTCATCCTTGAGGCATCTGTAATCAGTCTCCACTCTTGGACATCCGTATTTGCTCTTCTTAGATGGATCAGGCCCTGTGTAGTTCAGCCCAAGCTGCTTTGGAGGAGAAAGCCCTCTGGTTGGTGCTCCTGTTGGAATCTTTTCTTGGCTGGTGTAATGCTCTTGTAATTTTCCATCTTCCCCCACACAGACCCTTGGTCTTTGGCCATATATTCTGGTCTCTTTCCTCATGGATCCATTTGCATGCACTCATTTTCTAGCTCATTATTGCAGTGGCCATGATGATTACAACTGGCTTCTTAATTCATAGCTACTCTAATCATTAAGACAATTATGGTTAATTCACAGCAGCTCTTATGGTTATTATTATTCATTTATTCCATTTCATTTTTAATATAATTACGGTTTAAGCCAGGACATCCCAGGTCTGCAAGCAGTTAGGGTACACTAGGCGGTGCAGGGCAACCAAAACAGCATGAGCCTCTTTATTGAAAAACAATGCTGTAATAATAAAGGAAGTTGAGAAGGAAAAAAAATCCTCACTTCCTTGCTCTTGCAAAACTATTTTAATTTTTCCTATTTCTTTCTCAATTACTCGAATGCTTTTACTCTGGTACTTGCAGTGTGAACATGATTTTGTATTTTTTTTCCTTCTAGTTAGCACTACACCAAATACAATTCTCCCTGTTGTTTTACTGTCTCCACACATTTTATGTTGGACACAGACTTTCTGAGTTAAACTGATACATTTTTGATGCTTTGCTTGTATCTTGAGGTTTTCTTGAGTCTGTGAGAGGATACACGTGCAGCTGATTAGAAGAAGGACCCCCCCCCCCCAAAAAAAAAAAAGGAGTTTCAATACCTGCTAGTTCTGATTTTTTTCCCAGATTTATACCCAGGGGTGGAATTTCTGGATCACATGGTAGTTCTATTTTTATGTTTTTCAGGAACCTCCATACTGTTTTACATAGTGACTGCACCAATTTACACTCCCACCAGCAATGCACAAGGGTTCCTTTTTTTCCACATCCTCACCAACATTTTTTATTTGTAGACTTTTTGGTGATAACGTTGTGATTTGCATTACTCTAATAATCAGTGATGGTGGGTATCTTTTAATGTGTCTGTTGGCCATCTGTGTGTCTCATTTGGAAAAATGTCCGTTCAGGTCTTCTGACCATTTTTTGGATTGAGGTGTTTTTTTTTTTTGGATTGAGTTGTATGAGTTATTAACCCTTTGTTGGTCATTTGCAAAGATTTTTCTTCCATTCCACAGGTTGTCTTTTTATTTTGTTGATGGATTCCTTTGTTGTGCAAAAGCTTTTAAGTTTAATTAGGTACCATTTGTTTATTTTTGCTTTTATTTATTTTGCCTTAGATCAAAAAAATAATCCTACAGTTTATGTCAGAACAAATCAGGAAGTATACAGTTAAGGTACAGATTTCAATGATAATAAAAACAAAACTAGCTAATATTTATTCAGTGTTCACTATGTGTGAGTCATGTCCAGAATCTTGTTTAATCCTCATGGCAATCCTACAAAGTAGTTATTATTTTTATCTTTATAAATAAGGTAACAGGGACACATAGAGGTTAAGTAACTTGCCAAGATTGCAGAGCTTAGTGTCAGAACCAGGATTCGACCAAGAAGCGAGATAGGCCTGTTGCTCTCCGCACGTGCCGTGGGACCTTGAACACATTTCTTCCCTTTGCTGAGAGAAGTTTCTTTCTGACTCTAAGAAGAGATCTCCTTCCTCTAGGGTCCTGGCTGAAGAAATAGCGTCAGGACTGCCTGCCATGTCAAGGGCGGCATTGGGCATGCAGAGGAGCAGATTGGCACTTCACTGGTACTTCTGAACTTAGATTGTCTACTGAGTGGCCTGTGGCAAAAAAACAAAAAAAGAGGTGTTGAATTCCCTTTGTTCTCCCCTTTTATGTTGCCCAAAGGAAAACCAAAGCAAAAACATGCCCTTTGAAGCTCTTTTCTATATGAAAAAATAAACAGACCCCTTTGCAGTGAGAGACTTCAGACTTGAAGCAGGATTCAGTTAAAGCTCCCTCATCGCCAGTGCCCTGGGGAGAAGCCCCTGAATCTTTACATTCCTTTATCCCGTTCACCAAATTCTCTTCGTGACTATTTCCATTCTATTTAAGCTGCACAAATGATATACTTTGAGCATCCTTTAAATAATAAAAAGCCCATGAATATGCTAGCTATGAATAAGCGTGATTCTTATGTTCAGAATGGCAATGGCCATGCTTTGAATTGGTGGAGAGGGTGTGAAGAGGAGGAAAGGAACTTATCTGGGGGAGTGATCTTGGCAGCATCCTCTGGGGTCCTCATAGACTTCTTCTTGCTCATCCCCTTCCTCACCCACATATACACAGACACACACTTCTTTGATAAGAATGGTTTAAGCTGCCGTGGCCACCAGTTACTCTACCTGTGTGTGCTTAGTCTCTCAATCAGATCTACTCTTTGCAACCTTTTGGACTGTAGCCCACCAGGCTCCTCTGTCCATGGGATTGTCCAGGCAAGAATATAGAGCATATTGCCATTTCCTTCTCTGGGGCATCTTCTCCATGCAGGGATCGAACTTGCGCCTCCTGCCTCTCCTACATTGCAGGCACATTTTTCACCTGCTGAGCCATTGGGGAAGCTTCTGAGTCATCATAACAAGATATTCCTGCCCAAGACTGGTCCTTGAAATATCCTCAGAGCACAGAGGCTCTACTTTTTGTTCCCTTTGATCTTGTAACTCACACTGTCCTCTTTGGGAACCTACAGCATATGTCCTTCATCCCACATTCCCCAAGTTCCAGCAAAGAGCAATGCGACCTAATTCCCACAGACTTTGACTTGGAGCCTTGTATTACTGATTTTGCTGTTGTAGGCTTTTGAGCCTGGTTAAAGAGGTGGGTCAAATGGTAAAGAATCCCCCTGCAATGCAGGAGACCCAGGTTTGATCTGTGGGTCAGCAAGATCCCCTGGAGAAGGAAATGGAAACCCTTTCTAGTATTGTTGCCTGGGAAATCCCATGGACAGAGGAGACTGGGTATAATCTGTGGGGTTTCAAAGAGTCAAACATGACTGAGCAGTTGAACAACAACAAAGGAGTAAGACAAAGATCATAGGCTGGTGGATCCACTCAAAAGAAGGATTTCGTTTGGCTTGCATATTTATGAAATATTAAACTTCATGAAATTTCACATGGAAGTCATATGCGTTAGCTTTCCTTGATGTTGGATGGGCTCACAACATGGCAATTACCATCTTCCCATTTGACAGTACTTGATTGGTGCTGAGCAGGGGCATTACAGTCCCCTTGATGCATTTATGTCCCCAATTGGTTCCTTTGCATTTAGGTTTTCAATGCCTGATTTAAGGTCTGAGTGAGGATAAAGGTAGAGACTGGAGTCTGGTGGTTTTTGTGATCATAGCCATACTGGCCTGCTAGCATCTATGCGGACCATGAATCAACTGCCTACCTACCATTCCCACCTGATGGATGACCCTGGTCAGCCAGTGCGGGAGTGGTGTTGCTGGTGAGGTGGCGGTTACCTGTCAGTCAATCTGTAGGGCCCGCACCTTGCACTGGTCACTCTGTACACTGTTATTGCCTAACACTGAGTTCAGCCCAAGGACTGAGTGTGCAGAAATTCTGGTCAACCTTCTAGGCACTTACCCCTTTCTTGAGAGCCCACTCTTTGGTTGCTGAAATGGTTTGCCTTGTTGATGCAATCAATACATTAGTTGGTTTCTAAGAAAATTTTCACTTGTATCTTAATTTTTTGGTCAAGGATCGTAGTTCCTGGATGAAGGATTGAACCCATGCCCCCTGCAGCGGAAGTGTGGAGTCTTAACCACTGGTCTGCCAGGGAATTCCCAATAGATTAGTTGTTAGGGTGAAATGTTTTTAGCCAGTGGCAGCTATTCATTTCACACCATCCCCCTTGCTCTGTAAGAATATTGCTTTACCCAAGCTATATTCCATCAATTTTGCACATGCATTTACACGCAGACACTGCCGCATTCTCACTTTCTCCAACCTTTTTGCACCAGGACAGGGGTTCAAATATAAAGGATTGGACTATGAGGGGAGCAAATCCTGGTCCCTGGTCCCTTCTCTCTCTAACCTCCAGAACCACTCACCCTCCAGTCAGGCAATGAACTCTCATTTTTTTAATGGCATGTAAAAAATCCCCCCTCTGCTGCTCTAAGGCAATCCTGATTGGTATTTGGTCAACTCATTATAGATCTGATGCCTCTAACACTCTTACTCAAGTAATTATCTCTGCAGTCAAGTGTTTTGGTGTTTTTTTTTTAAGCTGAAATATTCAAACAGACAGAGAGTAACATCTATTTCTAATTTTTCTTCCCAGAAAACAGAACAGGCTAATTTTTCCTTCCTCCCTTAGCAGCAGCTTTTGGTTCTTTCAGAGGTTAACATCAAAAGATTGTGATCCAGTCCTATTAGACCAATGGCTTTGAGGTTGTTCTGAATGCAAATAATCTCTCTGCAAATGATACCACTCTTGCTTTCATGCTTATATTCTCGTTGCCAATTATCCCTCGAACATTTCATACCAGATATTATTCACTAAGTGGCCAGGATGATTTCAGAAGATTCTTTCTAATCAAATCTGGCTGCAAACATAAAATAAAGCAAAGTAATTGCCCTGAGAGGCCCACTGCAAACATCTGCCTCGTTTTTTCCGAACTCACTTTCCAGGTTCAACAAAGAAGAAATTCAGGGCCCAGAGGTGAATCTCCCATTCCCCATAAATGTATCTCATCTGAACTGGGCTCTGGCCCACTTCTTAAAATTGAGTTATACTCTGGACACATATCCTTCAGCTTCCTTAAGCCATAAATAGAAGAAGGGATTCAGAATGCCAGGAATGAGGGTTTTTCTTTGTTTGTTTGTTTTTTCTTTTCAAGTAGTTTGAGCAGACAAGCAGAGTCAATTGTGTGTGGAGAGATTGAGAAAACAGCATTATTATCAGGGCTGGTACCTTCTTTTCAATTCACTACTATTGATTCAAACTTGGCAAAGGAGTTCATTGTTCATTTGCATGACATTCACATCACATGCTGTCTGATAACTAGCTATGTCTTCTAATTTTTATTCTTTGAAACACTGATGCCAGGTGCCAGATAGCATGATGGATTTGTTCCAATTTGCTTAATTTCCAACTGAAACCAGCTGAGATCTGAAAAACTGGTTAGTAGTATCACTTAGAAAATGATATCCCAAAAAGAGCTATGGAACAGAAAATGTTCTCAAGTACAGCTCCATTTCAAATCATATTGCAAACCTGATTGCATATGCAAACCTGGATTGAGACAGCTCCTCTGTTCAGTTCAGTTCAGTCGCTCAGTCGTGTCTGACTCTTTGCGACCCCATGAATTGCAGCACGCCAGGCCTCCCTGTCCATCACCAACTCCCGGCGCACACTCAGACTCACGTCCATCGAGTCAGTGAAGCCATCCAGCCATCTCATCCTCTGTTGTTCCCTTCTCCTCCTGCCCCCAATCCCTCCCAGCATCAGAGTCTTTTCCAATGAGTCAACTCTTCCCCTGAGGTGGCCAAAGTACTGGAGTTTCAGCTTTAGCATCATTCCTTCCAAAGAAATCCCAGGGCTGATATCCTTCAGAATGGACTGGTTGGATCTCCTTGCAGTCCAAGGGAATTAAATGCCTCTGTTCCATATTAGAGGTTGGTGGATATTGTGTAAAACCTGCGGGTCTGATGTGAGTAGCGGGGACTAAACCCAGTGAGAGTGAGCTGCATGCACTCTGCTGTAACAGGTAAAAAAAATACAATTACACTAGATATTGCTATGTGAATTTCACACAAATTCCATGAGAATTATCTGTTCAGAATAAAACTCTTTCTTCTCCAAATACCAAAAACAACTTTAGTGGATTTTTGTTTTTTATGGAGTAAAATGCCCAATGTAAAAGAAGAACTCAGCCTTTCATGACCTTGCCCTAAGGTCTATTTTTCCATGCTTCTTTACTTCCATTGTAGGACTGAGCCAGAGCAAATTTCTTGCTCTTCCAGGTTCCTGGGCCTTTGCAGTGCTCTCTGCCAGAGGAAGCTTAAGAAGCTTCAGGAGTAACCCAGAAATATGAGCAGGACTTTTCATCTAGTTGCCTCTGTCTTTCTTGCTCCTACCCCCACAGTCTTCTAGCATCCTTTCTTGCCCAATCTATTGGCCATATAATGATGTCTGTATTCCCTTTTGTAATAGTCGAACCGGAACCCTGTTCTCTCTTCTACTTTTTAATGGGATAGACCCTTTAGGATGCTAAGACCATCATTCTCGGGCATCTAGATATGTGTAGCCTAGGGGCTCTCAAACTTAGTGTCCATTAGAGTCCTCTTGAGGACTTTGATAACACAGATTGTTGGTCTGCACCCCCTGAGTCTGATTTAGGAAGCCTGGGGTATGGCCTAAGAATCTGCAGTTCTAACAAGTTCTGCAGGTGATGCTGATACTGCTGATCCAGACACACCTAGAAAGTACCACTTTAGCCAATACTTGTTGAGAGCAGAAGATGAGAGGTGAACTCTGAGAAGACAGTCCCTTCCTGGGGACAAACTGGGCAAAGGTGTCATTTGGGGGCTCTTTGCTCAGTTGTTTTTTGTTTGTGGTGGGATGTGGACTGTCACAGAGACAAAAGGGAGGTTAATGCTGATGCATCTCTGGGATAGGACTTGTCACTGTAAACAAGGGTATGACCAGCGTACATTTTTGTCAAAGTGAGCTACGTAAAGTGTGGCTTTGGGTGTCACTTTTCCTCTTCCAATACCAGTGGCAATCATAAAACCAGTAAATATCCCTAAGAGTCTGTGAGCCTCACAACTCTTGATCCTTCTTTTCCACTCTCTGGGTTTGGCTAGAAGACTGGGATCATCAGGATGAGTGAGGGGCCATCCTGACCACAGCGAAAACTTCCTCTCTGCCTGGACTGTACTTTTTCCTCAACAATCTCCCAGATATTCTGAAAACAGTTCTAATATATTTTCTGCAAATCCTTCCCAATCCTTCCAAGATAGTTATTTACTCCCATGTGTCCAAGAAAAGCCTGTGCTTTTTATAGCACCAATCAAATGATATTTTAATGATTCAGTCTAAGGATTTATCACCTCCAGACTAGATTAGTAACTCCTTTGAGGACAGAGTATATAAATGTGTGTATGTGTGAAATATATACACATACAGTATTTTATCTTTTTCTCCTCAGAGCCAATGAATGTTTGCCAAATGAATGAATGAGCCCTACTTTGATGCATTTTCTATCTCCTCTTTCTTAAGTGTGTAAATCTTGTTTTGCTATTGGATTTCAGGCTTGAACTGGGGGATACCACATGTTTTACTTTTTCCTGAGTCCTTTTCTACTAACACCCAGCCCCAACTGAATCTGCATTCAGAATCTAAAACACAAACCTGAGGATAAATTGATTTTCATCTGCTTCTGGGAAATGGGAAAGCATTAGTGAAGAGGGTTTCCACTTTCTATCCTCCCCATTAAAAAGAAGCTAAAAAGATTAAAAGCTGCTGGTTGCTTCAAAGTCGAGCTGCATGTTTGGGAGATGGATGAAAGTGCAGTACCTGACTGTAAAAGTCTTCTCTGATTGAGATGACTATGGCCTTTAAAAGATCAAAGAGTTACTCTTTCTCCTTTCTCCTGGAATCATTACTGCTGTTAATAACTCATGCTGACTTTTTCTTGGGTGAAATGCTCTCTTACTTCATCCTCATCCTGAGTGTGTAAGTCTTCACTCAGTTTCAGGGGCTTGTTTCAGCTTAAATTCAGGTTTCCCATGAGAGCAACTGTGGATGGAAATGTTATCAGTAGGATGCAATCACCTCTGTGAAGATAGCAGTGAGGGATTATAGATGGTAAGCTCTCCTCTGACAAAAAGCAATGTCAACTGAAAAATAAGACACAACCTAAAAGTTGAGAACTAGGCTTTAGTTGGGGGACTTGCTGAGGGCTTAAGTCCAAGAGGCAACCTCTCAGATAGCCCTGAGGGACTGCTCTGAAGAGGTAAGTGAGGAACCAGAATATCTTAGAATTTATGCAACAAAACCCAGGTGGTCTGAATAGCAAAAGATTCAGTTCAGTTCAGTCGCTCAGTCATATCCGACTCTTTGCGACCCCATGAATCACAGCACGCCAGGCCCCGCCCTGTTCATCACCAACTCCCGGAGTCTACTCAAACTCATGTCCATTGAGTTGGTGATGCCATCCACCCATCTCATCCTCTGTCATCCCCTTCTCCTACTGCCCCCAATCCCTCCCAGCATCAAAGTCTTCTCCAATGAGTCAACTCTTCGCATGAGGTGACCAAAGTACTGGAGTTTCAGCTTTAGCATCAGTCCTTCCAATGAACACCCAGGACTGATCTCCTTTAGGATGGACGGGTTGGATCTCCTTGCAGTCCAAGGGACTCTCAAGAGTCGTCTCCAACCCCACAGTTCAAAAGCATCAATTCTTTGGTGCTCACCCTTCTTTATAGGCCAACTCTCACATCCATCCATGACCACTGGAAAAACCATAGCCTTGAATAGACAGACCTTTGTTGGCAAAGTAACGTCTCTGCTTTTCAATATGCTATCTAGGTTGGTCATAACTTTCCTTTCAAGGAGTAAGTGTCTTTTAATTTCATGGCTACAGTCACCATCTGCAGTGATTTTGGAGCCCAGAAAACAAAGTCTGACACTGTGTCCACTGTGTCTCCATCTATTTCCCATGAAGTGATGGGACCAGATGCCATGATCTTCATTTTCTGAATGTTGAGCTTTAAGCCAACTTTTTTACTCTCCTCTTTCACTTTCATTAAGAGGCTTTTTAGTTCCTCTTCACTTTCTGCCATAAGGGTGGTATCAGTCATCTGCATATCTGAGGTTATTGATATTTCTCCCGGCAATCTTGATTCCAGCTTGTGCTTCTTCCAGCCCAGCGTTCCTCATGATGTATTCTGCATATAAGTTAAATAAGCAGGGTGACAATGTACAGCCTTGACATACTCCTTTTCCTATTTAGATCCAGTCTGTTGCTCCATGTCCAGTTCTAGCTGTTGCTTCCTGACCTGCATACAGGTTTCTCAAGAATTTTCAGAATTTTCCAGTTTATTGTGATCCACACAGTCAAAGGCTTTGGCATAGTCAATAAAGCAGAAATAGATGCTTTTCTGGAACTCTCTTTCTTTTTCCATGATCCAGCAGATGTTGGCAGTTTGATCTCTGGTTCCTCTGCCTTTTCTAAAACCAGCTTGAACATCTGGAAGTTCATGGTTCACATATTGCTGAAGCCTGGCTTAGAGAATTTTGAGCGTTACTTTCCTAGCATGTGAGATGAATGCAATTGTGTGGTAGTTTGAGCATTCTTTGGCATTGCCTTTCTTTAGGATTGGAATGAAAACTGACCTTTTCCAGTCCTGTGGCCACTGCTGAGTTTTCCAAATTTGCTGCCATACATTGAGTGCAGCACTTTCACAGCATCATCTTTCAAGGTTTGAAATAGCTCAACTGGAATTCTATCACCTCCACTGTTCACAGTGATGCTTTCTAAGGCCCATTTGACTTCACATTCCAGGATGTCTGGCTCTAGGTCACACCATCATGATTATCTGGTTCATGAAGATCTTTTTTGTACAGTTCTTCTGTGTATTCTTGCCACCTCTTCTTAATATCTTCTGCTTCTTTTAGGTTCATACCCTTTCTGTCCTTTATTGTGCCCATCTTTGCATGAAATGTTCCCTTGGTATCTCTAATTTTCTTGAAGAGATCTCTAGTCTTTCCCATTCTTTTGTTCAGTAATCAAAAGATTACAGTTAAGGAAAAGCTGGACATCTCAAGTTAATGACTTTTTAGCACTTCCTGTGTGAGGGAAGATGCAAGGGTCTGGCCTCATTGAAATTATTCCTTTGATATGCACTTTGACTATCTAGATTCAGTATCCTGACTTTCTTTCTTTCTTTTTTTCCATCTTGAATCCCCTCAGGGTGCACAGTGGCTGATGGCTTGAAGGCCACACTCTCCTTTGTTTACTGATACAGTAGATGATGATAGTAAATATTTTAGGTTTTGTGGGCCATCAGATCTCTGATGGAACCACTGAGCCCTGTCGCAGTGTGAACACAGCCATAGACACTATACAAATGAATGAGCATGACTGTGTTGCAATAAAACTTTATTTGCAAAATCAGGTGGTAGGCTAGATTTGGCTCACAGGATGTAGTTTGCCAAGCTTGGCCCTGGATTTCATAAAACCCTGGCTCTGGGCCTGCTAGGTCTACCAAACTTTGATCCTTTCCGCACTGACAGTAACTGGGGGGAAAAAAAATTAAAAGCTTCTGTACTTGATTAGCCAAGTTGCATTTGCCTAAGAGTAGCTTCTTTTTCAAATGAAAGGACAGGAGATCTATAGACAAACAGGAATCAGCAGATCCCTCCCCTCTCCTCCTAACTTCTTCTGGTCTCTCTTTAGAGCCCCATATTGGTAAAGCCTAACTGAGACCCAGATGACCAAGCTGGCAGGGAATCTTGGCATGCTGCAGTCCACGAGGTCACAAAGAGTCGGACACAACTGAGCAACTGAACAACAGTAAGGCGCAGCACCACAGAACAGAGGATAGGATGGTGGGTTTGATGCTGAGAGCCAGTGGCTGGATAACTGGCCATGACTTCAGCAAGGGTATCAAGGCTGTTGACATGACATGAGGTTAACAGTAAAATCCAATGCAGTTACCAGGGAAATGGGATCTCTCTGATTTAGACAAGTAAAGCCTACATACACTATGGCTTTGCTGATCCAGCTGTAAGATGATAAACTGATTCCACCCCTAACTCTGGCATTGCAGACTTTGCGGACACACAGAACTTGATATAAGATCATCTGAGTTTATTCTCAGAGAGACAAGGTGGACGTGTTATCATAAGCCATTAAGCAGAAACTTAATTGTTGTGACAGTGTTGAGAAAGAGACTATGTGAGCAGAAGGGAACAGATCAACCTAGAAAAGTGAGTGTACTCAGTTATGACTGTAGGCCTGAGGTTTACAGATTTCTCTGAAGTGGTTATTTAAACTATGGCTTGGCAGAAATTGAATATTGAAAGTAATGAGTCTAATTGATTATAAGAGAATGTTCCTTTTAATAAGATGTAGTAACTGCTAAGGGCAGGTTGGTGCTTGGAGGGCAAACTAGAGAGAAGAATTTAAAGTTTGCAGTAATAAGAAAGATTGAAGTATTTTTTTAATTAATTTTTTGGCTGTGCCATGCTGCTTGTGGGATCTTAGTTCCCTGAACAGGAGTCAAACCCATGCCCCCTGCATTGGAAGGGTAGAGTATTACACCCTGGACCACCAGAGAAGTCCAAGGCTGGAGTATTTAAATATGTTAATGTGACTGATTTCTTCTACAACCCAGATGTGGGCTCCATCCTCATCCCCAAAGGATATATATGGTAATGCCCACCCCCCCAACCCCTGTTACTAAGAGTGGTTGTTTTTGCTTGACTGAGATGGGAGGTTTCAGGCATTTAGTAGAGGCTTGTGGGGGCAGGAGGAGAAGGGGACGACAGAGGATGAGATGGCTGGATGGCATCACTGACTCGATGGACTTGAGTCTGAGTGAACTCTGGGAAATGGTGATGGACAGGGAGGCCTGGCGTGCTGCCATTCATGGGGTTGCAAAGAGTTGGACACGACTGAGCGACTGAACTGAACTTAACTGTCAGAGTCAAAACCCTGTATGTAAAGAACACTTGCTGATGGGGCTGGGGCCCAGGGAGCCCAAGCAGGCCAGAAGCTATAGTTTTCCAGTTTTCTCTACCTGCTCTACCTATGCTGGGGAAGTGGGATTGCGTGGCTGAAAATTTCTTGGGTTGCTATGGTGCTAAACAGCCTTCCCCACAGGCAGGCTAGCATTCAACGGTATGGACACTGGCAACGAAAAGTGAATGTGCTTGATAATTTATTTTCCTGCATTGTTTAGTATAGAGACTTGTTCCTCAGTCTCTCATTGGGGTATCCTTTGACATTTCACATGGATTTGTCTACAGGCAAAGAATGCCTTCGTCATATCTGCTTAAGAGTTGTGGTTCTCGTGACATTTCTGTTTCTTATCACATTAACAAATTATTTGGCCTTCTGGCTTTGACATCAGCCTCTCTGCTTGCGTTAACATAAGTCAACTCCAGATCACTGAGCTCACTCTTGCAGTGCTGACGAAAATCTCAGTGCTCGAGATTCTGAGATTTCAGAGAAGTGCCAGAGGTGAGCCACAGTGGATTCATAAGGCAAATGGCTTCTTCAGCGTCCTCTGAGCAGCTAGCTAAAGGAATCTCCTTGACCTTGCTGGGCAATGTTCTGCTCAAGCTATAACAGATCTTAAAAGTTCATTTGAAGGCAGCCTTTCTACAGAATAAAATGATGACACTTTCTGGAGGCTTTGTCCCTGACAATAATGTTCAAGTCTTTATGGCTTTATTGCTACTCTTCTGGATATAAATAAGTGGTTTTCTGTTAAAAAGAAAAAAGAAAGAAATAGAAAAAAGAAATCACAAAACAGTAGATCTCTTGAAAAAATGTACTTACAGGTACAATGTTTCTACATGAAACATATAAGCTGCTCTTTGGAGCAAGGCTAAAACAGATGACATGACCCACTAGAACTCACTGGGCTTCTGTTTGAAAGTCACATCTAATCTATTGAACAGGTTTGGGTGGGGAGGAGGTAAGGTTATTATTCAAAGCTTCTACAGTTTTCAGTCCTTAATGTTGGCAGAATGTGAATTTGGAACTAGCTATGTTGCCTTAATTCAGACTGAATGCTATATACTCTGAAAAGTTCATGAAAAGATCTATAGCTGACATTTTTTCATCAGTGATTTTTAATCAATGCTATGACTTCAAGAATAATCACTCTGCAATCACTTTCTGAATTTCTTGACTCCTCCCTGACTCTCCATCTTGTAGGATCGGATCTCAGAGCCCATCTTTGTCTTCTCTGCCGTGTCTTTATTTTTTAGGGGCCATTTTAAAAGTCTTTATTGAATTTGTTACAGTATTGCTTCTGTATTATGTTTTTTTTTTTTGCCATGTGACATGTGGAATCTTAACTCCCCAATCAGGGATTGAATCCTCACCCCCAAATGGGAAGGCAAAGTCTTCACCATTGGACCACCAAGGAAGTCCCTCTGCTGTGTCTTATAATTTCTCTTTCTATTAATGGCCTTAAGACCAAATTCTAAGTTTTCTCCATACTGTACAATGTCATTTCTACACTGTTCTCTACAATTTATATCATGTAATATTTTCTGTACTTAATTATTTAACTTTTAGAAATAGCAGATGACACACATTGCCAGTGAGGACCATGCAAAAGTAAACTGTGGCCAAAGTGCAGTTTATTTCATTTTGTAGCAGTTGAGACCAAGGCAGAATGTTGGGGCCAGCTCTGCTTTGCCTTGAGTCCTGCTGCCTTTAAACACCTTCTCAAGTTCCAGGAAAAGAGGGAGACCCTACGATCAATGGGGTGGCATAGGTTTTTAAAAATCAGCTTCTGGGAAGAAAGAGAGCAAGATTGGCCTTTAAGACAGAGGGCTTAATGTAAAAATGGGTTCTGCTACTGCTGCTGCTACTGCTAAGTCACTTCAGTTGTATCTGACTCTGTGCGACCCCATAGATGACAGCCCACCAGGCTCCCCCGTCCCTGGGATTCTCCAGGCAAGAACACTGGAGTGGGTTGCCATTTCCTTCTCCAGTGCATGCAAGTGAGAAGTGAAAGTGAAGTAGCTCAGTCGTGTCCGACTCTTAGCAACCCCATGGACTGCAGCCTACCAGTCTCCTCCATCCACAGGATTTTCCAGGCAAGAGTACTAGAGTGGGGTGCCATTACCTTCTCCGAAAAATGGGTTCCAGTCCCCTAAAATCTCTTATAAGGTCATTACTAAAATGTTTTTCTCCTCACAATGAATATGTATGCTTGCTTTCAACAGCAAAGAAACACAGCCTCCTTTTTTTGCCTTGTCTACTAGGGAGCTCAGCATGAAAGTTAGTGTCATACATATTTCAGCTCACATGTCACTTCTTGAGAAAGGTCATTTAATTCATCCAGTCTAATTAATTAGCTTGCTTTGCTTCTGATCACTCCTACTGTATTTATTTCCTTGCTGCTGCTAAGTTGCTTCAGTCGTGTCCAACTCTGTGCAACCCCATCGACGGAAGCCCACCAGGCTCCCCCGTCCATGGGATTTTCCAGGCAAGAGTACTGCACTGTTGAAATAAAGAGCCACAAACTGGGTGGCTTGAAACAAGAGAAATAATCTCATCATTCTGTAAGATAGAAATCTTAAATCACAGTGTCAGCGGGGCTGTGCTCCCTCTGAAGGCTCTAGTGGAAAATCCTTTCATACCTGTTCCTAGCTTCTGATGGTTGCTGGAGATCCTTGGCCTTCCTTGGCTTAGAGCCTCATGGCCCCAATTTCTGGCTCCCCTTCATGTGGCATTTTTCTCTCTGTGTATTCACATAGCCTTCTTATAAAGAAAACAGTCATTGGTTTTAGTGCCCACCCTTATCCAAATGATCTCATCTTTCTTTAATTTTTTTATTGTAAAGTCACATAATATAAAGCACACTATTTTAACCATGCTTAACTCGACAGTGGCACTAAGTACATGCACAGTGCTATGCAATTCTCACCATCATCCATCTCCCCAGTTTTTCACCTTCCTACATTGGAACTCTGTCCCCATTAATCACTAACTCCCCATTGTCCCTACCCACCTTTTGGCCCTTGTCATCTACTAATGTGCTTTCTGACTCTATGAATTTGACTTTTCTAGGTACCTCCTATGAGTGTGTCTGCACCTAATGTATATTGGAATGTGTTTTTAAGGTTATCTCATCTCAACTATATCTACAAAGAGTCTACTTCCAAATAATGTCATATCCTGAGATCCCAGGAGAAATGCATTTTGAGGGGATGCTCTTCAACACACATCATTCATCACAATTCACTTTGTCTTCACAGTACCCATCACTGTCTGGAGTTTTTATTTCAGTCCTATTTGTGATGCTTGTTCACTGTTTGAATCCTTCCACTATGCTTTGTGCTCTGACACAGTTCAGTTCAGTCGCTCAGTCGTGTCCGACTCTTTGCGACCCCATGAATTGCAGCACACCAGGCCTCCCTGTCCATCACCAACTCCCGGCGCACACTCAGACTCACGTCCATCGAGTCAATGATGCCATCCAGCCATCTCATCCTCTGTCGTCCCCTTCTCCTCCTGCCCCCAATCCCTCCCAGCATCAGAATCTTTTCCAATGAGTCAACTCTTCGCCTGAGGTGGCCAAAGTACTGG
Source organism: Ovis canadensis (assembly GCF_042477335.2). Taxonomy (NCBI): domain Eukaryota; kingdom Metazoa; phylum Chordata; class Mammalia; order Artiodactyla; family Bovidae; genus Ovis; species Ovis canadensis. The sequence continues at coordinate 47,701,488 of NC_091266.1, read as the reverse complement.
AGTTTCAGCTTTAGCATTATTCCTTCCGAAGAAATCCCAGGGCTGATCTCCTTTAGGATGGACTAGTTGGATCTCCTTGCAGTCCAAGGGACTCTCAAGAGTCTTCTCCAACACCACAGTTCCAAAGCATCAATTCTTTGGCGCTCAGCCTTCTTCACAGTCCAACCCTCACATTCATACATGACCACTGGAAAAACCATAGCCTTGACTAGATGAACCTTAGTTGGCAAAATAATGTCTCTGCTTTTAAATATGCTATCTAGGTTGGTCATAAGTTTCCTTCTAAGGAGTAAGTGTCTTTTAATTTCATGGCTGCAGTCACCATCTGCAGTGATTTTGGAGCCCCCCAAATAAAGTCTGACACTGTTTCCACTGTTTCCCCATCTATTTCCCATGAAGTGATGGGACTGGATGCCATAATCTTCATTTTCTGAATGTTGAGCTTTAAGCCAACTTTTTCACTCTCCACTTTCACTTTCATCTGACACACTAGAATATTAGTTTTACGTGGGTAAAGACTCCCATCTTATTCCATGCTAAAAGCCTGGCATCTAATAAAAACCTTCAAATACTCTTGTTCAGTGAACTTAACTGATTTAGAGCTCAATTTTAATAGTTTATCTCTGGCAGAGTGTGCTGTTCTCTTTCTTAAAATGGCTTTGAATTCTATGTTTCCTCAGCTACCACCTGAAATCCTTTTGAGAAGTGGAGGAAAAATTATGAACAAATAAAAGGCAGTTGTTTGGAGTGCTCAGGGTATTTTTCCCATGAAATAATGTGATAAATAATGATTAGATTCCCATGCCATCTTTTAAAGTTTTTTTTTTTTTTAAGTTAAAGCCTTTTAAACTTTAATGTACCAGAAATATTATATGTTGGTGATGAAAAAGACTGAAAATAATGGTGTTTTCTGTGTAGTTTCTTTTGGTGAGCTTGAGAGTTGGATCATGCCAGTACTCGACATGTGGTAGGTCAGGTAATATCTGTTAAAAGAATTGATTAATAAATACAAAAGAAGCTACCAAGGTACTTGGATCACCATAGATTCTCTTTTCTTACTAAAGAAAATAGAGTGAGGGTGGGAGGCGGTGGAGGTTGGATCTGAACTCTTGACTTTTTGTTGCTTTTGGCCATCCATTATTTTTCAGCTCAGCTGGGGAATTCATATCATGTCTCCAGAGACCTTTCATGGTTTGGCTGTCCTTACAGAGCCCCACCTTGGTTTCAGTTACCTGAATCACATCGTTTTTTCTGAGCCCTTGGGGGTTATACTAAGAATATCATATAGTGAAGAATTTGGGAGCAATCTTTAATGAAAATGGGTCCGAAAAGTAATATAAAAATGCAGCTGATGTCACAATTCATACATTTTTAAAAAATGACTTCAAATGGGAAAGAAAAAACAAAGTGAGAGTGTGGGCGTAAGAAGGGGCAAAAGGCAGAACATCTGTTGTCTTTGCTGTCTTATTTAAAGAGACCACTAGAGAGAGAATGTTCTAGAATGATTTTCAATACCACGGTGGGGCATCTTCATACCATTTCATTTCCAGTTTTTCACTTTCTGTAATGGATTAAGAGCATTTAATTATGAAATAGAGAACCATCAGAGTTAAATAACAGCCCAAACCCCCTTGTTAAAGGGCCTGTGATTGAGTGACAGTGACTGCTGAGTCCATGTTAGGAGTTTACAAACATGTTTCAGAAGTTCCTGAAAGTCATTCTGACAGATGACGTCACCTGCTGCAAGGAACAGTTATATTAAGAATACAATAGTGACCTTTCTCTTTATGACTGCTGCCTGAATGCACTTACATACTCTCTGAAAGACATTTCCTCTTCAAAACAAAAAGGAAGATGTCCTGTGAGCCTCGTAGACAGTCAGTTAAAAGCTAGAGTGCCCACAAGTGCTGGGGTTTGGCCCTGCCAGAGGAACACAGAGCTCTTCACCCATATTCTGTGTCATGTGAGAGCAATCGAGCAAATCCAATAATTCACTTGATTACCTGGAGTCCTTAGTAAAAGCAAGATTAAGGAGAGCAACATTAGCTCATCATTGACTGGAGGATTTTTCCAGGAGCTAACTCCTGTAGCCAGCAATTTTTATTTTGGCTGGCGGCAAATTACTTCTGTTATTTCACTAACACTTTGAGGGTTATTACATTCAATAGCTACACCTGACACTCCTGTAAAGTCTCCTAAGCTAAGCTAAGTCACTTCAGTTGTGTCCAACTCTGTGCGACCCCATAGACGGCAGCCCACCAGGCTCCCCCATGAAATGTTGTCTTGAATCCACTCTTCTGTAGAGGTAAAGGCGCATTCTCCACACCAAGGGTTTCATTTTCACTTTCTAGTTCAGAATCAACCCTAAGGTTTTTTGTCTTTTTTGTAGGTCTGCTATTCACATTTTCTGAATCAGAGCTGTATTCTGAAGCACTGTCATCCTCTGAGATGCTAGTATATATGTCATTCAGACAGTTAAGAGAAAGCAACTGCATTTAATAAACTAAAACATTCTTCACTCAAAATTTCATGATGTGTCATTTTTTGAAAATTTTGCATTTATAATATAGAGGGTTGGAACAAAAACCTAACCGGGAAAAATGTGAAAGAATAATGACAATAATAAGTTGTATAATGAACCCTCGATCAATTTTAAGCTCTAACAACTTTGCATAGTAATGTTAATTGTATCACTTTAGAAATTTATTGATGCATCTCTGGGGGTAACAAAATAAGTATTTACATGTCTCCAGTGAATAATGTGTTAAGTTTCTTTCTGAATTTGTTGGTCTTTCTAAGGGACATGACTTTTCTTTCAGGTTGGGAAACATGGAAGTAGTGTCAGACTTTATTTTTAGGGGTCTCCAAAATCACTGCAGATGGTGACTGCAGCCATGAAATTAAAAGATGCTTGCTCCTTGGAAGAAGAGTTATGACCAATCTAGACAACATGTTAAAAAGCAGAGACATTACTTTGCTGACAGAGGTCCATCTAGTCAAAGCTACGGTTTTTCCACTAGTCATGTATGGATGTGAAAGTTGGACTATAAAGAAGGCTGAGCACTGAAGACTGATGCTTTTGAACTATGGTGTTGGAGAAGACTCTTGAGAGTCCCTTGGACTTCAAGGAGATCCAACCAGTCAATCCTAAAGGAAAACAGTCCTGAATAGGCATTTGAAGGACTGATGCTGAAGTTGAAACGCCAATATTTTGGCCACCTAATGGGTAGAACTAACTCATTGGAAAAGACCCTGATGCTGGGAAAGATTGAAGGCAGGAGGAGAAGGGGACAACAGAGGAAGAGATGGTTGGATGTCATCACCAACTTGACGGACATGAGTTTGAGCAAACTCTGGGAGCTGGTGATGACATCCACGACAGGGAGGTCTGGCATGCTGCAGTCCATGGAGCCGCGAAGAGTTGGACATGACTGAGTGACTGAACTGATAGTGAACCATGACACAAATGTCTATCTTTGAATAAAGACAACATCAAAGAAAACACGGCACAGAAAGACAGAGACCAGCCACAATAACATTATTCAAGCCCCTAGATGCAGCCATTTCTGAAGCACAAATGCTTCACGAACCTTCCATTTATGTGAGTCAATACATTTCCTTTTATGTTTAAGCTTATTAGAAGCTCCAGGAGTTGGTGATGGACAGGGAAGCCTGGCATGCTGCAGTCCATGGGGGTCACAAAGAGGTGGACATGACTGAGTGACTGAACTGAAGTTTGTTAAGGGAACATGAACTGTTTTAGTAGATAAGCCTCAACTTCTCAGGAAGTTAGCACAAATAGAAGTTCATTGCTGCTTTGTATGACTGTTTAATGCAGTTGTTTCTGGACAGTTCACCTTTCTCTGGTGAAGGACTCATGCTCTTTTCATGCTGTGACTTCACCCTCTCTAGGCCCTCAGAATCTTCATTTGGAAGAGGATGAAGAAAGAGGATGGGATATCAAATGTGGGAGGCTTTTATTAGTCAGGCTTGGTACTGAGTTACTTCATCCCTGCCCACATCCCGTTGGTTAAACTCAACTACATATCCCACCTAAAGCAAGGGAGATGGAAATACGTAGTCCAGCTGGGTGTCCAGGGAGACAAGGTAATAGGCATGCTGGGCATCTTAGTTAATCTCTAGCACAAAAGACAGTGTTCCAAGAAGCTGGTCTTTTCCATGAGCCAGATGATGGGCGAGGATTGGCAGACCTGGCCTTAAGTTAGGTTTCCTGTCTGGTGAATTCCTTGTGGAGGTTCAGAACTAGTGTGCAGCCTTTGGCACCCATGGACAACACACTTGTATAGGCAAACCCAGGCGACTCTCAGCTCCCTGTGTGGTATTAGGTTTAAGTCCAGTCATTTTTCAAGAAACCAAGATCCAGAGAGGGAAAATGTTTACTGCACAGCACATGTCTAACTGTGGCAAAGTATGCAAGCATAGTGTTGATATCAAGATAGTGTTAAATTTGCTTTTTATCACTGACTAACAAGTATGTATATATGTATGTATCAGTTCAGTTCAGTTGTTCAGTTGTGTCCGACTCTTTGCGACCCCATGAATTGCAGCTCACCAGGCCTCCCTGTCCATCATCATATTGAGTGCAGCACTTTCACAGCATCATCTTTCAGGATTTGAAATAGCTCAACTGGAATTCCATCACCTCCACTAGGTTTGTTCGTAGTGATGCTTTCTAAGGCCCACTTCACATTCCAGGATGTCTGGCTCCAGGTGAGTGATCATACCATCGTGATTATCTGGTTCGTGAAGATCTTTTTTGTACAGTTCTTCTGTGTATTCTTGCCACCTCTTCTTAATATCTTCTGCTTCTGTTAGGTCCCTACCATTTCTGTCTTTATCGAGCCCATCTTTGCATGAAATGTTCCCTTGGTATCGCTAATTTTCTTGAAGAGATCTCTAGTCTTTCCCATTCTGTTGTTTGCCTCTATTTCTTTGCATTGATGGCTGAGGAAGGCTTTCTTATCTCTCCTTGCTATTCTTTGGAACTCTGCATTCAGATGCTTATATCTTTCCTTTTCTTCTTTGCTTTTCACTTCTCTTCTTTTCACAGCTATTTGTAAGGCCTCCCCAGACAGCCATTTTGCTTTCTTGCATTTCTTTTCCATGGGGATGGTCTTGATCCCTGTCTCCTGTACAGTGTTGCGAACCTCATTCCGTAGTTCATCAGGCACTCTATCAGATCTAGGCCCTTAAGTCTATTTCTCACTTCTACTGTATAATCATAAGGGATTTGATTTAGGTCATACCTGAATGGTCTAGTGGTTTTCCCTACTTTCTTCAATTTAAGTCTGAATTTGGTAATAAGGAGTTCATGATCTGAGCCACAGTCAGCTCCTGGTCTTGTTTTTGCTGACTATATAGAGCTTCTCCATCTTTGGCTGCAAAGAATATAATCAATCTGATTTCGGTGTTGACCATCTGGTGATGTCCATGTGTAAAGTCTTCTCTTGTGTTGTTGGAAGAGGGTGCTTGTTATGACCAGTGCATTTTCTTGGCAAAACTCTATTAGCCTTTGCCCTACTTCATTCTGTATTCCAAGGCCAAATTTGCCTGTTACCCCAGGTGTTTCTTGACTTCCTACTTTTGCATTCCAGTCCCCTATAATGAAAAGGACATCTTTCGTGGGTGTTAGTTCTAAAAGCTCTTGTAAGTCTTTTTTTTTTTTAATTTTTTATTAGTTTTTTATTTTTTAAATTTTAAAATCTTTAATTCTTACATGCGTTCCCAAACATGGACCCCCCTCCCACCTCCTTCCCCATAACATCTCTCTGGGTCATCCCCATGCACCAGCCCCAAGCATGCTGCATCCTGCGTCAGACATAGACTGGCGATTCAATTCTTACATGATAGTATGTTGTAAGTCTTCATAGAACCGTTCAACTTCAGTTTCTTCAGCATTACTGTTTGGGGCATAGACTTGGATCACTGTGACATTGAATGGTTTGCCTTGGAAACAGAGATCATTCTGTCATTTTTGAGATTGCATCCAAGTACTGCATTTCAGACTGTTTTGTTGACCATAATGGCTACTCCATTTCTTCTAAGGGATTCCTCCCCACAGTAGTAGATATAATGGTTACCTGAGTTAAATTCATCCATTCCAGTCCATTTTAGTTCATTGATTCCTACAATGTTGACGTTCACCCTTGCCATCTCTTGTTTGACCACTTCCAATTTGCCTTGATTCATGGACCTGACATTCCAGATTCCTATGCAATATTGCTCTTACAGCATCAGACCTTGCTTCCATCACCAGTCACATCCACAGCTGGGTATTGTTTTTGCTTTGGCTCCATCCCTTCATTCTTTCTGGAGTTATTTCTCCACTGATCTGCAATAGCATATTGTCACCTACCGACCTGGGGAGTTCCTCTTTCAGTATCCTATCATTTTGCCTTTTCATACTGTTCATGGGGTTCTCAAGGCAAGAATACTGAAGTGGTTTGCCATTCCCTTCTCCAGTGGACCACATTCTGTCAGACCTCTCCACCATGACCCGCCCATTTTGGGTGGCCCCACAGGGCATGGCTTAGTTTCATTGAGTTAGACAAGGCTGTGGTCCATATGGTTAGATTGACTAATTTTCTGTGATTATGGTTTCAGTGTGTCTTCCCTCTGATGTCCTCTCGCAATACCTACTGTCTTACTTGGGTTTCTCTTACCTTGGACGTGGGGTATCTCTTCTTGGCTGTTTCAGCAAAGTGCAGCTGCTGCCCCTTACCTTGGACAAGGTCACCCCTCCTGACCTTGAACTGTATACATGTATATGTATGGCTAACTCATCCTGCTGTGTAATTAGCATTACTAAAATTTACTTTTGATAGGCCATGGATTTTTTTTTAACTTTTAATTTTGCATTAGAGTACCGTCATTTGACGGTGTTGTGATGGTTTCAAGTGCACAGCAGAATCACTCAGCCATGCTTACACATGTATCCATTCTCCCCACAAAGTCCCCTCGCATCCAGGCTGCCACATAACGTTGAGCAGAGTTCCCTGTGCTATTCGGTAGATTCTTGTTGGCTAACCATTTTAAATATAGCAGTGATACACCATTGATTTTTGAAATTATAATTAAGAGTAGCTGAGAGAACTAAGAAAAACAGTCTTATTTTGTTTGCTTTTGGGACCAAATAACAAAAATCTAACCTAGACTATTTAAAATAATAATTAAGTATAGAAGTAAATCATTTCTAAATCATTTATTAATGCTTATATAGTGCCTAAAATATGCCAGACACTGACAGCCCTAAAATTATTACTGAATCCTCATAACAGCCCTATGTTCAGTTCAGTTGCTCAGTCATGTCTGACTCTTTGTTGGGAAAGTATTATTTTTATTCCAGTATTGTAGATCCTGAGGGCTAGTGGCATTATGTAACTTGCCATAATTACATTGGTAGTTGGTGACAGAGCAAGGATTTGAACTCAGGAAGTTGCTCCTCAGCCAGTTCTTCTGGCCACTCCATTTACAGAGCCCCTTATCAGGTCATAGAGCAAGTCTGAGGATTGGTTGTGCTAGTAACTTAGTGGTACTCATGTGCACAGGTTCCTTACAAATATTCCACCTTTTGTCTCTGCTTCACCTTATGGAATGAAACCAAAGTGGCCACCAGCATCAGCTGGTACAATGCACTTCTTTATGTATGTCTAACAGGGGGGATGGACCAGTTTTTTTTTTTTTTTTCTTATTCCTGAGTCTGCCTCTCCTTATATGCTGCTGCTGCTAAATTGCTTCAGTTGTGTCAGACTCTGTGCGACCCCATAGACAGCAGCCCACCAGGCTCCATCGTGCCTGGGATTCTTCAGGCAAGAACACTGGAGTGGGTTGTCATTTCCTTCTCCAATGCATCTCCCTATATGTCTTGGGCCCAAATGTGCCCAATTTGCTTCCCATTCCTGAACCCCTGGCAAGGGGATGGATTAGTGTGATTGGCTTAGTTTCATGTCAGTTGTTTGGTATGAAGTGAATGGTGGGGAGTTGACCACAAGCTCTATTGCAGATACCATTTCTAGGCACAGACCTGATTCTGACTTACTGGCTTATTAGATTAGACAGGTGGTACATGAAAGTTCATGAAAATGAAATGACATTTTAAAATACTGGAGCATTTTTATATATGTTGTTTCATTTCTCAACTAGCAGTCAGGACATGCTTTACCATTCCTATTTCTTAAATGAGAATATGGAGGTCCAGGGAGGATGTGTGCTTTTCAGAATCACATACTAGTTACTGTCAGAGCAAAGAACCTACGTCTCTTAACTCATGATGCAGCCATTTATAAACTAGCTAGTCCATCTATTAGATATAAAGTCACACACTAATGAGCAATCCTGGGTGGAATAGGTGTCTAACTAGATCATTTTTGCTGTTGTGTAGTTGCTAAGGCATGTATCCTTTGTGACTCCATGGACTGTAGCCCGCCAGGCTTCTCTGTCCATGGGATTTCCCAGGCAAGAATCCTGGAGTGGGTTGCCATTTCCTTCTCCAGGGCATTTTCCTGACCCAGAGAATGAACCCATGTTTGGCAGACAGATTCTTTACCACTGAACTACCTGTGAAGCCTGGGTCATTTTAGGCTGATTTTGTTTATTTTAAAAATACTATAGGAGGACTTAAGCATTTCATATTTGTCTTAATTCTCCTAGGCAGTTTCTAACTAAATTTTTTCCTCTGATACTCAGACTGAATGTTCTACTTTTTCTATCCCTAAGGACTTCCTCTGTTAAAACTTCTTCTTGCTGGAAGCTTTTTATGCATGAGAAAAAAGTTTAGTAAGCGCATTACTGCAGCCAAATCTCCAGAACATGACGCACTTCCTCTGCAAGAAATTAAAACTTTTAGAACTTCTTTATTTCATTAAAAGTAGAAGAACAAGCATTAATTAACAGGAAAATTATTAAAATACTGCATAAAACATGTTCTGCTGGTGGCTGGAATCTGACTTAATTTCCTTAAATTAATTTCCTTTTTTTTTTTTTTTTGCTCTGTACATTCTATAAATGATATCCAAAACTTAACCAGTGTGCCATAGATTACTTTATTTGGGGGAATCTAAGTGTGATAGGGATGTGAGTTTTAGAATTGTCAGGTTAAGAAATCTTGGAGTACATGATGCAGGGAAGCAATTTAGTGGTCTGGATGGGTCAGTTTTTTGGGCTCTGTTGTGAATTTGTTAAGTCCTGAATCTTATAGAAATGATAGAAACTGAGAGCTGGAAATATCTCATAATGCCTGGTATAGCAGATTACACACACACACTCACACACACACAACTTGTGTGAATGAAAAATATTGCTTGCCTTATCAGGAAACAGGCACAGTGGGTATTCCTGTGTATTTGAGATGCAATGGGTTCTCTAGGACCACATATGGTGTTAGTAAGTCTATTGGAATCACCAGGCTGGGAATTATAGTGGGATCTATATACAAAGGTCTAGAAAAAGTTACTTTCCAGAAACTTCCCTGGTGGCTCAGATGGTAAAGAATCCACCTGCCAATTCAGGAGACCTTGGTTGAATTCCTGGGTCAGGATGATCCCCTGGAGAAGGGAATGGCTACCCATTTCAGTATTCTTGCCTAAAGGATTACATGGACAGAGGATCCTGGCAGGCTATAGGCCATGGGGTCTCAAAAGAGTCAGACACAGCTGAGCACGCACAGAAAGAGTTACAATAGGTTATATTGGGAGGCTTTTCAGCTTATCAAATACTTTTTATAATTGCTGTCTTTTCTTAGCTTTTGTGTCCTTTAGGTTTCCAATACAAAACCAATTATTTGAGCTCCTACCAGGTTGGTTTGCTTCGTTTCTGGGACATCTCCTTCTGTTGTAATCCATCTTCCTTCTCCACGATTCTGCTCTAAACAGTAAAACTGCAGGCTTTCTTTCTCTAATACCCAAAGATACCTAAGTCTCTGGGCCTGGAAGAACTGTTTCATGAGAAATGGGTTACATTTCCCCCTTTCTGTTTTTCTCCCCGCTACATCACAATTTTTGGCCCTCAGGTGAGACTTCCAAATGTCATAAAATGGGGAATAAGCCAACATGCAGTAAGGAATTTGTGAAATCAAGCAGGGAGGTCCAGAGCTGAAACAGTCTCCATCAGCTATCTGGCACAAGAGCCAACATACAATGTTGAAGTGTTTAAGAAGGAATTACCATTGCCATGATCCCCTTCAGGGCTTCCCTGGTGGCTCAGTGGTGAAGAATCCACCTGCCGATGCAGGAGACATGGGTTCGATTCCTGGGTAGAAAAGATCCCTTGGAGAAGGAAATAGCAACCCACTCCACTATTCTTACCTGGAAAATCCTATGGACAGAGGAGCCTTGAGGGGCTACAGTCCATGGGGTCTCAAAGAGTCAGTCATGACTTTGTGACTAAACAACAAAAACAATTGCTTTCAATATCCACATAGTTCAGTGAAGACACTGAGGTGAAGTGATTTGTTCAAGAGAATGTCTTGGTTTCTAATCTCTTTCAGCATAAAAATTACCATTGGCAAAGCAATTGAATTGTGGAAATTTTTTACTGTCTCCTTTGCTCAGAAATCTTGTCATCAGTATGTGTAGTTGTGTTTGTGATTATTCACAGCGTTAGAAACAACAGCTTGAGTACAGTCTGTGTCTTGCTTCTGAGAATATCAAACCATGTTTGAGTCTTTCATCTCAGCTGGCAGAACCTGCCACATATCATGCTTATTCTAGCAGATCTTAAGGCTCATTAATAAAATATTAATATGTGTTATGTATTTATTCATATTTCAGTGTAAACATATTTACCAATTTGTTCCTTTCAGATGAAACACTTATGGGTTGAAAGAAGAAATTCCCAAGAGGGCAGCCAACATTAGCTGCCCAAGGTCAAATGCAAATATTACAAGATCACACCAATTCTTTTGAAAGTCTTTCTTTCAACATTTGAATATTAGCATAGTGGCTTTCATGCAAACATTGAAGGCTTGAGTATTCATTGACTGGAGGATTCTATGAAACCACCCCCTGCTGAACCCTCAGGAAACCTAAGTAAGCATTTTCTAGGTAAAGATATTCCCTTTTCTCTTTAAAGGTGAAGAAAAAGAGGCCCATAACATTAATAAGAGTCTTTTTTTGGAAAAGGAGAAAATTAGATGTTACAGAGGATCTCTAGCTTCTCTTGACTTCAACCCTTGCCTTTTTTCTCTACTTTTCCTCTTTCCACCTTTTTCCTTTTTGGTTATTTTCCCTGCTCCTGATCGTTAACTAATTGAATGAACTGCAAGACTTGCTTAAATCGTTTTTGAAAGTAATGTTCTGACATTTATCAGAACAGTAGTGTTCTCAGGAACTGGAAGACAAGAGGCATGAAAACTAGTGCCCACTGTTCTAACTGAAGGTTTTGTGCCAGTTAAGGACAAATTCGACACAGACAGCCCTAGCTCTACTATTCATCCTTGCAGAGAACTCCAACCGTGCTTTGACCAGAGTTATCCTGTTTCGGGGATTCTCTGATGTGTATCAACTGGATAATGCCTTCGTTCTAACCGCTTCAGCAGTTTTATCACACTTTAAAAGTCTTCCTCACCTTAGTATCTCCTCTTAGAAATCCTGACTCACCCCTAAGGACTGGTGGACGTCTGACTTATGTTCTCTTCCAGCCCATGCAGAAATCTTTTATTATGGCACTTAGCATAGAAGGATAATTGTCTCCATTACTTTCAAGAGAATGTAAGCTCCTTGAAGACAATGATTTCGTCTTGTGTTGACACATAGGCGGCAGTCATATATTTCCTAAATGAATGAATGAACTGAATTACGTAGGTACAAAGTGGTGAGATCTTCTTGTTAAGCTTGTCCATTTGAAATCTAATATGCCTCATAATCTGCTGGACCTCCATATTTAACTGGGTCAAAAGATTGTGTATAATGAGAAATAGGGTAGCTGGAAAGCTGCTGGTTTATCACCAATGTCCAAGGAAAATGTCCAGGTTTTACTTCTGTAATTCAATTGTAACTTCATGGTTCAGATGATGTTAAACAATTAAATCATTATTGATCTATTCTTGGCAAATTACTGCTGAACTTTCAGCCTGGTACCAATGTTCTCATGTTAGGGTTGTATCTGCCCACCTCTCCCACCTTCTTCCCTTTGAGTTGTTCCAGCGGGCTTAAATATCAATGGGTGATTTTATGTTTTTGTACAGACCCAGTAGTACTGACTTGATAAGTGATGGTTCCTCTGAATGGTGAGTGCTGTCATTTTCTAGACTAGCTGTTACTTTGAAGACCCAAATCTTTAAAATATGAATCCTAGGTGATGAGGAGAAGGAAATGGCAACCCACTCCAGTATTCTTGCCTAGAGAATCCCGTGGACAGAGGAGCCTGGTGGGTTGCTGTCCATAGGGTCACACAGAGTGAGACCCGACTGAAGCTACTTCAGCAGCAGCAGCAGCCTAGGGGATGAGGTCCTGATGGATCCAGTTTCTTAGCCTTACTTAAGAAAAATGCTTCTGTCTCTTTTACTTTTTCTGTTATAGAATGTGGAAGATAGAATATAGCTTATTGGAGTTAATGTTATGAGCCTAGAACATGGCACATGTTTCGGTGAGAGGGAAACAAGTTAAGGGTCATAGTCATTGTAATAAGTCTTGATAGAAATGAGACCAGGTTCAATTGGAGGATAGAGGAGCAACAGAATTTTCTGGCATATTTGGTGCCCTCTATTTTCTTCATCTTACCATTCTCCTTCTCCTCAACCTTTAGCCTAATAGAAAAAGGAGCCACCCAAATGGGTGTCATCAGACATGTTGCTGTTTAGTCACTAAGTCATGTCCAACTGACTCTCATGTAACCCCATGGACTGTAGCCTGCCAGACTCTTCTGTCTGTGGGATTTCCCAGGGAAGAATACTGGAGTGGATTGACATTTCCTTCTCTAGGGGATCTCCCCCAGCTAGGGATCAAACCCATGTCTCCTGCTTGGCAGGCTGATTCCTTACCCCTGAGCCACCTAGGAAACCCATCATCAGAATTCACCATTCTCCAAAACTGTTCCCCTAGGTCACAGTGTGGGCCATGGGATTTTAGTCCCATAAAGTGCTGATGTCACCTTGTCACACAATGTATGGGATGCTGGCAGTGGCCACTCATCTCTTCTTGGCAGACACTGTTCCAGGAGCTCTGCTGGCTTCCTCTTGCAAACTTCTAGTCTTTACCCAAGGGCTTTCTCTGAACTCAAACCTGCTGTAGGACATAAGGTGCTGCAGAAGTTGATGGCCCTGGGATTAGCCTTTGGCTAAGGATGGAAGGGAGTTGGTAGATGAAAACCTCAGCTTCTTTGATTCTTAGGTGGCACAACTCTGAGGTATGTTCAAGACTGTCACCTACAAGTCCCTAGAGGCATCAGTAGAGGTAACATGCTCATTAAACATACTCAATATTTGTTTCCTTCTCCATCCCATTTCATTTCTCACTTCCTTAATAAACTATTTTCATTCAAATCCTTACCTTAGTTCCACTACTCAGGGATCCAATACATCAGATGGCCTCCTTAGTCAAATTTGGAACTCTTGAGTTGAAAGTTACACAAGTGTCTACTTCTATGCTAGCATTTATTGTGAACCTCAAAGGGAGGGAATTAGTGTGGATTATTCCCAAACTTAATTAGAATTGTCTCCCCTTCCACCCCACCCCCTCCTTAAGCATTTCATGAGATTAGTGTGTGAGGAACAAACTTAGGAATTTTACATTTGAAACATTCTAATACCAACAAGACCTCCTTTCAAGAAATGTTTTGCAGCAAGATGCTTAGCTTTAAAAGATTGGGAATTTTTACATTGGAATTATTAGTTATGAGTAGCTTGAATAGCCTATCCTGGTTTTCAAGGGATGGAAAACTGTGAACCATTTTGAGGTCATAACTTCAGCTCTACTGGTGGATGATCAATCTTGGTGAACAGACATTTAGCTCAAATGATGAGGTAACTCAGTTACTAAGACCCTGGCAAAGAAGTAACAGCAATGGCTAATGAAGAAACATTTTAAGCCTTGTGGCTTTGCTGCTGTGTTGCTTCAGTCATGTCCGACTCTGTGCGACCCCATAGATGGCAGCCCACCAGGCTCCCCGGCCCTGGGATTCTCCAGGCAAGAGTACTGGAGTGGGGTGCCATTGCCTTCTCCTTGTGGCTTTAATATACAGATATAATACTTTGTGATCTGAAGTGACAGGTATGGTTCTCATTTTATAAACAAGGAAACTAAATCTCTCAGAAAAGTTAAGTGAAGTATCCAAAGTCACGCTTCCTAAAATAAGTCCAGGACCCCAAGCCCTATCCCCCTCCAAGTCAGTGCTCTTGTCTCTATTGTAGATTGCTTCCGTGTGATGCGGGAACAAGAGGATTGGAGATCATTAAGAGTAAGAATCTGAGGGGTTGTATTATGGGCTCTTACCTTGCTGTATCTTTGGATAGAAAGAAAAGGCTGTGTTGGCTTTCTCTTTCTGTCTCGTTCTTTCTCTTTTCTTCTTAACCACATTGTGGTAGCCATGGTAGTGAGCAAGATTTTCATCCCAGTATGTGTGAAGCCACAACCTCTTCCCTCTACTCATTTATATCTTTCTGAGAAACCCAATTTGTGGACCATATGTTTGATTTCAGGAAGGGTTTTGAGTTAAAATTGTTTTCTTGTTCTTGAATTAAAGGAGCGGGAGTGATAGGGATTTTTACTTAATCTTTAAGTATTTGAAATAGAGAAACCTTAATGATCTAAATAGGAAAGTTAGGAACAAGGTCTTCAGTTCCGGATCTGAGGAAAAAAAATCACTGGAGAGCTTTTGAAAGAAAGTAACATGAACAACGGAAAGCTGGCATTTGAGGTTTTCTTGCCTTGGAGTTTCTCTGTAATATTTGTGCTGTATCACCTCTGCAGTTCAACTGTATGCCACTTAGTCCTTCTCTACTTTTTATAGTTTTTCAATATGTCCAATACTCTGAAGATAATTCTCAGAGATGGGGACAGTGAGAAATGGCTTTCTGAGCCTTGAAGTTAAAAAGAAAACAAAGACTGAGACTTGTAGAAATTCTGATTCTTGGAAGTGGCATACAACGGTCCTCAGGTCATTTTCCTTCATCAGACAGAGGACGGGTGGTACTTCATGACACCTCCCTTGTGGGCACACCCAGGGATAGGGAGCCACAGCACAGACTATAGAGTCTCTTCTCTCATTCAAGAGGATCTGTCCTAGGAGAAAAATACTCGATTGCAAATTTAGCAATTTATTGCTAATGTTATTTTAAATAAAAACATTAAATATAATTAAACTCTTAAAAAGAATTATTTCAGTACTAAAGAGTCATCTCTAATTATACAGTGTGGTTCTGTATTCTTATAAAACTTTTTAAGTAGCTATGTATACAGATATATACAGTAGATATGTATATAGATTAAAAAGTAAAAGCTTCCCTTTTCCCATAATCTATCCTCCCAATTCTATTCCCTTCTGAAAGTAATTGCTATTTATGCTTTGGAGGTTATAGCCTTCTTCAACAGGAGAACATTTAGGGGTTGTTGTTGTTGTTGCTATTTTTACTTTTATAAAGGTTGCTGCATTTTTGTGCATGTGACCAGTATTTCCCAGTCTGAAGAGCTGTTATGCAGTAGCTGAGTTGTGTCTGACTCTTTGTGATCCCATGGACGGCAGCACACGAGGCTTCCCTATCCTTCACCATCTCCCGGAGTTTGCTCAAACTCATGTCCATTGAGTTGGTGACACCTTCCAACCATCTTGTCCTCTGATGTCCCTTTCTCTTCCTGCCTTCAGTCTTTCCCAGAACCAGGGTCTTTTCCAATGAGTCGGCTCTTCACAGTACGTGGACAATGTATTGGAGCGTCAGTCTGAAGAGTAGGCCTGTTTTTAACTTTGACAGATGCTGCCAATGCCTCCAAAGGGTGAGGGCATTTTGCACCCACATTAAAATCTAAGAGGTGACCTATTTCCCCCAGCTTCGTCAACCCTGGGTGTTATCAGTCTATATTTTCATAAGTTGACAGTAGAAAAATGGTATCATCGTTTACCTTTGCATTTGCTTGGCCACTAGTAAGGAAAAACCAACTTCATTATCTTTTTGGCCATTTGACTTCTTTAAGAAATTTGATTATTCATAACTCTGCTGGTTATTGACCTGTTGTGTTTATCTCAACTCTGAATCCATCCTTTTGCATTCTGTTCTATTGTGCTGAAGCTGGAACTCTGAAAACCAGAATTCTCTGTCATCCTCACTTTCTTGGCTCTGTCAGCAGGAGGGTGTCTATATTAGAGGGAGGTGGAAAAATGAGAGAGAGAGAAGGGGCTGGCTTCCTGTGGCAATTGGTCTTGCTCTACCAATGGTAATTAGCTCCAGCTGCCAGCTTCTTGCAGCCACCTTAGAACAAGTCCCATAACCCCCCAACAATTTCAGATTCTGAACCTCTTTATGTTCTTGCTCCCCCAGCGCTAGAGGAGACAAACTTTTTCCTACAGTTATTTTATCTAGGTTACCTCTTTTTTCCTTCAACCCTCTAACACTATGATTATCATGTTCCTATATTAAGTCCCCCGTATGCAGAGGAGCCTGGCAGGCTACAGTCCATGGGGTCGCAAAGAATTGGACACAACTGAGCGACTAAGCACAGCACATGAAATATCTAATGGGTTTCTGGTTTCCTGACGGACCCTCAACTATGGACTGACTTATCAATTAGGATATCTGTATTAGTCATATCAATTTGCAGGTGCTTTTTCTGATTTTATAAATATATTCTCTTAGTCATTTCCTTGTCTTTTAACCTTCTCCACATTGTCTTTTTTCTTACAAAAGCTTTACATTTGGATGCATGGTGGTTAAATCCTGTTCTTTATGATGTCTGGATTTTGTGTTGCTAAAAAACAAACAAAACCCCCTCTCTATCTGGAGTAGCATGAGAAATATTTTTCTATATTTTCCCCTTGTGCCCTATAGTTTTGTCTTTTGTATCTGCATATTTAATTCATATCACACTTATTTTTGGGTAAAGCAGGAAGCTTATTTTTCTAAAATTAACGGCCAGTTGTCAGCATTCAATTATAAATAGTCAATATTATCCAAACTACGTGAAATACTGTGATTGTTATAAGCAACATTTCCATATTTTTATGTTTGTGTCTTCACTTGAGTTCCCTCAAAAACACAGCTTGAAGCAAAAACTATATGAAAATGATTTAGTACAGGATGCAAGTCACAGAATGTGGGGAAATAAAAAGGTGTCAGAGAGTAAAGGAGAGGAAGTAAATACAAAGTGGTTAATTACTAACCCAGCCTCAAAAAGGAAAAGCTAATTTCTGAGTCCTTTAGGTCTGGCAAGGCCATGTGGAATCAGTCTGTCTTGCTGTAATCTGTTGAAAGGGGTCAGGAAGAGGAACAAGAAATTTATATATAGGCTTCTTTCTTCATCTTGTCCCCTATCTATTGCTCATTGGTCAAATTTTGCCCCAATATAATTAACTTTGAAGCACTTTCCAGTTATTAACCACTGTTGACCTAAAACAAACTGACTGCCAATTATTTCTTCAGCAAAAAATGGGTTTATTCAGGCTCAGGAAAAAATTGTAATTCAAGGTCTGCAACCACAGTGAGCCCCTTGCAAGTCCCCATGCAAGGGGCATTCTTTTATAGAAGGACAAAGGAAGTTGGGATGGTTGTAGTAATCAAAGAGCTCATGGCTTTTCATTGGCTGAGTTGTGATCCTCTCTTATGGCTGAAGTTTTGCCAGGAAAAGAAGGAAATCTTTCTTCTTCCTGTTGGGCTCTGCTATCATTGTAGGACATGAGAGCTACCCCTTCTTGTTTCTCAGTTCTATTTAACTGAGGTTTCTGTTTATTAGTTTTTCACACTATTGCCCCTCTCTCCCGGCTTCCGAGGAAGTCAGAGCAACTATGGATACATAGTCAGAGCAACTATGGATACGTTAGGGTCAGACCTGGGCACTGAAGTGACTGGGACCCCATTGCAGCAGATACAATGATGCAATACTGGAACCCAGACTTAAGCCTCTCAGGGAAAATGAGATGCCCAGCAGTACCAGAGGATAAGTGATGGTTGGGGGCCCCAGAGTCTCCACTTAGCAAGAAACTCAGACATGGGGAGTAGGTCGGCTTGATTGAATCTAGGGAAGCACATACCATCTACACGATGGATTAATAGAGCGCAATATGGATCTGCTTCTGTACTCACTGATCTGTTCTATTGCTCTATTTGTCAATGTCTTTATATTTGGCAATTCTAAATCCTCTCATTGTTTTATAAAAAGATCTTTTTCATTCCTGCAATATTTACATTTTTCATAATTTTAGTCATAAATCTTGAGGTTTTTTTGGAAGTGATTGATTTATGGATTAATTTAAATAAAACTGACATCTTTAAGTCCTTCCAGGCAGGAAAATGACCCATCTTTCCTTGCATTTGGGGTTATTGAGCTTGTAAATTTTTTTAAAATTATTTCTTTCCTGTTTTGTGTATTTATTGCCGATATTTTTTACTCCATTTTTTTCTTTTTCTTTTTAATTGTATTTTGTGATCTTTTTCCCCACCATGTCATTTTCTAGTTGGTTATTTTAGCCGTTTGTTGGTACTAACCAACTCCTGGAGCTTTCCTATTAGTAATAATAGCTGGCCATTGTTTTTCATTCCATTTCTATGTAAAGGACAGCTTTATATCTTCTTTTCACTGACAATACAATTTATTCTTTCTATTCTTAATTCATTTACTCATTCTCCAGTTCACTGTTGATTAGCAAGTGTAACAGTTGGCATTCTTAATTATCTTATAAAATGATTTTAGGAATGTTTTACCTTGTGAAAATGTTAGCTTAGGTTTTTTATCAATATTTTATCCATCTAGCTTATTGAGTTCATTGATCTGCAAATACAAAATATTAAATTTTATTAGTTTTTAGCATCTTTTTATTAAAGTGGTCATATTGTTCTTATATTTTAATCATCTAGTTGAACTCTTTATGAGAGTAGATATCCTAATGTTAAGCATCCTTGAATTATTGGGGCATGATTTATTTTTCCCTAATATACCTCTAGGTTAGATTTGCTAATATTTATTTAATATGAGAAATCTATAAACATAAGTGAGGTTGGCCTACTTTTTCTACTTTTGTGTATGTGTAACAAGTACTGTGTGGAAAAGGGCTTTTCGATTGAGTTGGCAAGTTTGCTTAGTTTTCCTATTTTTTAAGAGTTTATAACATAAAAATTGGCTTTTCTCCAAAAGTTTCGAAGAGTTAACTAAGGAAATAGGTGTGGTTACAATAGATAATTGACTACGTTTAAAGTACTTTTATAGCTATTGGTTTCTTGAAGTAAATTTGTATTTTACATATTTTAAATAAAACCAGTTATCTTAATCCAGACTTTTCAAAAGTATTTTTATGTTTTTATATATTATAAAGTTCCCTTCCACTCTTTGTTTTATGTCAGCTTTAAAGTAAGAAATTGATATTAGATTCTATCAAATGCTTATTTCTTAGATCTATTGAAAACATCATATAATTTATTTTTTGCTGGCCTGTTCAGTTTCAGTTCAGTCGCTCAGTCATGTCAGACTCTTTGCAACACCATGAATCGCTGCATGCCAGGCCTCCCTGTCTATCACCAACTCCTGGAGTTCACTTAGACTCACGTCCATCAAGTCAGTGATGCCATACAGCCATCTCATCCTCTGTCGTCCCCTTCTCCTCCTGCCCCCAATCCCTCCCAGCATCAGAGTCTTTTCCAATGAGTCCACTCTTCGCATGAGGTGGACAAAGTACTGGAGTTTCAGCTTTAGCATCATTTCTTCCAAAGAAATCCCAGGGCTGATCTCACTCGGAATGGATTGGTTGGATCTTCTTGCAGTCCAAGGGACTCTCAAGAGTTTTCTCCAACACCACAGTTCAAAAGCATCAATTCTTCTGTGCTCAGCCTTCTTCACAGTCCAACCCTCACATCCATACATGACCACTGGAAAAACCATAGCCTTGACTAGATGGAAAAGAAAACCCAAGGAGAAAAGGAAAGATATAAGCATCTGAATGCAGAGTTCCAAAGAATAGCAAGGAGAGATAAGAAAGCCTTCTTCAGCGATCAATGCAAAGAAACAGAGGAAGAGAACAGAATGGGAAAGACTAGAGATCGTTTCAAGAAAATTAGAGATACCAAGGGAATATTTCATGCAAAGATGGGCCAAACAATAGACAGAAATGGTATGGACCTACAGAAGCAGGAGATATTAAGAAGAGATGGCAAGAATACACAGAAGAACTGTACAAAAAAGATCTTCATGAACCAGATAATCACGATGGTGTGATCACTCACCTGGAGCCAGACATCCAGGAATGTGAAGTCAAGTAGGCCTTAGAAAGCATCACTATGAACAAAGCTAGTGGAGGTGATGGAATTCCAGTTGAGCTATTTCAAATCCTGAAAGATGATGCCCTGAAAGTGCTGCACTCAATACGCCAGCAAATTTGGAAAACTCAGCAGTGGCCACAGGACTGGAAAAGACCAGTTCCCAATCCCAGAGAAAGGCAATGCCAAAGAATGCTCAAACTACCGCACAATTGCACTCATCTCACATGCTAGTAAAGTAGTGCTCAAAATTCTCCAAGCCAGGCTTCAGCAATACATGAACCGTGAACTTCCAGATGTTTAAGCTGGTTTTAGAAAAGGCAGAGGAACCAGAGATCAAATTGCCAACATCCGCTGGATCATGGGAAAAGCAAGAGAGTTCCAGAAACACATCTATTTCTGCTTTATTGACTATGCCAAAGCCTTTGACTGTGTGGATCACAATAAACTGTGGAAAATTCTTCAAGAGATGGGAATACCAGACCACCTGACCTGCCTCTTGAGAAATCTGTATGCAGGTCAGGAAGCAACAGTTACAACTGGACATGGAACAACCGACTGGTTCCAAATAGGAAAAGAAGTATGTCAAGGCTGTATATTGTTACCCTGCTTATTTAACTTATATGCAGAGTACATCATGACAAATGCTGGACTGGAAGAAACACAAGCTGGAATCAAGATTGCCAGGAGAAATCTCAATAACCTCAGATATGCAGATGACACCACCCTTATGGCAGAGAGTGAAGAGGAGCTAAAAAGCCTCTTGATGAAAGTGAAAGAGGAGAGTGAAAAAGTTGGCTTAAATCTCAACATTCAGAAAACGAAGATCATGGCATCTGGTCCCATCACTTCATGGGAAATAGATGGGGAAACAGTAGAAACAGTGTCAGACTTTATTTTGGGGGGCTCCAAAATCACTGCAGATGGTGACTGCAGCCACGAAATTAAAAGACGCTTACTCCTTGGAAGAAAAGTTATGACCAACCTAAATAGCATATTGAAAAGCAGAGACATTACTTTGCTGACTAAGGTCCGTCTAGTCAAGGCTATGGTTTTTCCTGTGGTCATGTGTGGATGTGAGAGTTGGACTGTGAAGAAGGCTGAGCACCGAAGAATTGATTCTTTTGAAGTGTGGTGTTGGGGAAGACTCTTGAGAGTCCCTTGGACTGCAAGGAGATCCAACCAGTCCATTCTGAAGGAGGTCAGCCCTGGGATTTCTTTGGAAGGAATGATGCTAAAGCTGAAACTCCAGTACTTTGGCCACCTCATGCGAAGAGTTGACTCATTGGAGAAGACTTTGATCCTGGGAGGGATTGTGGACAGGAGGAGAAGGGGACGACAGAGGATGAGATGGCTGGATGTCATCACTGACTCGATGGATGCGAGTCTGAGTGAACTCCAGGAGTTGGTGATGGACAGGGAGGCCTGGCATGCTGTGATTCATGGGGTCGCAAAGAGTCAGACACGACTGAGTGAACTGAACTGAACTGAACTGACTAGACGGACCTTTGTTGGCAAAGTAACGTCTCTGCTTTTGAATATGCTATCTAGGTAGGTCATAATTTTCCTTCCAAGGAGTAAGCATCTTTTAAATTCATGGCTGCAATCACCATCTGCAGTGATTCTGGAGCCCCAAAAAAGTCTGCCACTGTTTCCACTGTTTCCCCATCTATTTCCCATGAAGTGATGGGACCAGATGCCATGATCTTCATTTTCTGAATGTTGAGCTTTAGGCCAACTTTTTCACTCTCCACTTCCGCTTTCATCAAGAGGCTTTTTAGCTCCTCTTCACTTTCTGCCATAAGGGTGGTGTTATCTGCATATCTGAGGTTATTGATATTTCTCCCGGCAATTTTGATTCCAGCTTGTGCTTCTTCCAGTCCAGCATTTGTCATGATGTACTCTGCATATAAGTTAAATAAGCAGGGTGACAATATACAGCCTTGACGTACTCCTTTTCCTATTTGGAACCAGGTTGTTGTTCCATGTCCAGTTCTAACTGTTGCTTCCTGGCCTGCATACAGATTTCTCAAGAGGCAGGTCAGGTGGTCTGGGATTCCCACCTCTTGAAGAATTTCCCACAGTTTATTGTGATCCACACAGTCAAAGGATTTGGCATAGTCAATAAAGCAGAAATAGATGTTTTTCTGGAACTCTCTTGCTTTTCCCATGATCCAGCGGATGTTGGCAATTTGATCTCTGGTTCCTCTGCCTTTTCTAAAACCAGCTTGAACATCAGGGAGTTCATGGTTCACATATTGCTGAAGCCTGGCTTGGAGAATTTTGAACATTATTTTACTAGCATGTGAGATGAGTGCAATTGTGCGGTAGTTTGAGCATTCTTTGGCATTGCCTTTCTTTGGGATTGGAATGAAAACTGGCCTTTTCCAGTCCTGTGGCCACTGCTGAGTTTTCCAAATTTGCTGGCATATTGAGTGCTGTACTTTCACAGCATCATCTTTCAGGATTTGAAATAGCTCAACTGGAATTTCATCACCTCCACTAGCTTTGTTTCTAGTGATGCTTTCTAAGGCCCACTTGACTTCACATTCCTGGATGTCTGGCTCCAGGTGAGTGATCACACCATCGTGATATTCTCGGTCATGAAGGTCTTTTTTGTACAGTCTGTAGCCTGGTAATTTACATTGATTGATTCTTCTCTCTCTCTTTTCTTTTTTTTTTGCATTGATGGATTCTTAAATGTTAAATTATCCTTGTGTTTCTGGGATAAACCCTACTGTCATGAGGTTTTATGACATAGCTATGCCTGGAGTCATTTTGCTAAAATTTTATAGGTTTGAATCTACTGCTATTATCCAAGAAATGCTAAGGGTTTAGGAGCTATACGTAAGATGCTCCTGTTACCACCAACATGCAGGAAATCACTAGGGTTTTAAGAGTTCTTTGTCATGAACCAGGTGAAGAACAGCCAACTCTTGTCTGAATTCTCAGTTTGCCAGCTTACCTTGCAGATGTCAGACTTGCCAACCCATTATGAACACATGAGCAAACTGTTAAAAATAAATCTTTCCCCTTGTTTGTCCCTTTTCGATAGGCAGGTAGATATAGTCTCATATTCTGTTTCTCTGGAGAACCTTGATTGCTGCATTTGGTCAACTTAAAAAGAAAACAAAGGCCAAGATTTCTGGGTTCCACCCTCAATGATTCTGTGTTTATTTGGTGGGGGTTGGGGGGCAGTTGTGGTTCCTTTTCATTTACTAACTGTTTATTTTTGTTCTTTAGCAGCATGTTCTGTTCATGAGAAAAATTTTTCCCTCAGAAAATATTTGCTTAGTGAAAAGCAAAGTTTCGTTGAAAGGTTAGACTAGAATTAAAATCCATGTATTTTTCCTAAATTAATCTCATTTTTATTCTTCACTAAAGAAGGAAATATTCAAATTTTAGGTGTGGGCTCACATCATGATTGACAATCCTCTGTCTGGTTGCAGGAGCCTTGGGCTTCTGGTTGGTATTTATCCCCAGCTCAGCTTTTGCTCAAGTTTTTGCTCTGTTTCCCCTCAGAGAACTCCACCAACTCCCCCACCCAAATCCCTTCTGCCCCACCCCTGTCACCTACACTGGGAGCTTTTGAACCAGACAAGGAGATTTCAAGACCACAGAGGGACTGTAGAGCTTTGTAGCAAACAGAAGAAACAAGCGATCCTCGAAAAGAGTAACAGGAAAGGCTAATAAAATGGGCAGACAAGAGGCAGGTTTTTGTTGCTAGGTTTTCAGGTTTTTTGTTTTCTTTTTGGCTGCATGTAGGATCTTGGTTTAAAGACCAGGGATTGAACCCGTGCCCCCTACGTGGAAGCACAGAGTCTTAATCCCTGGACTGCCAGGGAAGTCCCCGTTGGTATTGTTTTTAAACTTTTACTTATTTTTATCAAATGAAAGAAACTTGAAAGGCTGTTATTTTTTGCTCTTGTGGAATTTACAAAAAAAAAAAAAAGGCCGTTAGCAAAATTTCTTGTATCCTAAGAGCTGTGAAGGTCTAAGAAAGAAGCTGCAGAGACAAGCTCCTAAGGAGCGCCAGGCAGCATGCAGAGAGTGAAGGGCAATTTAAAGGCAAGAGAAAGGAAAGACCTCTTTTGATTAGTTTAATCATCCTACTGAGAGGAAGATGGAGACTTAAAAAGAGGAAGAGGGACTGACCTCCTAGGAATTTCCCTAGTTCCAACCACAGAATAAAACACACAGTCTTCCGTATCAACACTGGAAAGACTGCTTCATTTCCAGGAGGCTGGAGAGAGAGGCCTCCTCATGATCCCTAGAAAGGAATATCTTGGAGATTAAGTGAAGATGTGTCTTTTTGTCTTTGCTGCCTGACATTTTCACAGCTTCTCTTCATTGAGTCCTAAGGCTGGGATGGAGAAGAAGACACTGCTGATGCTTTTATGTTCTGGGACTGATATTCTGCACTCAATGTGAGGTCTGAAGAGGCCAAACAGAACCTATATAACAATGTTCCCAGCACACTCAGTGCTTTGCTAGGGCTCTGGGGGTAATGAACACCACCCATCCTGTGAGGACAGAAAGGGAACAGAGTCTTTTGAAGTCAAGACAATTTTTGATCAAAGTAACTTTAGTTTTTCTCCAAGAAATATTAAGTAGTGGTTTAGTACTTTGTAACTTCTCTGTTGCTGGCTGGGAGATTCACTTTGGCTGAAAAGAAATACAGGCTTTGGCTTCTCCAGTGAGTGGTATGAAGAGGGAAGCAGACAGTCATGGGCTGGTGAAGCCACTTAGTGGAAAGGGAAGCCCTGCTTTGTAACATTTGTGATTTCCTTGGGGAAATACTCCCATGTGACTGGTTTCAAGCTGTCAACATGAAGTGACTGGAAGCAGGGTTGGGAAGAGATGTACTCATGAGGCTCTCAAGAGCATGGGGAGCCCGCTTAGCACATCACTGGTGGGTGAGCAACAGGCTTCTTTATCTCCCCACCTTAATGGAGTTTCTCATGGAAAAAGATCATTGGAAGCTCTAGGTCTGTGTCTAGCTGGGTAACTTGACTTCTCTCAACTAAGCTTGAATGGAAGATCAGACATTTGTATCACTCCCACAGTGCTCTAAAAGGATGAAACTAAATATATACATTGATTTGAAGCACCTTATTGGAGGGTCCAGTACACAATAGATGATAATGCTATTTCTGCCCTGTGATAACCATGACTACTTTGGAGCTGGATCACTTTTTAATCTACCCTTGGTTTGAGAAACTAGGAAGCCCCACCCTCTGGTTAACACTTGTGTTGTTGTTGTCCAATCGCTAAGTCATGTCTGACTTTTTATGACACCATGGACTGCAGCATGCCAGGCTTCCCTGTCCTTCACTATCTCCCAGAGTTTGCCCAAGTTCATGTCCATTGAATCAGTGATACCATCAAACCATCTCATCTTCTGGCACCTTTCATCTCCTGCCTTCAATCTTTTCCAGATCAGTGTCTTTTCCAATGAGTCAGCTCTTCACATCAGGAGGTCAAAGTATTGGAGTTTCAGCATCAGTCCTTCCAATGAATTATTCAGGATTGATTTCCTTTAGGATTGACTGGTTTGATCTCCTTCCTGTCCAAGGGATTCTCAAGCATCTTCTGCAGCACCACAATTCAAAAGCATCAATTCTTCGGCCCTCAGCCTTCTACATGCTCCAGCTCTCACATCCATACATGATCACTAGAAAAACCATAGCTTTGATGATATGGACCTTTGTCAGCGAAGTGATGTCTCTGCTTTTTAATATGCTGCCTAGGTTGCTCATAGCTTTTCTTCCAAGGATAAGCGTCTTTTAACACAAACGAGTGGATACTGAAACTAGTTTGAAGAGTGGGTGGTATGAGGTTCCTTGTTATCCCTTTTTCTGACTTTTCTTTCTCTGTCATATCTTTTCTTATTCCCATAACTCATCACTGAACTGCTGAAGCTTTTAAAAAGTTTTCAGAGATTTTTCATGATTTCTTCATAGGCACACAGAAAGTAGGTAGAGAAGTCACAAATTCAAAGCCAATGTCTCTTACTTCTGGTCTAGCTTTTTCATGGCCCCTGCAGCTAATGCTGTGTCTCTGGACAGTCTTTTACTCCATGGAAACTGGGACTGAATTTGCCACCTACGCTAGTGACCAGCTGTCTGCTTCTTCCTGAAAAGGTATATTCATAACATAAGCTGGGCTTGTCTGTGTATAATGAAAAGACAGCACTGTGAATGTCACGGCGTGAAGCTCTGAGCCCTGGTGGTTGCGTCACCTATTATCTTTCTGAGTCTGTAAAATGGACAGAATAATGCTTACCCGGCATATCTCACAGGATGGTGGGAGGACAGCCCCAGTGATGGAGCAGAGAAGCATTGTGTAAGCTGGAAAGTACAGAGTCAATGTGAAATGTCATAGGTGAGCCCACACGATGATGGCTGGCACCCGGACTCAGGAGAGAGACCCACCTGAATCTGAATCCTAATTCTGCCACTTACTGGTTTGGTGGGCTAATCTCAGGCAAGTCACTAATCCTGTTTGAGATTTGATTTCCTCTCAGTTACCTTTTGTAGGGATGGTGCTTCCTACAATTGTTAGGAAGTTTCCATGTAAATATGGTACCTCTTTTGGCAAGGTGCTCAGCATCTTGGAAGCACTCATTAGCAGTCAGTGACTATCATTATTATTATATGTTGTAGTTTATCCTAGTCTCTACTGAAGAACAGGGTTTTAAAAAGATGGACCCAAAGGGGCACAGAGGGAATACTGCTCGGGTAAACGTGCGTCCCTTCCTGATTTTCAGTGATGAACGCTTGATTGACGCTATGCTTCTGCTATGGTCAGCATCTCTGGAGTCTGACACTGTGTCAGGCTGAACATCCCTCTTCTTTACCGAAGCTCTGGGTGTGGTTACTGTCACTCATCCACAGACGAACGGTGTATCTCTTTGAGTGGTTAAGGCATTTCCATAGGGTTTTGGAATTAGTTAGCTGAGCTGTAAGTTGCACCCAGGCTTGGCTGATTCCAGAGCTTATGTTGCCTTCTACTCTGTGGATCAATTGGTCTAGGACCATAGCACTAAAGTGTGGTGCCTGGACAAGCAACAGGAAGCATCCCCTGGGCACTTGTTAGAAGTGAACCGGAAACTCTGCGGGGCAGGGGGGGGGCAGGGGGGGGCAGGGGGGGGGCGGGGGGGGGTGGGCAGCAGTGAGCGCATTCTCACAAGCCCTCCATGTGTTCTGATACTTGCTGAAGACCACTGGTGTGGTCTCCTCCTCTCCTCCAGATTTCTCAGAGATGCTCTTTCAGAGTGAATTTCTGCCGGTGAGAGTGAAGAAGTAGCATCAGAGTTGCCTTTTACCATTCCATTTCTCTTTCTAGGGAAATTCCCTGTAGATCAGGACATTACTGTAATTAGTTAGAGTAAATGAACAGGACTACTTACATTCTTAGCATGCACCTGGTGCCTATAGTGTTTTAAATTTTGCAGAGATATTTCCCTGAGATGCGTAAACAGGGCTTCCACACATATTTTCAGAGAAGTCCCTGACTTTGCTGGCAAAGAAGGAGACACAGTTGCTCCCGTGGAGAACTGCTGGTAGTATTATTACTGTCTGTTCTCTCCATTCTGTGCTTTTGTGCTCAGATGAAATTATTACCTGTTAGATGCATGATCTTCTTCCATAAAACATTAGTCCCGCCCCCTACCAGTTTATATCTCAATTAAAGTAGTTTGAAAGCTAAGAAGAGTTAAAATATTCTGCGGCAGATTGGATTTTGTTTGCTATCTTGAAAAGGTGGTGACTGGACAAAACTGCCACCGAAATGCTGTTTAATAACTTAGAATTTCAGAATAATTAATATATAATTATCTGTGAAGAGGGGGCTGTGCTTCCAGTGTATCCATCCTAGTTTTGTGTATCTGGCAGATGATGGGGTTGAGAGGGAGCTGTCAGCCCAGAAGGAGGCATGAAAGGTATTGTTTTAACAAAAACTGTAGGCACACAAAATTGAAGCATAAAAGTAATATGGTGTTTAAGGTTGCTGCTGGGGTCCAGGGATGCCTAGACTAGAGTTGGGAGAATGGAGTTCCTTTCCCCCTATGCTCCTCTATAGATTTAGAGTCCGTATTTATGTATGTGAAGGATAGAGTATAACACTTTGGCACAGGGGCTATTTTGAGCTGTAGGAATTTAAAATACAGCAGCTGCAGAGAGGCTTTCTTGGAACTCCCCTTACTGGCCTAAAGATAAATCCTCCAAAGAGAACTCAATTTTCATAAATCCCTTTCCTGAGGTTTCTCATCACCCAGTGATGAGAAAACCACACTTTTAACCACACTTAAAACCACACTCTGTCACAAACTAGTATACTTCCATGTTCTGAGAGCTCATTCATCTTTCGTAAAGATCATTTACTCTCCCCTAAGAAATCCACATCGCCCCCAGCCCTTTCCATATTAACACAGTAATTAAGCCTGAATTCAAAGCCACCTTTTTGAGTTACACACTTTTCTCTGGCTATCTTCCAGGTAGACATGTTAAACAGTTGTGTCTGACACTTTGCGACCCCATGGACAGTGCCAACCAGGCTCCTCTGTCCATGGGATTTTCTAGGCAAGAATACTGGAGTGGGTTGCCATTTCCTTCTCAAGGGATACATATTAATAACTTCAGTTTATTATTTTTTCTTAATTTGTTTTTTACCATAGGGGTCTCAGCTAAGAACTCAGAAAGTTAGAGGAAAATTGTTTTCCCCCAACAGTGGAATGCACTTAAGATCCCAAGTTTCAAAAATGGATCCATACTCCCATATTCATTCTCATCAGCCACAGCATGGCCAGGGAGCCTCTGCTGAGACTGAGCCATGTCGTACTTAGGGAGAGAAAAGGTGGCTGGGATGACACTTCTGGGAAGGAGTTAGGAAATCTTGCTGAAGGTCAAGTTTGGCTCTGGTATGACTAAATATGTGAATTCAGACAGGGGTTTTGGTATCTCAGTGCTTGGTTTCTCATCAAGAAATAGAAGTGTTAAGATCAGTCCCACTAATTTCATAGAAATAGTGGGATGAAGAGCATATGAGATTACAGACATCAGTGTAGTTTGAAAAGCCTTCAGTGCAAGATAATGCTGGGACAGGTTTTATTAAAATGAACATTTCCCAGCCTTTGATGAACTTCACAACATTGGCTTTGAAGGGACCTAATCTTTTCTTTTCATACTGTTCATGGGGTTCTCAAGAATACTGAAGTGGTTTGTCATTCCCTTCTCCAGTGGACCACGTTTGGTCAGAACTCGTCACCATGACCCGTGTGTCTTGGGTGGCCCTTCACAGCATGGCTCATAGTTTCATTGAGTTAGACAAGGCTGTGGTCCCTGTGATCAGTTTGATTAGTTTTCTGTGACTGCGGCTTTTATTCTATCTGCCCTCTGATGGATAAGGATAAGAGACTTATGGAAGCTTCCTGATGGGAGAGACTGACTGTGGGGGAAACCGGGTCTTGTTCTGATGGGCGGGTCCATGCTCAGTAAATCTTTAATCCAATTTTCTGTCAATGGTCAGGGCTGTGTTCCCTCCCTGTTGTTTGACCTGAGACCAAACTATGGTGGAGGTAATGAAGACATACCTGAATGGCCTAGCGGTTTTCCCTACTTTCTTCAATTTAAGTCTGAATTTGGTAATAAGGAGTTCATGATCTGAGCCACAGTCAGCTCCTGGTCTTGTTTTTGTTATGTTCCTAGCCCGTATCTCCGAACCGACCGAGAGAGCAAGTCCACCACAGTAATGCAAAAGCAAAAGGGGAGTTTGTTTATTCCTAGCGCGCTAGGGTCCAAGTCTCATCCCACACAAGGGAATCCGACAAGAGCCCCGAACAAAGGAGTATGGCGGCTTATATACAGGCAGTTCTTTGTCTCAGTTACAGGAGTAGCTGGCGTTACATGATTGGCCAGGCAGGATGAGCGCATATCCTGTCTCTTTCTGGTAAACATGACTCAGGTCCTAGAGACCGTCGTTTGGTCCCTAACATTCCCCCCTCTCCTTAGATCATATAGAGGAATCTTCCTCTTGGTCCTGAGACACAGTTTGATATTGTTGTCAAAGCACAAACAGCTGTACTGTATTTATGCGTTCCTTTACAAAGGCTACAAGTCTATTGATAATACATGGGCCGAAGGTAAGCATTAGTAAAAGTGCTAGCAGGGGTCCTAGCAAGGTGGAGATTAAGGTAGTCAGCTAAGGGGATTGTTGAAACCAAGATTCAAACCATCCCTGTTGAGCCTCATGTTCTCGTTTACATTGGGCTAGTCCTTCTCTCACTTTGGCCATAGATTCTCTAACTATTTCTGTATGATCAGCATAGAAACAACACTCTTCTCCTAGGGCAGCACAGAGTCCCCCTTGTTGCAGAAAGAGCAGATCTAATCCCCTCCTGTTTTGCAGAACTACTTCAGATAGAGAAGTTAGAGACGATTTTAAATGACTAATAGATTGCTCTATACGGGTAATGTCTTCATCTATGGCCGCTCTCAGGGAGTTAAATCCTTGGCTTTGCAGGGACAGAGCTGTTATTCCGGTTCCAGCCCCGGCTATTCCAAGACCGAACATAGTTGCTATGGTTATGGCGGTAAGAGGTTCCCTCTTAACTTTATAAGTTCTTTTTGGAGGATTTAGAGTTAATTTTTGGGCCCAATAATCATATATTGCTTCCTCTGGTCAGTACAGAATCTTTGGCATGACAGCCACCATAACACAGAATTTTTCTTTGGGGTCAAAGATTGAGCTATGCAGGCATGGAGTTAGCCCCATGTATGAACAGACCCACCACCCCCCCATTTGAGGTATTAACCATTTAGCTACAGGCAAATCATCAGGCTCGACCACATGCACACAAAGTGGAGACTTTACTGGTAACACCGTGCCCATGCATAAGCTCTTTCCCCATACCTCTTTCATCGTAAGACCCACCTTTCAGTCCCCCCAATGACACTGAGGAGGATCGGTGCTGTTGGCCAAGTCATAAGAGGCGTTGAGGCCTACTGCTTCGTAATAAGGGGGAATTAAGTTGTAACATAACCAGCAAGATTTAGTTGCCTCAGGATGGGTCTGATTCAGGGTGGCATAAGCTGCCCTAATCAGCTTCCATAGGGGATCTCTTTCAGCGAGCGCTTCTGCTTCGGGGCTCACTGCCAAAGATGTTGGCATGGAAGTCGTTAGGCGGGGGGTTACAGCCAGCTTTTCTACTTTGTTGGGCCTGATTCTATGTACAAGAATTGGCTCTAAGACCTGGCTCACTACTATAATCCCTTTCCCATCAACCCCAAACCCTCCTGATTCCCTCGTCTGTAGCCCCCAAGATAGGCCAGAGATCCAGGTCCCTTCTTTTTTACATTTTTCTGGATTGAAACTTATTCTGACTTGTGCATAATTGCAACTTTCACAGCTAAAAGTTGGATCTCCGAGGACCCTAGGGAGGGGCTTGGCGAATGAAAAATTAAGTAAATATCGATTTTTTACTTCTCAGCACCGAGGTCCATCATTAGAAGTAACACAATCCCAAGTTTTACAATAAGAGTCTTGTGCCCCCCCACAGGTCTTCCAGTCATGTCTGGGTGCGCCTGGGCATGCCCAGAACCCTTGTTCTCGGAGATAACCCCTAGCCCAATGCACATTTACCATCGGCTTAAGGTCAAAGTACAAGTCTGGCCACCATGTGTTTGGTGGATGTATTGCGGTAGTGGAGTTTAGCACCTCTCGTGTTAGTCCATTTTGCAGCTTTCAGGTGATTTTGACGGGTTGATGCGGGTTCATGCTGGCAGCTCCGGAGCAGAGTAACTGGGTCATCCACAAGACGGCCCAGCCGAGCTGTCCTGGTCCTGTTGGCGCCTTCGAAGCTTTAGCCTCAGGGGGTTGGACGGGTGCAGAGATTCTTCCCATTCTTTCTTAGTGTCTTCTTGCTCTGCTGAAGCAGCTGGGCATACGTGGTTGCAATGCACCCAAGGCCCGATACCGTCGACCTTTAAGGCAGTTGGGATGGTAAGAAGAACAACATAAGGACCCTTCCATTTGGGTTCTAGTGCCTTGGTTTGGTGTCTTTTGACCCATACGCAATCTCCTAGGCCAATGTCATGTGAGGGAATAGTTCCCTTATTTTGACCCACATGTATTTCCCGGAGCAGTTTCCAGACACGAGAGTGCACCTTGCTTAAGGCCATCAAGGCCTCTTGGAATTGTCCCAACATGGG
Organism: Ovis canadensis; assembly: GCF_042477335.2. NCBI lineage: Eukaryota > Metazoa > Chordata > Mammalia > Artiodactyla > Bovidae > Ovis > Ovis canadensis. The sequence continues at coordinate 47,668,872 of NC_091266.1, read as the reverse complement.
AGGCGGTAGTTTCTTCCCTTCAAATATTGGACATACAGAGGGAGGTCTCCCATACAGAATTTCAAATGGGGTCAGATTGAGTTGATAAGGAGTATTACGTGCACGGAAGAGGGAGAAGGGAAGGAGGGTCACCCAGTCCCCACCAGTCTCTATAGCCAATTTAGTTAAAGTTTTTTTTAGAGTCCGATTCATTCTTTCTACTTGCCCTGAGCTCTGTGGACTGTATTCACAATGTAACTTCTATTTAGTCCCCAGGGCTAGGGCAAGGCTCTGAACTATTTGACTCACAAAAGCAGGTCCATTATCAGAGCCGATGGTCACTGGCAGGCCAAACCTGGGAACTATTTCTTCTAAAATCTTTTTTGCCACTATCATCGCAGTTTCTCCCTTTGTAGGAAAAGCCTCCACCCACCCTGAGAAGGTATCCACCAACACTAACAAGTACCGGTAACCATACTTGCCTGGCCTTACCTCGGTGAAATCTATTTCCCAGTGTTGCCCTGGTCCTTCTCCCAGATACCTCAGTCCTGCATGTTGCCCTTTTCCTGGCCTCATCTGTTGACACGCCTTACAAGCATGCACTATGTTCTTTACAGTTGTCTGGTGCCTGGGAAATCGCAGGCGTGCAGTTTGAAAGAGCATCAGAGTCTTCTTTTCTCCCAGATGAGTAGACAAGTGTAAATGCTCACATAGTTGCCGTCCCAGCTGAGCAGGGAGTATCAAGTAGCCGTCTGAGTCTCGGTACCATCCATCTTCACCTTTTTGAAGGTTGGTGTGTTTTTGGATCCAAGCAAGGTCTGTGGATGAATACTCAGGGGTTGGGGGCAGAGTTCCCATACCTGGAGGTGGAAGTCCGATCGCCAACACAGGGGTGATGAAATCTTCATCAGCTACTTTTCGAGCTGCCAGGTCTGCGGCACGATTCCCTTGTGCCATGGGGCTGTCACCCTTCTGATGTCCAGGTACGTGTACTATTGACATAGCCTGAGGCATCTGTACAGCCTCTAAAAGTCTACAGATTTCAGGCAAGTTTTTAATTTCTTTTCCTTCAGCTGTCAGAAACCCCCGTTCCCGATATATCGGGCCCTGGATGTGTACCGTGCCAAAAGAATAGCAACTGTCAGTGAAAATAGTTATTCTTTTTCCTTTGGCTCTCTCTAATGCTTGAATCAGGGCAATTAACTCTGCCTTTTGTGCTGAGGTATCCGGGGGAAGGGCCTCTGCCCATATCGTCTGTCCAGAGTCATCTACTACTGCGGCTCCTGCCCGTCTCTGTCCATCTTTTACATAACTGCTGCCATCTGTGAACCATTTTAGCTCACTGTTATCCAATGGAGTATCGGTTAAGTCCTTTCGCACTGCTGTTACCCTGGCCAGTATCTCATCACAATCATGGAGGGGGCTATTTTCCTCCGGATTGGGCAAAAGAGTGGCCAGATTTAGAGTGCAGGGCATTTGGAAATGAATCCGTGGGGTGTCAAGTAGCAAGGCCTGGTAGTGCGTCAAGCGGGCATTAGAAATCCATTTACCTGGGGGTTGCTTTAAAACTCTCTCTATGGCATGAGGAGTGTAGACCAAGAGTCTCTGTCCATAAGTCAGTTTATCAGCATTGTGGACTAAGAGCGCGGTGGCTGCGATGATACGGAGGCAAGGTGGCCATCCGGCTGCCACTGGGTCCAGTCTCTTGGAAAGGTAAGCTACAGGTCGCTTCCATGGTCCCCATCTCTGTGTTAGTACCCCTTTTCCTATCCCCCACTTTTCATCTACAAATAATTGGAAAGGCTTAGATGGATCAGGGAGGGCAAGGGCAAGAGCTCTTGGAAGGCCTCTTTCATTGGCTCAGTCCATTTCCAGTCCTTGTTTTCTTTGGCCCCTTCATATAGGGGCCTGGCCTTTTCTGCAAACCCCAAGATCCATAACCGGCAATATCCCACAGTTCCCAGAAATTCTCTCACTTGTCTAGGATTAGCCGGCTCAGGGATCTGGAGGATGGTTTCTTTCATAGCCTGTGTTAGCCACCTCTGGCCCTGTTTTATCTTATAACCGAGGTATGTAATCTCTTGCTTGGCAATCTGGGCCTTTTTGGCACTGGCCCTGTAACCTAAAGTCCGCAAGGTTTGGAGAAGGTCACCTGTTGCCTCTTGGCACTCTTTCTCTGTAGCTGCTGCCAGCATAAGGTCATCAACATATTGTAATAAAACAATGGTAGGGTGTTCAACCCGATACTCATGGAGGTCTTCATCCAGGGCCTCATTAAATAACGTGGGCGAGTTTTTGAAACCCTGTGGTAAGCGAGTCCATGTCAGCTGCACAGGGGTCTGACCACCGTCTTCCTGCCATTTGAAGGCAAAGATCTCTTGGCTTGCAGGGGCAAGAGGCAAACTGAAAAAGGCATCTTTAAAATCTAAAACAGTGTACCAAATGTAGTTTGGAGGCAAGTTGCTTAGCAATGTATAAGGGTTAGGAACCATAGGATGAATATCATTCACCCGTTTATTGACTTCTCATAGATCTTGAACTGGTCTAAAATCAGTTCCCCCAGGCTTTTTCACAGGCAACAGGGGAGTGTTCCATGGGGACCGGCTCCTTTTCAGGACCCCAGCGTCTATGAGGTGTTGTATATGAGGAGTAATTCCTCGTCGAGCCTCTTGACTCATGGGATACTGTCGTACCCTCACTGGGGAAGCACTGGCTTTCAGTTCCACAATGATAGGGGGCTTCTGTTTGGCTAGTCCCATTCCTGCTGTTTCAGCCCAGGCCTGAGGGTATCTTTGAACCCATGGTTGTACTTCGGGGCTTATTGTCGCTGGGGCCTCTGGCAAGTAGAGTCTGTATTCATCTTTTAATGCCAGAGACAAGACCTGAAGAGGATGCCCGGTCCCATCTAAAACCGACACTTGTCCGTGGTCGAAATGAATTTGGGCATTTACTTTAGACAATAAATCCCTTCCCAACAAGGGCGCTGGACACTCAGGTATCACCAGAAAAGGATGGGTCACCTGGTGGGCCCCCAAGTTCACATGCTGTTTTGTAGTCCATCCATATCGTTTAGTCCCGGTTGCTCCCTGCATCCAGCTACTTTTCTTAGACATGGGTCCATCTTTTTGGTTTAAAACTGAGTATTGGGCTCCCGTGTCCACCATGAAGCCAACCAGTTTCCCCTCCACATTTATAGTTACCCAGGACTCGGGGAGGGGCTTCGAGCCCTGACCCCCCTAGTTGCTATCCTCACCTATATAGAGGATATGACTGTCTGGAGAGGGAGTCTCGTTCTTGGGGTTCTTGGGCCCCTCTTTTAGATTTTTCTTGGGGCATTTATCTTTCCAATGTCCAAACTCTTTACAAAACGCACATTAGTTTTTCTCAAGCTTACGTCTTGTCGTTTTTTCTTCAGTTTTTGAGTCCAATTTTTTCCCTTTCTGGAACCTGTTTTTGTTTTCAACCCAAGCAAAAAATATCTGGGCCAGCTCTTTTTTATTTTTACGGTTTTCTTCAGCTCTAAATTCTCTTTCTTCTCTTCTAATGCGGTCCTCTCTCTCTTCTGGGGTCTCTCTATGATTAAAAACTCTTTCGGCTTCCCTCACTAGATCTTGCAAGGATTGTTCATTTAACCTCTCTATCTTTTGTAACTTTTTTCTAATATCGGGGGCTGCTTGATTTACAAATGCTAACATAACTGCCGCTCGTGACTCATCTGCCTGTGGGTCCATAGGAGTATACTGTCTAAAAGCTTCCATTATCCTTTCAAGGAAGGTTGCTGGGCTCTCATTTGGTTCCTGCATCACTGAATTTATTTTGGCCAAATTAGTTGGCTTCCTGGTGGCCGCTCTAAGGCCGGCCATAAGAGTCTGACTGTACACTCGGAGACACTCCCTACCTTCAGCGCATTCGAAATCCCAGTTGGGTCGCACCAAGGGGAATCCCTCCTCAATGAGGTTAGGCTGTATTGTGGGCCTCCCATCCACCCCTGGCACATTCTTCCTAGCTTCTGACAGGATCTGCTCACACTCCTCTGTAGTGAAAAGCACCTGTAACAGTTGCTGACAATCATCCCAAGTGGGATTGTGAGTAAAAAGGATAGACTCTAAAAGATCAATAAGACCCTGCGGTTTTTCAGAGAAGGAGGGAGTCTGGGTTTTCCAGTTGTACAAATCACTAGTGGAGAAGGGCCAATACTGATATGTCCGCTCTCCACCCTCTCTGGCTGGTCCCACCCGGACTGGAAATGTGTGAACGGTGGAGGAGAGGACTTCTGGGTCTTCTTCCGCTATGCTGGCCATTTCTCTTATTCTTCCCCGAGTTCCCTGGGTGGGGCCCCCTTCTCTGGGATGAGCTGAAGGCTCGGTTCTCCTCCTGGCTTCTCCCAGTGAAACCTGTGGAACCTGTGGAAACAAGGGCGGATGTGGATCTGCATACGGGGTGGGAACAATTCGGTCTCCAGATCTATCAGATTAGGATACAGAGAAGATTCCTGGAAGACCGGCTTTGGTCGATTCTCATCCTTTTTTCCTTCTTTTTTTTCGGAAGCCTTCATGACTAGCACCTGTGGGCTTGGCGAGGTTGGAGTTGGGGAAGAGGGACGGGGAGGTTTAGGAGGAGCGAGAACAAAGGGTTTAAGCCATTCCGGTGGGTTTCTCACTAGATCCTGCCAGACCAGAATGTAGGGAGTCTGATCTGGGTGCCCGGCAGGACTAGGAGTAAGCATCCTCTCTTTAACTGCCTGGATAATTTGGGGACTGAAGGTTCCCTCTTGTGGCCATCCGACGTCAAAGGTGGGCCACTCGGCGGAACAGAAAGTCACCAGTTTGCTCTTCTTTACCAATAACGAAAGATTCTGAGCTCTAGACTTGAAATCAGAGAAGTGGTTAATCATAAGATATAAAGGAGTAGAAGTTATTTGTCCCATGATCACAGAAAAGTACACTGGGAGCCAACAGAGCACACAAAGAGCAACGCAGACACCACGAATAGACAAACAGATAACAAACGCAAAGTGGCCATCGACAATGCACTCAATCTTACCTGCAGGATGTTCACAGAGCCAGCCGCCTCCCCAGCACGAAACCAGGCCCCGGCCTTACGCTGGACTTAATCCAGTAACCAGAGCCAGCTGCCTCCGCAGCACAAAGCCGGGCCCTGGCCTTATGCTGGACTTGCCTCTGCACTTTACACCCAGATGCCTCCCCAGTACGATACTGGGCCCCGGACTTAATCTGGGCTTCTACAACGTTAGCACCGGTGCTCAGAGCTCTTATCTCCTAACGAGGTTACTCCCTTCTACCAGGAGAGTTGTCCTCCCCGGAGGGACGGAGATCATGGACGAGCCCCCAGATGTTATGTTCTGAGCCCGTATCTCCGAACCGACCGAGAGAGCAAGTCCACCACAGTAACGCAAAAGCAAGAAGGGAGTTTGTTTATTCCCAGCGTGCTAGGGTCCAAGTCTCATCCCACACAAGGGAATCCGACAAGAGCCCCGAACAAAGGAGTATGGCGGCTTATATACAGGCAGTTCTTTGTCTCAGTTATAGGAGTAGCTGGCGTTACATGATTGGCCAGGCAGGATGAGCGCATATCCTGTCTCTTTCTGATAAACATGACTCAGGTCCTAGAGACCGTCATTTGGTCCCTAATAGTTTTTGTTGACTGTGTAGTGCTTCTCCATCTTTGGCTGCATAGAATATAATCAATCTGATTTTGGTGTTGACCATCTGGTGATGTCCATGTGTAGAGTCTTCTCTTGTGTTGTTGGAAGAGGGTGTTTGCTATGACCAGTGTATTTTCTTGGCAAAACTCTATTAGTCTTATTTAAGGGCCTAGGTGTGATAGATAGAGTGCCTGATGAACTATGGAATGAGGTTTGTGACATTGTGCAGGAGACAGGGATCAAGAACATCCCCATGGAAAAGAAATGCAAAAAAGCAAAATGGCTGTCTGGAGAGGCCTTACAAATAGCTGTGAAGAGAAGATAGGCAAGAAACAAAGGAGAAAAGGAAAGATATAGGCATCTAAATGGAGAGTTCCAAAGAATAGCAAGAAGAGATAAGAAAGCCTTCTTCAGCAATGCAAAGAAATAGAGGAAAAGAACAGAATGGGAAAGACTAGAGATCTCTTCAAGAAAATTAGAGATACCAAGGGAATATTTCATGCAAAGATGGGCTCGATAAAGGACAGAAGTGGTCTGGACCTAACAGAAGCAGAAGATATTAAGAAGAGGTGGCAAGAATACACAGAAGAACTGTACAAAACAGATCTTCATGACCCAGATAGTCATGATGATGTGATCACTAAACTAGAACCAGACATCTTGGAATATGAAGTCAAGTGGGCCTTAGAAAGCATCACTACGAGCAAAGCTAGTGGAGGTGATGGAATTCCAATTGAGCTGTTTCAAATCCTGAAAGATAATGCTGTGAAAGCGCTGCACTCAATATGCCAACAAATTTGGAAAACTCAGCAGTGGCAACAGGACTGGAAAAAGTCCATTTTCATTCCAATTCCAAACAAAGGCAATGCCAAAGAATGTTCAAACTACTGCACAATTCCACTCATCTCACATGCTAGTAAAGTAATGCTCAAAATTATCTAAGCCAGGCTTCAGCAATACATGAACCGTGAACTCCCTGACGTTCAAGCTGGTTTTAGAAAAGGCAGAGGAACTGGAGATCAAATTGCCAACATCCACTGGATCATGGAAAAAGCAAGAGAGTTCCAGAAAAACATCTATTTCTGCTTTATTGACTATGTCAAAGCCTTGACTGTGTGGATCACAATAAACTGTGGAAAATTCTGAAAGAGGTGGGAATCCCAGACCACCTGACCTGCCTCTTGAGAAATCTGTATGCAGGTCAGGAAGCAACAGTTACAACTGGACATGGAACAACCGACTGGTTCCAAATAGGAAAAGGAGTATGTCAAGGCTGTATATTGTCACCCTGCTTATTTAACTTCTATGCAGAGTACATCATGAGAAATGTTGGGCTGGAAGACTCACAAGCTGGAATCAAGATTGCCAGGAGAAATATCAATAACCTCAGATATGCAGATGACACCACCCTTATGGCAGAAAGTGAAGAGGAACTAAAAAGCCTCCTGATGAAAGTGAAAGAGGAGACCAAAAAAGTTGGCCCAAAGCTCAACATTCAGAAAACAAAGATCATGGCATCCGGTCCCATCACTTCATGGGAAATAAATGGGGAAACAGTAGAAACAGTGTCAGACTTTATTTTTTGGGGCTCCAAAATCACTGCAGATGGTGATTGCAGCCATGAAATTAAAAGACGCTTACTCCTTGGAAGAAAAGTTATGACCAACCTAGATAGCATATTCAAAAGCAGAGACATTACTTTTCCGACTAAGTTCCGTCTAGTCAAGGCTATGGTTTTTCCTGTGGTCATGTATGGATGTGAGAGTTGGACTGTGAAGAAGGCTGAGCACCGAAGAATTGATGCTTTTGAACTGTGGTGTTGGAGAAGACTCTTGAGAGTCCCTTGGACTGCAAGGAGACCCAACCAGTCCATTCTGAAGGAGATCAGCCCTGGGATTTCTTTGGAAGCAATGATGCTAAAGCTGAAGCTCCAGTACTTTGGTCACCTCATGTGAAGGGTTGACTCACTGGAAAAGACTTTGATGCTGGGAGGGATTGGGGGCAGGAGGAGAAGGGGACGACCGAGGATGAGATGGCTGGCTGGCATCACAGACTCGATGGACATGAGTCTGAGTGAACTCTGGGAACTCTGAGTGAACTCCATGGTGATGGACAGGGAGGCCTGGTGTGCTGCGATTCATGGGGTCGCAAAGAGTCGGACACGACAGCAACTGAACTTACCTGAACTGAATGAAGACATAGTTTTTCCAGTAGATGTAAGAGTGGGACTATAAAGAAAGCTGAGCACCAAAGAATTGACGCTTTTGAACTGTGGTGTTGAAGAAGACTCTTGAGAGGTCCTTGGACCGCAAGGAGATCAAACCAGTCAATCCTAAAGGAAATCAGTCCTGAATATTCATTGGAAGGACTGATCCTGAAGCTGAAGCTCCAATCCTTTGGCTACCTGATGAGAAGAAATGACTCACTGGAAAAATTGAGGTTAGGAGGAGAAGGGAATGACAAAGGATGAGATGGTTGGATGGCATCACTGACTTGATGAACATGAGTTTGAGCAAGCTCCAGAAGTTGGTGATGGACAGGAAAGCCTGGTGTGCTGTAGTCCACGGGGTCACAAAGAGTCAGACATGTCTGAGCAGCTGAACTGAACCGAATCTTTTCTTGTTCACCTCCTCTCTCTCTTTCTCTCTTGGTGATGGAGGTTCTGCCCCTGAACCTAGTTCAGAGGCTAAAGGGACAAGAGAAAAAATAACACAGATTCTGGGGCTTTGAAGCTGTGGAGATGCAGAAAGAAACTGTGGGTTTAAGAGTGTGAGAATCTGAAGCAGTCACTGAGGTACAAGAAAGGAAGGAGGTTGAAAAATCATTAAGGAGGTTGGGGGAATATTATGAATTCATTCCCTTTCACATTCCTTAATAATTGGAATAACTCTTACAGCATTTATTGTTGTTGGACTGTGCTTCTTTGACTCTGCAAAATCATCTCTAGATAGGACTATACATGGTTTCAGCTTATATTTCAGTAGTATTTTTTTAAAGTGACATTATTAACTGGGTGTCTAGGAAAGAAAAAATTAATTGTGGGAAACATTTGATGCTTAAGGAGATGAAAGAATGATACAGGTTAGAGTTAGGAGTCCTGTTTCCCACATTTGATTCTCTGACTTACACAGTGAGATGTGCATAGATATTTTTGTATAGAAAACAATTGAAAGCCTTTGCCTCTGTAAAAAAGATATAACCTGCTTCCAAAAAAAAAAAAAAAAAAGCCATCCCACACTATTTCCCTTCCCATTTACCGGGGACCCAGTTGCAGAGGAACTGGGTTGCAACTTTTCTAAAAGTTGTTTAGCAGCAACTTTCTGGTGTTAAATGAAATGAACACTTGTCAGATCACTGTTGACCTTTCCTCCCACTTGATCTCTCTCTGCCCTTGATTTCTAGGACCTCTGCTCAACTCAGATATTGGCATGTCCCAAGCTTTCATCTGTTCACTCTTTCCCCCTCCCAGTGGCTATTGTCATCTTTGGCTTTAACTTCAACTGTTGATTACATACTGAGGACTCTCCAATTCTTCTTGCCATCCCTGATCTCCCCTTAGAAGCCCAAAACTGTGTGTCCATAGGTCTTCTAATCTCCATCCAATGATTCACAAACTTGACATGTTTTAAAGTCTATTATTCTTCATCTTTCTCTCTAGTCTGTTCTTCCCCCATAAATGCATGACCTTTTTCCAACCACCAAAAATCAGAAATCTGGGAGTCATTGCTGACCTTTTGTCTTTTCAACCCCTACTTTTTCAGTTCAGTTCAGTCACTCAGTCATGTCCGACTCTTGGCAACCCCATGAACTGCAGCATGCCAGGCCTCCCTGTCCATCATCAACTCCCAGAGTTCACCCAAACTTGTGTCCATTGAGTCGGTGATGCCATCCAGCCATCTCATCCTCTGTTGTCCCCTTCTCTTCCTGCCTTCAATCTTTCCCAGCGTCAGGGAAATGAGTCAGCTCTTCACATCAGGTGGCCAAAGGATTGGAGTTTCAGCTTCAACATCAGGCCCTCCAATGAACACTCAGGACTGATCTCCTTTAGGATGGACTGGTTGGATTTCTTTGCAGTCTAAGGGACTCTCAAGAGTCTTCTCCAACACCACAGTTCAAAAGCATCAGTTCATCGGTGCTCAGGTTTCTTTATATTCCAACTCTCACATCCATACATGACTACTGGAAAAACCATAGCTTTGACTAGATGGACCTTTGTTTTCTAAGTAATGTCTTTGCTTTTTAATATGTTGTCCAGGGTTGGTCATAACTTTCCTTCCAAGGAGTAAGCGTCTTTTAATTTCATGGCTGCAGTCACTATCTGCAGTGATTTTGGAGCTTCCAAAAATAAAGTCAGCTACTGTTTCCCCATCTATTTGCCATGAAGTGATGGTACCAGATGCCATTATCTTAGTTTTCTGAGTATTGAGCTTTAAGCCAACCTTTTCACGCTCCTCTTTCACTTTCATCAAGAGGCTCTTTAGTTCCCTACTTCTTAATCTATCAGAAATTCCTCTTAATTTAACCTCCTAAACATCACTCAACTCAATTCTGTCTTTGTCCTTCTACCTCCCTCTAGTTACTTTAGTTTCACAGCACTAAAAATAATCTGAATGGTTCAAATAACGTCCTAACTGGTTTTCCTACCTCTGCTCTTGCCCAGTCCCATTTACCCACTCCCATCAGAGGCATTTTTCTAAACTGGGAGTTAAATAATCTCAAATATTTTCAGTGGCTGAAATTTCTTCACTGGTTGCCCATGCCTTCAAAATAATGTTCAAATCCTTTATTTGACACTTAAGACACTTTAGAATTTTGTTACTACCTATGTTTCTAGGTAGTAACATCATGGCTTCATTCCAGCCACACCAACTAAGATAACTCAAATAAGGTCCCAATGTACCTGCCTTTTCTACATACTCTTCCTGTATTTGGGGTGCCTTTCTTCCCCGTCTTCCACCTTATCTCTCCTTTGAGTTTCTATATGTCTTGTGCATCCTTCTCTAATAGCAGCTATTTCTGTAGATCATTCTTGAACAACTAGCTTGTGAACCACCCAAAGATGCACAAGACAGATGGCTTCCCTAGTAGCTTAGCTGGTAAAGAATTTGCCTGCAATGCAGGAGACCCTGGTTTGATTCCTGGGTCGGGAAGATCCACTGGAGATGGGATAGGCTACCCATTCCAGTATTCTTGGGCTTCCCTGGTAACTCAACTGGTAGAGTATCTGCAATGTGGTACACATGGGTTTGATCCCTGGATTAGAAGATCTCCTGGAGAAGGGAACAGCTACCCACTCCAGTATTCTGTCCTGGAGAATTGTATGGACTGTATAGCCCACGGAGTCACAAAGAGTTGGACACAACCGAGCAACTTTCATAAAGATTGTTAAATTCTGTGGTTCTAGTATCTGGGATTATCTTGGTATATAATAGAAAATCTCTAAATATTTGTTAAAATTGTCAGATTGGCTGGCATGCTGGACTAGGTCTGTAGGAAATTGGAATTTTCTAGAAGTTTATTTCTTCTTTCTTTCAATCCCTGAGCTCCAATTTCTTGAGTTACCAATTGGTTGGTTGTCTTATATTCTCTCTGGAGAACAATTGAAGACAATATTTTCAAAAAAAAAAAAAAGAGAGAACCCTGAAAAGGGAGTCAATAAAACCATTTTCTATTTCACATTCTGATAATCAGTGTTACCTTGAGCTAAAAATGCCGCCTTACTTTCCTCACAGTGTTGAGTTATAGCTTGGATAACTGAAATGCAGTTTTCTATGTTACAAATTTGTGAATGCTAAGTTTTTGCCTTTTTTAATTGGGGAAGAGTATATCCAACACGTTTTCAGCTTCAAGGGAATTGAGATATTTGGGAGTGTATCTTAGAGTTTAATATTTTGTTTTCTGCCTTGTGCTCTAACAAGCATAGAGGTTCATGGTTCCAAGTGAATATCCCAGTGGATCATCAGAAATACCTTTGTCTTGGGAAGGCACTCTCATATGTCTGTTGCAGCTGACTTACCTCCCAGTCTTGGTCTTGCACTGTCCAAGCTAAAATGAATGTGGGTTTCCTGGACTTGAAAGCCAGCGGCACAGGGAGGCTTTAAACGCGGGAAGTGGAGCAAGGGTAGCCTCAGCTGAAAGAGCAGCAAGGCTGCGAGAGACAGAGGGAGGTAAATTGTGAAATCTTTTGAAACTTGTTGATGTCAACACCTGACAATTAGCTTGTCAGACTGCTGCGGCTCCAGGAAAGGATTTGACAGTTTAATGGCACCTGGCAACGTCATTGCCATTCAGCCTTGAAGGAAACACCCAATTGCTGCTTGGCAGCTGGTACCTAAAGCAGGAAGAAACCCTGTTGGAGTCTCTGTTCCTTTGGGAAAGTTTATAATTGAGTAAAGAGACTTCCAAATGCTCAGCTGGCTGTGGCCCTTCACAGCCTAATTGAAAATCGCTATGGCAAGTAGTTTTGAACAAAAATGGCTAGTGGTTAGGGAATGAATGAGGATGCGCCTTCAAATGCCAGGCATGACTGAGTGTTTGCCATTTGGGGAGAGCTTGGGTTTAGAACCAGACATGGGTGAAAATTCAACCTTTATATTTACTTTTCTTGTTTGTGTGACCTTGGGCATGTTATTTCACTTCTTTGTTCCTTAGATTTCCCGCATGTTAAATAAGGACAAATGCTGTGTGCTTAGTTAGTGGTTTCAGTCGAATCTGACTCTGAGCGATCCCATGGACTGTAGCTCGCTAGGCTCCACTGTCCATGGGATTTTCTAGGCAAAGATACTGGAGTTGAGTTGTCATTTCCTCCTCCAGGGGATCTTCCCAACCCAGGGATCAAACCCACGTCTCTTATGTCTCCTGTGTTGGTAGGCAGGTTCATTACTACTATCACCACCTGGAAAGCCCAAAGGGCAAACAGTGCCTACTTTATTGAGCTGCTGTGAGAATGAAATGAAATTATGTACATTACTGGCCAACACATTATAAGGTCTCAGTGGGTAAACTCAAAATAAAATTGAAGGGAAATGGGTTGATGATTATTCTTCTGCAGTTGGAGGAATGAGTCTAAGGAGTGAGAGGTGGGCAGAGTAAGGTCCTCTAGTTATTCAAGGTCCCAGGTATTTCTCTCTTTAATAACAATGGAATAATAATAGACAAGACTGCTTTGCACCCCTACTATCCCCTTGCCCCTATTTGTCAAAATTGTATACTGTATTGAAAAGTGCATGGACTTTAGATTCAGACCTTTCAACTGGGCCATTTCAAGTTGTAGTGTCATTAACTCAGCCTCTCTGAACGTCATTCTGTTTAGATGAAGGCAGTAACACCTAGAATGTAGTGTATTTGGGAAGGTTGAATGAGAAAATGAATGAGAATGCATCTAGCCTGATCTCTGGCTCCATCAGTTCTGGGTTTACTTCTCTTTATTTTCCTCTCTTTCATCATGATCAGGAGCTTGGGCCTTTCCAACAGTCCAGGGGTGGACCATTCAAATAGTCAAGATGAAGAGGAGCAGAGATGATGTTAGTCCTATATCTTATCTAGAGTCATGATATTAACATCTTGTTGGCCCCTTTTAAAGATCTTATCAAATAACCAATATTAAGACTTGATGATCTTCTGCTGCCCTCTTCTCATTTGCCTTCAGTCTTTCCCAGCCTTAGGGAAATGAAGAGGATGAGATGGTTAGATTTCATCACCCACTCAGTGGACTTGAATTTGATCAAACTCCAGGAGATAGTGGAAGACGGGGAAGCCTGGCATGCTGCAGTCCATGGGGTTGCCAAGAGTCAGACACAACTTAGTGACTGAATAACAAGACTTGGTGATATAGTACCAGGAAGTTCTCCTCAGCAGAATAAGAGTAGGACCATGAGCCTCTGCTGCTCAGGGGAGCATTGCACATTCTGACCCTCCATTGCCCTTTCCATGTAACAAGGGGGCTAGTTGTTTGCTCATCACATAGTGGAGATTCATTGGAACCTGAAATGGCTTATCCTAACTCTAAGTCCATCTGGTGATGTCCATGTGTAGAGTCTTCTCTTGTGTTGTTGGAAGAGGGTGTTTGGTATGACCAGTGCATTTTCTTGGCAAAACTCTATTAGTCTTTGCCCTGCTTCATTCCGCATTCAAGGCCAAATTTGCCTGTTACTCCAGGTGTTTCTTGACTTCCTACTTTTGCATTCCAGCCCCCTATAATGCGGAAAAGGCGATGGCACTCCACTCCAGTACTCTTGCCTGGAAAATCCCATGGATGGAGGAGCCTGGTGGACTGCAGTCCATGGGGTCATGAAGAGTCGGACATGACTGAGGGACTTCACTTTCACTTTCATGCATTGGAGAAGGAAATGGCAACCCACTCCAGTGTTCTTGCCTGGAGAATTCCAGGGACGGGGGAGCCTGGTGGGCTGCCGTTTATGGGGTCGCACAGAGTCAGACACGACTGAAGTGACTTAGCAGCAGCAGCCCCTATAATGAAAAGGACATCTTTTTTGGGTGTTAGTTCGAAAAGCTCTTGTAGGTCTTCATAGAACTGTTCAACTTCAGCTTCTTCAGCGTTACTGGTTGGGGCATAGACTTGGATTACTGTGATATTGAATGGTTTGCCTTGGAAACAAACAGAGATCATTCTGTCATTTTTGAGATTGCATCCAAATACTGCATTTCGGACTCTCTTGTTGGCCATGATGGCTACTCCATTTCTTCTAAGGGATTCCTGCCCACAGTAGTAGATATAATGGTCATCTGAGTTAAATTCACCCATTCCAGTCCATTTTAGTTTGCTGATTCCTAGGATGTCAACGTTCACTCTTGCCATCTCCTGTTTGACCACTTCCAATTTGCCTTGATTCATGGACCTGACATTCCAGGTTCCTATGCAATATTGCTTTTTACAGCATTGGACCTTGCTTCTATCACCAGTCACATCCACAGCTGGGTATTGTTTTTGCTTTGGCTCCATCCTTTCATTCTTTCTGGAGTTATTTCTCCACTGATCTCCTACTGAGCTGAGGAGTTCCTCTTTCAGTATCCTATCATTTTGCCTCTTCATACTGTTCATGGGGTTCTCAAGGCAAGAATACTGAAAGTTATGACCAACCTAGATAGCATATTTAAAAGCAGAGACATTACTTTGCCAACAAAGGTCCATCTAGCCAAGGCTATGGTTTTTCCAGTGGTCATGTATGGATGTGAGGGTTGGACTGTGAAGAAAGCTGAGCACTGAAGAATTGATGCTTTGGAACTGTGGTGTTGGAGAAGACTCTTGAGAGTCCCTTGGACTGCAAGGAGATCCAACCAGTCCATTCTGAAGGAGATCAGCCCTGGGATTTCTTTGGAGGGAATGATGCTGAAGCTGAAACTCCAATACCCTGGCCACCTCATGTGAAGAGTTGACTCATTGGAAAAGACTCTGATGCTGGGAGGGATTGGGGGCAGGAGGAGAAGGGGATGACAGAGGATGAGATAGCTGGTTGGCATCACTGACTCAATGGACGTGAGTCTGAGTGAACTCCGGGAGTTGGTGAAGGACAGGGAGGCCTGGTGTGCTGCAATTCATGGGGTCACAAAGAGCCGGACACGACTGAGCGACTGAACTGAACAGAAGTCTCAGACTGATACTAAAGGCTTATCTTTAGTCTTAAGACTGAAGACTAATCAATCTAAGACTGATAATTAATTTATTATAATTCCTCAAATACTACAGATCAGGATAACTGGTTTCCTAACATTGCCAAAGATTTTTTGTATAGCTTTACACTGTTTATTCTAGTATCTGCTAATTTAAAAACCTGAAACCACCCCTACAGTGAATATTGAATCAAAATATACATGTAGTAGATATGTGAAAACAGAAGCCAAAGGCTGATTTCCTGGTCTCCAAAATCTGGCCTGGCACTGTCTCCCAGCCTCCATCTCTACTCCACACAGGCTGGTCTTCTGTTCTCTGCTTCTGCTAGTCCCACCAAATGGAAGGTAGCCTTCCCTCCTCTCAACACTGCAATCATTCTCTTCCTATAGCCCTCAAGTTCTATCTCCTCTGCGACTATTCTCTGAGCTTGATTATTACCTGAGTTTTGCTGAAGACGTTGCTTTCTCTACTGGCAAGACTAGGATTAGAATTAAAATTCTCAGTGATTCTCTGAGCAGTGATCCTAGTGAGCTGGTTGCTGTTTATTACAAAAAGGTCTGTAAATCCACATGGGCCCCAAGCTGTGTCTTGGGACTGAATTGTTACAATGTCTGGCATATATTGGAGAGGCTATTTTTTCAAATATATGTGGATATCTTTGTGATTAATAATTATGCCAAAGTTAACAATGAATTCATAGTTCTTGGTATGTGTGTGATCACGTATTTTCTTAGTTGACAGTGTGTACTTGTACACTCTTCAAGTAACCTGTTTGAATCTGCTGACTCAGTAATTTTTCTGGTTCCTCTGGCCCTTCCCTGGTGGCTCACTGGTAAAGAACCCACCTGCCAATTCAGGAGACATAGGTTCAATCCCTAGGTAGGAAAGATTCCTTGGAGAAGGAAATGGCAATCCACTCCACTATTCTTGCCTGGGAAATCCCATGCGCAGCAGAGCCTGGCAGGCTACAGTCCGTGGGGTGCCAGAGAGTTGCACACAATTTAGTGCCTAAACAACAACAATTGACCCTAGTAGGTCAAGCATCAATGTAGCGTGATGCAGGAGTTCTCTGTTCCATTAAATGTGTATGATTTGGAGTAAGTCACAGCCCCTCCCCTGCCCTTTTTTAAAACTTTTCATTTTATATTGGAGTAGAGCCAGTTATGGGCTTCCACAGGCTACAATGGTAAAGAGTCCACCTGCCACTGTAGAAGATGCAGGAAACCTGGGTTTGATCCCTGGGTCTGAAAGATCCCCTGGAGGAGGAAATGGCAAACCATTCCAGTATTCTTGGCTGGAAAATCCCATGGACAGAAGGAACCTGGTGGGCTATAGTTCATGGGGTCAGAAAGGTTGGACACAACTTAGTGACTAAACAACAGCCAATTAGGAATGTTTTGATAGTTTTCAGGGGCGCAGAAAAGCAACTCAGCCATACAAATACAGGTATCTATTCTTCCCCAAATTCCCCTCCCATCCAGGCTGCCACTAACATTGAGTGGAGTTTGCTGTGCTCTACAGTAGGTCCTTGTAGGTTATCCATTTCAAATATCGCAGTGTGTACACATTCATCCCCAACTCCCTAACTATCTGTTCCCCCATCCTTCCCTCAGGTAACCACAAGTTTGTTCTCTAAGTCAAGTCACAGCCCTTTTTGATGTCTGCAGTAAACATCTGTCAATTTTGCCTAAAATGTACTCACCTGTCTTCTAGCTTGAGAGTAGTCTTATTTTGCTTTGATGACTTTCTCCCCTCCTGTAGCCCGCGGCCCTGGGACCCCTATGTTCCATCTACTCTAAGTACATGAGAACATGGGTTTCTGACTCCAGATGGCCAATGAATGGCAGCCATGGGACTTTTGCTTCTGGGGAAAGAAAGCTTTCTTCCAATTGAAGGTCTAGGCTGGAGGTCGTGCTGGCCATCTTCATTTCTTCAGAAAGAGAATCTGAACTAGAATTAAGGCAATACAGAGACAAACAGAATGAGGGATTGAGGCAGATACATGCTGGATAACAATGCTTAGGCACTTTGATCTACCTGTACGGGAAGTTTTCACTACCTCTGGATTTTTCAGTTACTTGAATAAAAATTTCATTTTGCTTTAAGCCAGTCTGAGTTGAGGGTTTCTGTCATCTATATTGGCTGATAAGAAGTTGGTCTCTTATCCCTAAGGGAATTATACAGGAGAACTCTAAGGGCATTACTGGCTAGAGGATGCCTAATAAAGCTGATTTTTCAAAGCTGATTAGCAGGGGAATAAAGCCCCAATTATTGGAAGAGAACTGACTACAAAATTCTAATAAGGTAGTTAATTGATCAGTTTGGGATCTCACAGTGAAACCTGTCATGGAATCTCAAAATGCTCTTTGACAGAAAATATCTTTGAAGAGCTGATTCATTTTGCCTGGGGATTTACTTTGAAATATAGATGAGGTGAGAATCATCTCCTCTTTTCTACTTTTTTTCCCCCAAACACTTTCACTGTCTCATCTGCATCATCATTAAAAAAAAAAAAATAGGCACACAGGTACTCACCCCAACATTCTTTTCCCTGGGTGTAATGTCAGGCACGGAGGCAGTAGTCAGCAGGTGTGTGTGAAGGTATGTGTCTGTACGGATCAGTACATATCCTGCAAGGGAGGGTCTGAACTTTGTTTTTGAAGATTGCTTTCTATTATACTCACCTCTGAAGCATTCTGATTAAAAACAAAATAAATTGTACACCATCATCTCAACTAAGCCACGCTTTTTTCCCCCTGTGGCAAAACAGAATCCAGGTGGCATAATGGAAATTTCCAAAAGCATTCCAGATAGAGTGCTGAGGAATAAGTGTGGGGAACACACTTACTTTGAAGGAAACTCTGTTTTCTTGCTTTTACCCGAGCCCTGTAGCCACAGATCTTACTACAGAATCCTCATGTGAGCAGATCTAAAATGAAATATCTGTATGTAAGTCCTGAGAAATGTTCCTTTCATTTGCACTTAGAGGCCTCAATTATATGCCAGAGAGTAAAGCTTCCACTGAGAGATCCCTGATTCCACCAATTCTTCAGAAAAAAGTGGCACTTCATGACTGAAAAGGGACATAGTCAAGCATCTGAGTGTGGCATATATATATATATAAAATACATATATATGCTGCCAAGTCTCTTCAGTCGTGTCTGATTCTGTGCAACCCCATAGATGGCAGCCCACCAGGCTCCCCTGTCCCTGGGATTCTCCAGGTAAGAACACTGGAGTGGGTTGCCATTTCCTTCTCCAATGCATGAATGTGAAAAGTGAAAGTGAAGTTGCTCAGTCTTGTCTGACTCTTTGTGACCCCATGGACTGCAGCCTACCAGTCTCCTCCATCCGTGGGATTTTCCAGGCAAGAGTACTGGAGTGGGGTGCCATTGCCTTCTCTGATATATATATATACATACATACATACATACATACATACATACATATATATATATGTGCTTTCCGTTAAGGGAATTCTCACAGTTATCTGGAGTGGTGTTTAACACAACCCTCACATCATTGAAAAGGAAAAAGCCTCACAGGTGTTAATACCTCTGGTCTTAGCCAGATTCCAAAGTCTGACTTTTTACCCACCAAGCTACCCTGCCTCCAAGTAGGCCATTCTATAAATCTTATTTAACTGGGAGACAAAGGCTTTCCTGATTTTATAATTTCAGCTTTCTCTTGGGGGAGCCCATTATTTTTTCTGCTTTTCCCTACTCACGTGTCATTGCAGTTAAACGGCACTATTGAGTGTTTACAATTATATTTAGGATGTAACACTAAAGAGATATTTTTGCAGAAAGCTAATAGCCCCACAAAAGTCCCTTATGTGGTGCTTGGAGATTTACAGAGCTGCTGTTTTTAAAAGCATCTCACTAGTGAAGGCATCTTACAGTGGTTTTACAATACAGAAATGAACACTGTTAAGTGGCAAACTTCTAGCTAGATGAAAATAAGTTTTTAAGTGAAAAACTTATTCTTACTAATGAGAGGTGGGCTTTTTTTGGTTATATACTACAGATGAAAAGATCTGTCAAGTAAATGATTGATACCAAATGTCATTGGGGCATCAAATGCCCCAATAGATACTGAATAATATAGGACATGTTCCAGGAGGTACTCAGAGAGGCAGAAGGCAGACAGCCTCATAGCTATTGCTGAAACCTTACTAATTTCCAGACCCTGGGTCAAGGATGTTACAAATTGTCTCGTCTGATATTCACAATAGCTTCACTCTTTACCTCTACTCCATCAACCTGGACATCTCTCTGACTCATTCTGATTTAGGACAGATTGTTTTTCAGGACCATCTTCTGTCCATCTTGCAATTATATTCATGCTAGTGACGCCCCCTTGAATCCTCCCGATAAGCTGTTTGTTACATTTAGTAGCTGCAACCTCTGCGGTGGACAAGATTCAATTGATTGAAGAAGAATTGGGGAGAAAGGAGAATTAGGCTGCTTTTTCTGAGCCAGGACATCAGGGCCCAGGGAGATGAGTTGGAGTTGTGCTGCCATAACTGGAAATTATTTGCAGCTCTTACAGTAGCATTTCCGCAGGCAAGAGTACTGTTTCCCCACCTTCTTTAACCTGATTAACTCTTGACTGTCCCTAGATACCGAGGTCTGGTGTCCAGTCCCCACCCTGCTGTCCCCTTTAGAGTCTTCCCTGATGCCATCTCAGGCTTACTTTCTCTTGTACTCCTTTGTTAGTCACTCAGTCATGTCTGACTCTTTTGCGACGCCGTGGACTGTAGCCCACCAGGCTGTCCTTGGGATTTCCCAGGCAAGAATACTGGAGTGGGTTGCTATTCCCTTCTCCAGGGGATCGTCCCAACACAGGGACTAAACCTGGGTCTCCTGCATTGCAGGCAGTTTGTTTACCATCTGGGCTACCAGGGAAGCCCTGTACTCCTTTAAACACCCCCTAAAATGTGCTTTTACGGCCTATCCTCAGATGAGCAATGTCTTCTATTGCTCTAGGGTGACATATACATAGCCAGATTCCAAGGGTTCCCTGCTCCTCCTCCTGCCTGCTCCATCGGGCCTACTCCAATATGGAGCACCTTCAGCGTTTCATAAAGGTTTAGGGGTTTTCTATATAATTTTATTCCTTTATTTTTCGATGTGCTGTGTCTTCGCTGTTGCTCAGACTTCTCTTCAACTGTGGCGAGTGGGTTGCAGTGCGAGGGCTTCTCATTGCTGTGGCTTCTCTTGTGGAACAGAGGCTCTAGGCTGTGTGGGCTCAGTAGTAGTGGTGAAGGGGTTTAGTTGCTCTGCAGGGCATGTGAGATTTTCCCAGACCAAGAATTGAACCAATGTCTCCAGAGTACATCATGAGAAATGCTGGGCTGGATGAAGCATAAGCTGGAATCAAGACTGCCAGGAGAAATATCAATAACCTCAGATGTGCAGATGACACCACCCTTATGGCAGAGAGCAAAGAAGGACTAAGGAGCCGCTTGATGAAAGTGAAAGAAGAGAGTGAAAAATTTGGCTTAAAACTCAACACTCAGAAAACTAAGGTCGTGGCATCTGGTCCCATCACTTCATGGCAAATAGATGGGGAAACAATGGAAACAGTGACAGACTTTATTTTCTTGGGCTCCAAAATCACCTCAGATGGTGACTGCAGCCATGAAATTAAAAGACACTTGCTCCTTGGGAGAAAAGCTATGACCAACCTAAACAGCATATTAAAAAGGCAGAGACATTACTTTGCCAATAAAGGTCCATCTGGTCAAAACTATGGTTTTTCCAGTGGTCGTGTATGGATATGAGAGTTGGACTATGAAGAAAGCTGAGTGCTGAAGAATTGATGCTTTTGAACTGTGGTGTTGGAGAATACTCTTGAGAGTCCCTTGGAGAGCACGGAGATCCAACCAGTCCATCCTAAAGGAGATCAGTCCTGAATATTCTCTGGAAGGACTGATGCTGAAGCTGAAACTCCAATCCTTTGGCCACCAGATGCGAAGAGCTGATTCACTTGAAAAGACCCTGATGCTGGGAAAGATTGAAGGCAGGAGGAGAAGGGGATGACATAGTATGATATGGTTGGATGGCATCACCGACTCAATGGAGATGAGTTTGAGTAAACTCCGGGAGTTGGTGATGGACAGGGAGGCCTGGAGTGCTGCAGGTCATGGGATTGCAAAGAGTCAGACACGACTGAGTGAGTGAACTGAACTGAACTGAACTTCTGCATTAGCAGCTTGATTCTTTACCACTGATCTACTATGGAAGCCCAAATGTTTAGTTTTGATGTACGCATCTAAATGTACAGGGAGGGGAAAAAGTACAGAATTCTTGACTCACATTCAAAAGTCTTTCTGAGTTAATTTTCACTCTTTGAGGGTCATCAGCAAGCCAGGATGCCTGCTGAGGTTGATTATTCCCTTTCTATCTGAGTGATTAGCTCTTGGCAATAGCCCTTTGAGAGTAGGGGGAGCTGAGACCTGTGATTTTACTGTCACAAATCGCTGCAGCTTGAGAATCCGATGGCTTCTAGATGTTTCCATGGGATCTCTTTCTCACTTTGGCAGCCTTCCCTGAACCAGGCCCTGGGACAGGATCCTGACTTTCATTTTAAGGCAGGCAATGAAATAGCACAGGTTAGAAAAGAGACTAGCTGGGCTTCTAGATAGATGGTCCTTTTAGCTGAGCCCTGCAGAGACATCTCAGCCCATGTCTTGCTATTAACAGGAACAATTGTGAAGGACTTTGAAACTGGCCAAAAGTTACTTGAAATTTTTTTTGGTGGAACCTGGATCTGGTCTAAGAATCCTTATAGGACTGTCTGATTGCACAAGGGCCTGGAATCTTTCATTGTCTTTCACTATTTTGTAATTTTGTAGAGATATAAGTTAACCTATGAAGAGTTGACGGTGATGCAAGTGATTCCCAGTCAGAGAAATGCAAACAGCTGCAGTGAAGGTACGCAGGACTTCCTTCCTATGGAAGAGGCCAGTGTTGTACTGATTAGAAAATCTTCCACGTTCCTAAATACCTAGGTACGCTCCTGTCCTTCAGTTTCTCTTTTGGACCAGCTATGACATCTTATAGGTTCTTTCATTATTAGCTAGTCTAAAAAGAAAATCTCTGATGTGTTCTTTTATATTTGTATGTGAGTCCTGATTTGTCATTTAAAAAAAATTTACCCTTTAAGACTCCTCTACTCTCTTAGTTGCTATAGTAGAAAAGTGCTAAATTCAGAGTTTCAGTTGCTGGGTTTAAATCCCTGCTTTGCCATTGTAAAATTATTTTACTGTTTGTAATGCTGTGATTGGGAATTAGGAGGACCTAGAGAGCTTTCTGAGCTGGAATAAAATAATCTGATAACGTTTGTCACAATTTGGAATCCGCCCCCCTGCCACCCCCACCCCAGATGTTGTGGGCTCCTGAGGCTTTAGGTGATCTAGAAGAGAAAAAGATAGATCTGGTTGGGAGAGATGACAAAGATTCTCTCCTGGACCAAACTCTAAGCTCCTCTGAGTTCTTTTTTCAATGAGGCCCTATCCTTCAGCACATTCTCAAGAGCCCAATTTTAGCAAGAATTTTGCTGATTCAGCTTAGCCAGAATCCTCTACCTATCTGGTCACCCTTGCTATCTGACCAGGTTTCTCATCCCCTACCATTCTCTAGGTGATGTCAGAGCACCCTGGCCTGCCTTCAACAGGAATCTTGTTAGGTTTGGTTTAGCCAGAATATCCCCCTTATCCCTGATATCTTCTCTGAGTAATTTTTCAAACTTCCCCCACACCTCTCTTCTCTTTGGCTATAAATTCACACTTTTTCCTTGTTATTATTCAAACTTAAGCCCAAACTTTCCCCCTTATTGCAAAACCCCACTGCAGTAGTCCCTATACCTATTGTGACGGTCTCAAATAATGTCTGTTTTCCTGTTGTAACAAGTGTCGTGAATAACTTTTTCTTTAACAGAAACTTGGGACATTTTATTTCCCCATGCTATCCTTATAACCTCTCCCAAAGGCTCCATGAAAAAGAGCAATATAACCTTCAATTTCATATTGTGAAGAATAATAGTTTGACCTAGGTTTAGGGAGTCCACAGAAACCCCTTTTCTCTAACATGGAGTCAACAGAGTAGAATTTGATGTCTGTATTTCTTGAGTTATCGCATATTCTTTATGAACTTTAGAGCAAACTGCAAATTTGAACGTTCTGCTGATCATCTCAGCTGTTCTTTAGAGTGAAGGTTAGCAACTCACTTTTGAAGATCCCACTTGTAAATCTCATCCTATTCTGTGTAAGAGCCAGTGCTAAGCAGGGAATAAGTTAACAGTGAAATACAAAACAGAAAGAAGTTGACTTCTTCTGAGTATCAAGTCTAGAAGGAAATCTAGGACCCTATTAAGGTTTTAAAATGTAATTACATACAGAAAGGGCTTGGGAAAGTAGCAGGCAGCCTATAAATATTAGCTATAGTGATTAACAAAACAAAAGGAAAATTTATAAACAGATTTCTGGGTTAATAGAATTAATGAGAAATAGGGGAAATTCTTTGCCTGCATTGTTTACTCTTTTATATTTTTATATTTAGCTTTTGCAGCCTTCATATATTTATTTTCTAAATTTATTCACACTGAGGTTTGCTTATTTATTCAGCAGATAAATATTAGTACTAAGGACCTTTTAACACCAAGCTCTGCTAGGTACTGGAGAGAAAATGACCGCTCATAAGGACCTTGCCCTAGACTAGCTCAGTCTAATGGATTTACTTGCTATGCTTCCCAAGAGAATTATGTGATCTTTTTATGCTTAGCCCCAAAGAATGAGTTGATGACCATGAAATTTTTAGCCTTAGTGACAGTCCAGGAATGGAGATATGTAGCACGTGTGGTGATGGCTAGTGCCAGAAAAGTCCCTATATTCCCTGCAGAGAGCAGACTGTTCCTCTTCACCAGTAGGCCAGACTTGTCATAGGAGGAACAAGAATTTGGTGGTCCAGCAAAAAACAAAAAGAATAAAGAAGGGATTTGGGAATTCTTTATTGGGCTTCCCAGGTGGCTCAGTGGTAAAGAAACTGCCTGCCAGACAAGAGATATGAATTTGATCCCTGGGCCAGGAACATCCCCTGGAGAAGGAAATGGCAGCCCACTCTAGTATTCTTGCCTGGGAAATCCCATGAACAGAGGAGCCTGGCGGGCTACAGTACATGGGTTCACAGGAGTCAGATATGACTTAACAGCTAAGTATAAATTGTTCACATAGTAACCTATTCATCAGTACATCCTTTTTTGTTGGGTTTCTCCCATCTCCCACAGTGCTTTCTGAGATTATCTTGTACGCAGATCCTTGTCTCAGGGTGTGATTTGGGGGAATCCAAACTGAAGCCGTTCCTAAGGTAGACAACCCTGGGACAGCTGGAGGTATAATCCTGAGTGAAAGTCTTTACTTAGGTCTGGAGCTTTCTCCTCTGAACATCAAATCTACAGGGCAAGACTGAGTTGGTAAGTGGGATCTCTGGTCAGGAATCAGAATCCAGACAAAAGTGATTGGATCTGGTGTAGGCTGGAGTGTTCCCAACTTGTCTTTATGTCCTTGGGTATCAGGAAGGTTTGAGACAGGGAACCAGTGGGGCAAGTTGCAGGGTGGATGGTATGGCTTTTTACATCAACCTCCTTCCAGGAGGAAGAACTGTCCCTTTTCAACAGAATTTCATTTTTGGTGGTGGCATGGAGACTGCAGAGATTTTAATATTTCATTGGCAGGTCCCATTCAGAAATGACAAACCCCCTCTCCGGATGGGATTCAGTGCAAAAGCTGCTGGCTCATGGGTGTTTGGGGACTGCAACGGATATTGGGATCTGTGCAGATAAATTTTTTAACCTTGATGGAATCAGTGGGAGTTTAATGAGTAGCTGAGATTATAGCAAAGGAGATAAATATGTAGGCAACCAGGAAATATAATTATAACATTTCCTTACTTGACTAGACTTGGGAAACTAGATGAATTCAAGAGTGAAACCTATTCTGATTCAAGGAAATAATTGGACGAGAATGTGATGGCTCTCCCCTCCTCTACCACGTCTTCCCCTTCATCAAAAAAAAAAAAAAAAATTAAAATTAACATTTTGTGTCATGATGCAGGAGGAATTTAATTGGGTGCTGATGATTCAATTTAGCTTGCAAATTAGCTGACAGGGAAACCACAAGTGCCAGAAAAACCCAGCCTTGCTGTCTTTTTGTTAGCTTGTTGACACATTTGATGCAAATTAGATATTGATTTATGGGCCCACAGATGACGGATTTCACAAAAAGCTATGTGGCACATGTCCTTGAGAAAGAATGACACAACTCAGGCTAAAAGAAAAAGTGGGCCAGCTGATCTCCATGAATTTGGCTTCTTCAAAGCTACCTACTCTTCATATCAGTCTTTAAAGTGGAGAACAGGTCTCTCCCCTTCGTTACCCTGTAAAGTGGTAGCTTAGCTTTTAGAAGAAATGGCCTGTATTTACCTACACAAAGAACAGACCTTGTCATTTAGGTGTGCTCTCAGCAGATGGTGGGCATCCTCTGATCATATAGCTGAGCTCAGCTTTGGGAAGCACTCAGTTAACATGCTTCATAATTATCACATTTAACCTCCACAACCACTTTCTGAGTTAGATACTCTTTATTACTTTTGTCAGATGAAACAGAAGCTAACAGTAGCTCATGCTGCCAGCAAGGCGCAGTACTGGAGTGAAAATCCATGAAGTCCGGTTAGAACTCTGGCTGGCCGACTCCCACTGAAGCTGCTTGCCACCCAGTCTACACTGTCTGCCTTCTGACTCTGCTCAGATCAGATATCCCCATCTTTGTGACCAGTCAGACAACTCTCCCTGGCTGTATTTCTAAGCTATCAATGTCCTAGAGGCCTTTAGAAATGAGAGCTCTTGGAACTCATCCGTAGTTCTGACTGAGCCAGACCTCCTCCTCTGATCAACACATCTTTAGTGGATGTTGAATCTCTTTCCTCCTATATTTAAATTCTTTCACATTGGCCTGGCTTCTGATAAGCACGACATCCTGAAGTTGGGGAATCCACTGTGAGTAAAGGAAAGGAAGGTGCAACCATGCATCCACCCCCGCAGTAGCCTTGGAGCTTGAGATGTTCATGAGAAGTCTCATTGCCCAACCTTGCCTTTGAATTGGCGAGGTAACACTTGCATACAACTCCACTCCTCCTGCTCTGCCAGTCAGTAGGGACATGCTGTCTGAAGCCCCTGACTTCCTGGTGTCCTTCGACAATGAGTACGGCCCTTTCCTTTCTGGTTAAGCAAATCTGGGAAAAGAATCATCATAGCTGCCAGTCTGGCTTCTAATTACCTCGATGAGTCTCCCTTTCCATTTATGAACTTGGCAACAGAAGTTACCAGAGGAAAGGCAGTCTGCTAATGACAGCTGACGTCATTCATCATTGCTTTATTGCTTTAAACACATTCACCTGATAAGCCTGTGATGACTAATGAGTTGAGAGAACACATTCTCATTCTCTTAGGATTGGGACTATTTATCACTGCTCCTAAATGTATTTGAAATCTACTGCTTTTTTTGTTGTTGAAATGCCCATTTGGCTGTTTTACTCCCAGGATGGAACATTTTTACAATTCTGATTGAGGAGTCAATGAATTTCCCCTGGGTTTTGGGTCTATATTCTCCTGCTTTATCCCTGAGACAATGAGTCCCAAGTCTGCTTGATTTTCTGAATTGTCTGGGAGGAATATTTTTGCTCCCCACCTTAGAAATACAAAGTTTAGAGTCAGGAGCAAGGATATCTGCCATTTTGAAATGTTTTTTCTTGGTTTTCAGCTATAAGCAGGTTTGAACATTGCTGTCCCTGGGGTCCTTGGAAAGTCCAATGCCTCTGACCTGTACCAGAGTAAACTCACTCCCTATGAGAGCATGCACAAATGTGTTAGTTTCAATCCAAGTTGTTCATTCATTCAACTATTTGGTTGGTACTAGAACTTATCATTTTGGGTCAATCATGAGTAAAATAATCCTTACTGCTTCAGAGTTCAAAGCCCTGCTACGCATCTTGAGAATAAGCATCATAAAATAAAAGGAGTATCCAGCCTACTCTTCCAGATTCGGTATACAATTAATTCAGAATTGTGTGAAGGGCTGAGAATGTAGCAGTCATAATGGTTGATAGAATGACCCAATCCACCTTCTTTCTGACCCTGCTGGCTTCCTCTGTCAGCCTAGGCGTGGGATCTCATCAACATGTATTCAGTCTTCTCTTGAGATTTACACTTCTTGGTCTGGAAGACTGCTTCCCCATCTTGATTAAGAAAATTTGAAAAGGAAATTGTTGCTTCTTGTACAAATGGTGTACTCTCAGTTGATTTGGCACTAATGGAGCATTCCAAAGAGTCCTTCAGGGGCCGAGTGGTCTTGGTGCCCTGATATGTCAGGAAGTCACTTGGACAGGTTTGCATATGCTTTCCCATGACCATTCAGCATCATGGTTAGTATATTCAAAAACTGAGTGTGCATTTCTCACACTAGGCACATACATTTGTTTGTGCCTAAGCTTCCACCATATTCTTGGCGCTGTGCTAAATGCACTGCCTACCTTTTCTCAATTATTAACACCTTTCTGTGAGTAGGTATGTAGGTAGGTATCATTGGCCCCATTTTACAGACAAGGTTATTTAAAACCAGAGAGGTTACATAGCTAGCTGGTAAGTAGGAGAGTCGGCATGGCCACCCAGGTCTGTTTAATGCCAAAGCCTGTGTGACAGCGTCACTTCGACTTCGAATCTATACGCGTGCATATCATTTCTACTGGAGACACGTTTAGATAAAGGTTCATAAAAAAGGAAAGCTTAATGCAAATTTAGGGCCAGAACCTATAATCCGAAGTACAATCTTTTATCTGAAATAAAATCTTTAATTTATTAGAGTGCTACCTTCCAGTTAGAGATAATGTACTTGGAAATTTCAAGGATGAGCAAATTGCAGTCTTGAATTTCCAAGGACCTGCCTCACCTAATATTTTCACAGAAAAATAGTTCTCCAAATGGCACTGTTATTTAAACTGACAGTTGACTTCCCTTTGCAATAGAATTACAATAGGCCGTACATTTTAGCTAATGAAGAATTCAATGAAAGCTATTTCCTGTTTACCAACATCAGTCTAAATGAAAGCTCTAATTTATGTACCGATACCCTACACAGCCTCCCCTGACCTCTATTCCCCCACAGAAATCAGGCCATCTTGCCTCCCTAGCTGTTCCTTCCACTTAAGAAGTCTGCCTCCTCTCTCTATTCAGTCAACGTTGACTCATCCTTCTGAACTGTCAACTTGGGTCGCAATGTTTCTGTGACAACTTCGCAGACAGTTCTGCTCATAGTAATCTCGCCACCCCCTCAACACCCCAGGTTCAGTAATATCCAATAGGAATATAACACAGGCCACAGATGCAGGTCACCTATGTAATTTACAATTCTCTAATAGTCACAGAAAAATATAAAAAGAAACGTAATTTTTTTAAATGAGTACTTTGGTATTTATTTAAAACTTTTAAATGCATTTAGAAATCCACACATATGTGCAAACCCCACATATATAAAATATGAGAGAATCATATTTTATGAAATTTCCTCCCACTTGCTTTTTTTTTTTAAATTGTCATAAAGGAGTGGGATTGGGAGTGGGAGAGAGGCTTGAGGGAGGGGGGCAGGGGGCACATATATACCTATAGCTGATTCACACTGCTATACAGCAGAAACCAACACAGCGCTGTAAAAAAATTATCTTCCAACCAATAATAAAATAAAACACAAACTTTATCAACCTTAAATTGATATCTTTCCATTTCAGAATTCATTTAATTCAGTAGCTATTCCATGCTATTGATTGAGAATATTTCCATTGGTCACTTTTAGAAATAGAAAGCATTTGTTATATATCTTTGTACACAATGTGATTGCTTAATTTAGCTAAGTTAAAGTACATTTTTAATTTGGCAAACAATGACAAACTGACTTCCAAGAGTGTTGGGTGGGAGTCTATTTCTCTCCTTCCTTATTAAACACTGGATATCAGAACTTGTAAAATCTTCATGAACCTTATGGACTTTACTAGTTATTTGTAATTGCATTTCCTCAATTGGGAGCTTCAACATTTTTTTCCAACATGTAATGTTAATTTTAATAATGTATTTCATTTAACCCAGTCTATCCAAAACATTATCATTTTAATTTATATTCAATATAAAAGCCATTGAAATATTTTGCATTACTTTTTTTATATAAAGTTGTCCAAATGTGGCTTGTATTTCACATTTATATCAGATATATCAATTAGGCCAAAGCCAAAATTGCTTGGGAGTTACAGTTACATGTGCCTGCTGCTGCTGCTGCCAAGTCGGGTCAGTCGTGTCCGACTCTGTGCGACCCCATAGACAGAAGCCCACCAGGCTCCTCTGTCCCTGGGATTCTCCAGGCAAGAACACTGGAGTGGGTTGCCATTTCCTTCTCCAATGCATGAAAGTAAGAAGTGAAAGTGAAGTCACTCAGTCATGTCCGACTCTTAGCGACCTCATGGACTGTAGCCTATGAGGCTCCTCCATCCATGGGATTTCCCAGGCAGGAGTACTGGAGTGGGGTGTCATTGCCTAGTGACTACCATATTGGAGAACACAGCTTGAGCCCTGCCTTCTGGGGCATTCTCATAGCACTGAGTTTGTATTCTGCTGGGCATATGATTCTCAAATATGGTACAGTGAAGAAAAGAATGAACCCGAGTTAGAACCCCTGCCACTTACAAGTTGTATGACCTTGGATAATCAGTCTGTATAAACTTCAGTTTCTTCATCAGGATATAGGAAATATTTTTACTGCAACCTCTATCACACTGGGTTCAGTTCAGTTCAGTCACTCAGTCATGTCCAGCTCTTTGCTACCTCATGGACTGCAGCACACCAGGCTTCCCTGTCCATCACCAGCTCCCAGAACTTACTCAAACTCATGTCCATCAAGTCAGTGATGCCATCCAACCATCTCATCCTCTGTCATCCCCTTCTCCTCCTGCCTTCAGTCTTTCCCAGCATCTGAGTCTTTTCTAAGGAGTCAGTTCTTCACATCTGGTGGCCAAAAGATTGGAGTCTCAGCTTCAGCATCAGCCCTTCCAATGAATGTTCAGGAGTGATTTCCTTTAGGATTGACTAGTTTGATCTTGCTGTCCAAGGGACTCTAAAGAGACTTCTCCAACAGCACAGTTCAAAAGCATCAATTCTTTGGCACTCAGATTTCTTTCACTGGCTAGTGATGAATAAATAAGATAATGTATGCTTAGTATTGAACACCCAGTTGTGAATGTGATTGGTGATGGAAAGAAAGTCCAAGACTGTAAAGAGCAATATTGCATAGGAAATATTGGAAAGACCTAATTGGAAAGTTAGGTCTATGAATCAAGGCAAATTGGAAGTGGTCAAACAGGAGATGGCAAGAGTGAACATCAACATTTTAGGAATCAGAGAACTAAAATGGACTGGAATGGATGAATTTAAATCAGATGACCATTATATCTACTACTGTGGGCAAGAATCCCTTAGAAGAAATGGAGTAGCCATCATAGTCAACAAAACAGTTCAAAATGCAGTACTTGGATGCAATCTCAAAAACAACAGAATGATCTCTGTTCGTTTCCGATGCAAACCATTCAGTATCACAGTAATCCAAGTCTATGCCCAGACCAGTAGTGCTGAAGAAGCTGAAGTTGAATGGTTCTATATTTGGGGGCTCCAAAATCACTGCAGCCATGAAATTAAAAGACACTTACTCCTTGGAAGAAAAGTTATGACCAACCTAGACAGCATATTAAAAAGCAGAGACGTTACTTTGCCAACTAAGTTCCCTCTAGTCAAAGATATGGTTTTCCAGTCATGTATAGATGTGAGAGTTGGACTATAAAGAAAGCGGAATGCCAAAGAATGGATGCTTTTGAACTGTGGTGTTGGAGAACACTCTTGAGAGTCCCTTGGACTGCAAGGAGATCCAACCAGTCCATCCCAAAGGAAATCAGTCCTGAATATTCATTGGAAGGACAGATGTTGAAGCTGAAACTCCAATCCTTTGGCCACCTGATGTGAAGAACTGACTCCTTGGAAAAGACCCTGGTGCTGGAAAGATTGAAGGCAGGAGGAGAAGGGGACAACAGAGGATGAAACGGTTGGATGGCATCACCAACTCAATGGACATAAGTTTGAGTAAACTTCATGAGTTGGTAATCAACAGGGAGGCCTGGTGTGCTGTAGTCCATGGGGTCACAAAGAGTCAAACACAACTGAGTGACTGAACTAACTAGTATTGAACACAGGGCTTGGTACATAATAAGATGTTTAATATTAGCTAGTAATGGGAGGAGTGATGGCAGTAGAATCTTCTTGATATACTTTTTTATCCTTGTATTTCCTGCTCAAATTCTATCTCCCTATGAGCCCTTCTCAAAATGTTCAAGGTTGAGAGACTTTATTTTGGCAAGTATTATCCTATGTTACAATTATCATAACTTTGGGTTTTTGTCATTGATAGACAAACATCTTTTTCTTGTATTTTAGACTCTGAGCTCCTCCAAAGCAGAGTTTCTATTTTGTTTTTGTTTTTATTGGAGAACCTAAAGCAATGTCTACCAAAGAATAAAACAGTGATATACATTTATTAAACAAATAACTGGATATTACATTTTACTGTTATTTTTCATATGTGGATAACTTGCATGTATAGCAGTAACTGGATGGATTTTGGAGTTATCCAATGAATTAATGACAAAAATTAAATCATCAGGGTGTATTAGTAATTAGATATGGAAGAATGAGTTGTCAAGAATGGTTTCTGATTTGTGATTATATTACTGGAGGCATTTTTCATTGAGAACAGATTATAAGAGACAGAACAAAGTTGAGGGGGACATGCTGGTTAAGTTTTAGACATACTTGATTCAAGTTTTGGTTGGAAATCAAAGACTCATCAGGGAGTTGTATATTCACATTTGGAGCCCAGAAGAGGAGCTTGAAGTGGGGGATTGCTTGAGAGCCATTCTGCAAATGCCATCCTTGAAATCAGGGGTGATTACAAGATTCTAAATTTCTGTCTTGAGTCATCTTCTCTTCTTCCTAACACTGTATGTGAAGGTTGGCCAGAGGAAGAACAGGAGATAGAAGGAGTTAGTAGATATTCAAGAGAAGGCCCATGAATGAGTGTTACCAGAGCAACCAAGGGAGGAAGTCTTTAAGACTCCATAAGACCTGGATTGGTCAAGCTCATATTCTAGTTCTATTTCATTTTTTAAATATCTGATTTCTTAGTCTTGTTGTCTTCTTGGATGGCTTTCAATTTCTCATGGCTCTTTGATCTCTGATGCTGAGCATCTCTCTCTAAGTCATGGTAGTCTCTTTGCTTAATGAAGAATCTACAAGAGAATTGATAAGATCCCCAAAAGTGAGATTCTGGCTGTGATTGGTCTAAATGACTTCCAATGGCTGCCCTTTGAGGTACTGAAGTGGATTTTTTAAAATGGTAATAAATTCACTTCCTCTACTGTTTGGGTGGAAAAACAGGAAAGGAAAGGGATGAAAGCAAACATTTATTTGGTGCCTATAACATTCAAATCACTGTGTTAGGCGCTTTATGCACATTTTCCTAT
The DNA here is from genome assembly GCF_042477335.2 of Ovis canadensis. NCBI lineage: Eukaryota > Metazoa > Chordata > Mammalia > Artiodactyla > Bovidae > Ovis > Ovis canadensis. The sequence goes on along the minus strand of NC_091266.1, from coordinate 47,635,934 downwards.
TTGATTATTACTAACTGCACCGTGAAAGCAATGCTGGAGTGGGTAGCTATTCCCTTCTCCAGGGGATCTTCCCAACCCAGGGATTGAACCCAGGTCTCCCACATTGCAGGCAGGTTCTTTACCAGCTGAGTCAGCAGGGAAGCCCAAGAATACTGGAGTGGGTAGCCTATTCCTTCTCCAGCGAGTCTTCCTGACCCAGAAATCAAACTGAGGTCTCCTGCATTTCAGGAGATTCTTCACCAGCTGAGCTACTAGGGAAGACTGTGAAAGCAATAGTATCCCCATTTTCCAACTAACTAAGTTGTAACTTAGAAAGATGAACTAGTTAAAAGTCGAGGCCATACTTAGGTTTGTATGTCTCAGACAGAAGCCTGTTCCATACTTTCACTGGATGATTTGATGGTGACATTTTTACTTTACTGTTTCCTATAGAAAAGTAAAAATTGAGGACAGATGCCTTTTTAGAGTGTTTAGCCTCTATATAAATGCAAATTTAACTCCTCCACCGGGATTTGTGGGAACTCTAAATTGATAAGAGACCTGAGTGAATAAATCCTATTCATTATAAGTTATGATGCATTGTTCTTCCTCAAAAGGCATAATTTTCTCAGGAGTACTTCAGGTCTGAGTTTATTTCCTTCAGGCTTCTCCTTCTCGATGGGCTACAATTTTAGGTGTTCCCTGGGGAAGATTGAAATTTCTAAGATTTCAGTTAAATAAGTGTCAAGGTTAGATACCACAGGATCTGCACTCATTTTTACTTAAGTGTCTAGGGGAGGCAGTAGGAAGTGAAGGTATACAGCAGAACTTTTACTCCATAGTCAATTTGGCAAATAGGTGTCTGAGTACCATGACTGGAAGAGGGAGTTTCTTCTGAGTGCTCAAGTACTGATGGTTATCCATTGGAATGATTTTGCTATTGGTCATGGACCATAAAGAAAGCTAAGCGCAGAAGAATTGATGCTTTTGAACTGTGGTGTTGGAGAAGACTCTTGAGAGTCCCTTGGACAGCAAGGAGATCAAACCAGTCAATCCTAAAGGAAATCACTCCTGAATATTCATTGGAAGGACTGATGCTGAAGCTGAAGTTTCAATCCTTTGGCCACCAGATGTGAAGAACTGACTCCTTGGAAAAGATTCTGATGCTGGGAAAGATTGAAGGCAGGAGAAGGGTGTGACACAGGATGAGATGGTTGGATGGCATCACCAACTCAATGGACATGAATTTGAGCAAGCTCTGGGAGTTGGTGATGGACAGGAAAGTCTGGCGTGCTGCAGTCCATGAGGCTGCAAAAGAGCTGGACATGACTGAGCGACTAAACTGAACTGACAGGCTTTTGTTGCATCTAGTTTAGCTGAGCCATGTAGAATCAGAAGCCAGGTTTGTGTTTAGTCCTCTCCCACCCTCCCATCTCTCGCATTACCTGCTTCTTGACTGGCTGTTTGTTCAAGTTGCTTGGGGAATGTTGTTGTTGTTGTTGTTGTTGTTGTTAATTCCAGAGTCCAGGCCACTCCCTAGAGCAATTAAAACACAGTTTGGTGGGAAGAAGGAACCTGTGACTTAGAATTATTTTTAGTGCTCCCCAGGTGATTCCAGTGTGTAACCAATGGTTGAGACACAGTGTCTTTGAAGTTTGAGTTCTAGAAAAATGATTTCAACTTTGGCTGCACATCAGAATAAACTAGGCAGCTACATAAATACACTCTATGCCTCCCCCAGAGTTTAATTGGTTTGTGGTAAGGTTGATGCATCAATAGTTGTAAGGAAATGTCTAGATAATTGTAATATTCAGCAAGGATCAGAACCACTGGTCTAGAATGAGCTTTGAGTAGTAGTCCCCAGATTATTTCTCTTACCTGAAGGTACTGTATCCTCTGAGGATTTTATTAAACTTAGGTGGCAGTAGCTCAACCCCAGAGATGCTGATTCACTTGGTGTTGGGTAGGACCTATGATTTTGTAGTTCTAACAAGCTTGCAAGGATGGTTCTCATCCTTGAACCATTCTATAAGTAGCACTGTCCAAGCATTTATCTTATAATACGTATCACCCAGTAAGCCTCCTGATGGGTTAGGTAGAGTTGGCATATGGGAATGCACTTTCTCTTCCTCAGATACCTGTCAGATATCTCATAGTCATCAAGTGCATGGGATTCATAAATTCTTGTGTTTGTTCTCATTTCAGCTTCAGTGTTTTCTGGCTATGGGATGTAGGCTGGGAAAGAAAAGTCATTTATGTCTCCTCAACTGTAAATGGAGATGATAATAGTACCTACTTCATAGAGTTATTGTAAGAATTAATAAAAATCATGCATATAAGCTTGTTAGCACAGTGCTTGGTACATCTCAGGCATTCAGTAAACAACATGACTGTGTAATCGTTACATCATGGAATATAAGATTTCTTACTTTCATCTTGAACAGGTGTGTCCTTTAAGGGCTGCTTTATTTTCCTTTTTAAAGATAGACTGTGTAAACCAGAACATGTCAATCTAGTAAGTTAGAGTATTAATACATATGCCTATTTGAAGTATCATTCAAGATTCTCAACTAGAGAAGAGTCAGAAGAGAAGAATTGTTTTCAAAGAAATAACATCACTGTCTTCATATTTTTCTAATATGTTTTTAATGGCATTTTCCAGTGGGATATCAGATTTTTAAATAAAGTTTAGCCTGAGGCCCCTTCTTTCACATGCATAGGCTCTCTATATATCTAGACTGGATAAAGTTGTATCCATTTTTGAAGCAGAGTTGTGTATAGAGCACCTGGAATCCCTGGGCTTCTCCCCTAGCCTCCCATACCCTTAGGTAAGGCAGCAGATATGACATCTTTCTGAATATACTGAATCTAGACCAATATATTTATCTATAGAAAAATCCAGAAGTGGCTTACCCAAGGTCATACAGCTAATCAGTGGTTGAGCCCAGATGCCTGGGCTTGGTTTTAGTGAGTTCTCACTGGTCATTGAATAACGGAGGAATTAGAACTTAAGAGCTGCTACTAGAACTATGTTCTTTTTTTTTTTTTTTTAAAGAGGGACTTTTAAATTAACTGACCATTTATATCAATACTTGCTTATAGTAAGAAAAATAAACACAAGGAAAATTTAAACTCTTTTTTTCTATTTGTATCCCCACTTACAAAAGGCAACCCTCATACATTGTTTCTTAGGTGTGTTTTTAGAAATTTTCTGTGCTTATATAATGATACTATATAAAATATGGGTAAACATATGTTCTTTTATCCAAATGGAAACAGACTATATGTACTATCCTGTTTCTAGCATTTTTGCCCTTAATAATTTATCTTGCAAATAATTCCACACAATACATGCAGATCTACCTTATTGTTTTTCGTGGCTGCAAAATACTCATTTAAAAAAAAAATTAAGCCTGTCTCCTTGGTGATGGACTTGAGATTGCTTAGCCATGGCAGTGCTTACATACTCGAGTGCCTCTCTCTAGATTCCAAGTAGTATAAATGTGTAGGGTGAGTACATATGTGCTTGTCCAGTGTTCCTTCAGCTTTGATATACTGCACTGCAGTTTTCTTCCATGGCCCTGTGAGTTAACTACCCTTGGAAAAAAAATCATGGAACTTCTGGGGCTGAAGTACCAGACTCATCCCACCAATGTTAGCTCTTACATCATGCTCCAGCTTGTAGAGGCTGACATTTTCAGCACCAGTAGTGGGCATTTTGTCCTGAGGACTAAATAGAGCAAATGTTCTGCCTTAATTCCCAGTAGAGGACTAAACAGATATTTACAGACCCAAATGGCCCATGTCTCATTCACCTCCCCTAGCTCCCCTTCACGCAGGCTTACTTGTCTAATCGGTAACTCCAATGTCTCCTAAAAAGCACAAAATGACATTATTTCCCATTAATAATTCTCACTACCTACTCAGGGGGTTGTCCTGAAAATGAAGGTCTCTGAAATATGCACCTTGATCTATGAATTTTCTAGTGGACAGAGTTGTTCTGTGATTTTTCAAATAATTCCAGTAGAAAAGGAGGGATGGATTAAATCCCTGATTAATGCCACTGTGCTCCCACATGCCTGCCTTCCTCAGCTCATCACTGTAAGTAATTACCTGCCTGGTTCTGGGCAAGTCCTTCGTTTGGCTCAAGTCAGCTATTGATCATTTATTTAAGAATTGCAGACTCCAGGGACGGTGGGAAAAACTTCTTTAAATGAATTTCTTGAGCCTACTATGGTCATGAATAAATTTCTTTCATTTCAGACAATTTACATCAGCAACTGCTTAGCACTGGGAATTTGTTGACCACTTCTGACCTGCTCCTCTGAAAATTGGTTTTGCAACCACTCTGCGAGTGGCAGTCTTAAATTGACACATTAAATTTTCAAAATTGTGTTTGACTTATTGTCTCCCGCTTGCAATGTTGCTCAGTGTGTTGATAGATGCATGCTGGTGCTCTGGGTATAAAACTGGAAGGTTCTCAAATGCTTTCCTGATGGGAGCACAGGCTTATCTCACAGGCTGGGACTCCAGATAATAGTCTTCTTAACTGGAGGATGTAGGCTTGTGGTGACTTTTGAGTAATCATAGTTTGAAAAATAAGCAAACAAACAAACAAACAAACAAACAAAAAACACCCCACCAAATTATCGAAGCAGACCATTTTAGAACTGGCTTATGTTTATTTTTTACTGGAGCTCCCTAAGTGTGAATCAATATGAGCACTGATTATAATGTATAAAACTGCTTCTAATAACTTAAAAATATTTCTAAATGTGTAGCCTGAGTCAGAAATATTGCTATGATAGAGTCCCTCCTTTATAGTGTATGAACTTATGTGTGCGTACACAGACCTACTTGCTTTCTAAGTGCCAGGCAATCTTAGTATAATTGTATGCATCTGCAAGCATTTTCTAATTATTAATTACTCAGTGCTGACAACTCCCTCAGGTTTTAAAACAATCTTTTTTGACAAGGGATTTGCTGCTCCTTAGAAACATAATCCTGTCCCACCATTTAACAGGCATGCCAGAAGTTTCCCTGTGTGCACACCATTCAGGTTGGCTCAAGCACTTTCATGAGTTAATAGGTATATGAAGCAGGACTAGAATATTGTATCAGAATAGTTGAAAAAAGGTCCCAGATCCAAGGAAGGAATGCAGACTCTGGAAAGAGAATCTAAATGTGCTACAAATGTATGAGACAATTTTATCAAAGGAAGTAGGGGGGAAAAACATGCTGACCGAAGTAACTTTGGAAATGAATAGCATCTGTGAAACTAATGGCAAAAGGATTTATTCACAAGAATTTTCGTGGATAAAGTTATTTTCCATCAAAGTATGGGTTATAAATGCTGACACTGTTCTATATGTATATGTGAGCAATTAAATAAGTGGGTGATGGATGATAGGAACCGTATTTCTCAGTGTTAGGCTGATAATTTACAGGTAAATGAGAGGAAACCAGAATTATCCAGTGATGACAGAGTAGTGTCGGAAACATCCATACAAACTTGTGTTTAGTTGGTAGAGATACAGATGGTTGCAAATAGAAATACTCTTACATATGTGTATCTACATGGCTTAGTATATGCTCATATATTTATTTGCTCCATCATCTGAAAGGAATGATACTCCAGTAGCAATGAGCATAGCTAGCACTCAGATCTTGGTTTCTAAAACCATTCTCCAAAAATAAAAAGGATGGAGGAGCCAGGGTTTTCTAGAGAAATATCTGTTACTAAAACTGGAGCAGGAAACATACTGGATGATCCTGAAACATCTTGTTGTGTAACCTTAGAAAGTAAGGACGTGTTCAAAAAACAAAACAAAGCAATGAGGGCATGTCAAAGAAGCACAGGAACCGATGGAAAGAGCATGCAATGTACAAAGTAGGAAAAATTTGAGCAACAAATAAAGTAGTACTGAATTATAACCCAAAGTGTACACAAATACTCATGAGTTAATCGACTTCACTGATTGAATAAATTAATAAATGAGTAGATAATAAATGAAGAAGAAGAGATAAATCTCCTGTGTAGAAAGTTTCCAAATAACTTATGTAGATACTCTACCCTAAAGAGGGGAAGCATAATTCCCCAGTCCTGGAGTGTGGGCTGTGCCTAGTGATCTCCCTCCAAAGAGTACACTGTGGAAAAAGAGGATAAAGTGTGACTTTTCAGTGGAAAAACCTGATAAAGACTACCCAACCCAGGTGATCAAGGTCAACATCAATAGTTGACATTATGCTGATGGTATATACATACTCTTGACATGATGAGATGAAAATGGCATTTTATCTCTGTCATCTTCCTCCCTGAATCTGTTATGAGAAAAAAATTTAATTCCAGTAGGTATCTGACAATATACCTGAGCAGTACTCCTCAAAACTATCGAAGTCATCAAAACCAAGGCACATCTGAGAAGTTGTCCCAGCCAAGAGCCTAATGGAGACATGATGATTAAATGTAATGTGGTATCCTGGATAGGATCCTGGAACATAAAAGGGATGTTAGGTTAAAAACTTAGAAAATATGAATACAGTATAGACTTCTGTTAATAGTAGTATATCAGTGTTGATTCACTCATTATAACAAATACACTGCATTGGTATAAAATGTTAATAATAGGGGGACCTGGATACAAGAGTTAAGTGAGAACTCTCTACTATCAGTTTTTCCATACTGTCTTCTCAATCTGAAACTGTTTTAGAAATAAACTCTATGAAAAGAAAACCCAAATCTTAATGTCTTGAAACAACAAAGGTTTAATTCTTGTTTAATTATGTTATATCAGTCTCAGCCTAGCTGGAGGTTAGTCCATACTGCCTCATTCAAGGATACTGGCTCTTCAGCCTCAAAATCAAGACTGTAGCTAGTCAGCATGGAAGATGGTACCATAAGGGAACCCCATGCACTAGCTTTTCAGATAATTCTGAAAATGACTATGTCATTTTTGCTCAAATTTCATTGGGCAAAGCAAGTTGTATGACCACATCTAACTTCAAGGGGTTTGGGAAGTGCAGTTTCTCATAGGTACAAAAGGAGAAGAACCAGACATCTTGGTGACCAGCACTAATGATGAGCAAATTATTTCATTGCTCCCCCTCCAATGATATTCTGCAATTTCTACTACTTAAAAACAAAGCCTCTCCCCACTTTCCAACTTAACACCCACTCCTTGATTTGTGGGAAATGCTAAAAGACTGAAAATACAGTCTCTGCCCTAGAGGAGCCTATATTTTAGTTGGGGAAAAAATGATATAATTATGTAGTGACTCAGGAGACATCCCAATGACTCAGGAGACATACATTCAAAAACTGGGTCAAATGAGGAGGATGGCCTTATATATACTCTGACTCTTCTGAGGGGAGAATTCCCTTTAGGTTGGAAAGGAGTATATTCTTATCAGGCATGCTTCACAAAAGAGATTGACTAGTGCACCGGGAGAAAGAAATGACTTGATGATACAGAAGTCCAATAGTGAAATTGTGGGTACCAGGTAGAAAAAGATGGAAGAATTGTTCCACTCAAATATCAGACCCTGGAGAAGGCTGGGCTAAATATACTTCTGCCTTTAGCATCATGACTCGCACAGAAGGATGGTTTTCAGAGTTTGGTTGGCTGGAATGACATTTGGATGCCATTAGTATGCCAGGAAGCGATGATGTGTGTGGACAGGATGGAACCAGTAAGGATGTTTGACTTGAGTTTCACATGTGCTTTCTCATATAATTTCACAGCAACATTGTGAGGTGGGCATTATATTCATATGTTATAGATGACCAGACGTATGAAGTAGCGAAGTGGAATGACTTGTCTAAGTTCGCAGAGCTACAGGAGAGCTTAGATTAAAACCTAGGTCTCTCTGATTCCCAAACTCATCTCTCTCTCCTCCCCATCTCTCACATAAAAAGTGATGAGTTAGATGATGACCAGTGACTGGAGTGAGACTAGAGGGTCAGAGAGAAGCCATTGCAGCAGGGCAGACAGGAGTGCTGAGAACCTGCATCGAAGAGGTGGGTGTTGAGCTGGACTGGAAGAGAAAGAAGCGCAAGACTTACGAAGAAACAGTGATACTCTCGGGGCTGGTTGGCAGTGGAGAAAGAAACGAGGGATCAATTAACTATGCTAGGACATTGCTGCTCATTTCACCATAAATTGTAGTTTCTGCTGGGGCCTCCAAAGATGTGATAGATCCTTTTAGGCATCAAGTGGTGTAAAAGGTGATGGGTCCTCAAGTCAGTAGGTGCTAAGGCATCTGTCTAAGGGAGAGGCAACACAGAACAGTGATGCTTAGCCATTGTAATGTCTTTATTTGACCACCATTAAGCAAATGCTATACTCATCCCATCCCCACTGCCCTGGTATCTGTTGTACAGATGAATATTAAGTGAAAAGAGTAATTTCCACTATCAGTTTACAGGAGGCGCCTCTTAAAGCTTCAGTGCTTTTGGAGGACTGGAATTGGACAATATCTGCTTCTCTTCTTCTTAGAGGACAAGTTGAGGCCGAATTTTAAGATTCTTCCCTAATAAACCAAGGAAAGAGTGTAAGTTTGTTTCAAAATGCACTTCTCTGTCAAAGGCTACCATTTATCCCTTCTCCTTCCAGATGAAGTTATTAATATTCAAGCTGGTGCTATGGAGAAGATTAAGCTTACTGTGTATTCTCCAGCCATTTATGCTAATTGTAGCCTCTCATTTGTATTGAAAGATTCACAAAAGTATCAGGAGACACTTTATACTGAATTAAAAACTGTTGGACTGGGCGTTTCAAGGCTCCTGCTCCAAAAAGAACAATTATTAAAATGTATTATTCAATTAAACATGGAAATCTGTATCTCCAAAAGTTGGGAGTCTGAGTAAAAGTGCTCCCAGTCAGAATGGGTCCATTAAGTCTGACAGTTGTAGTATATTATATTTTATGTGAAGCTGAACAAGAGAATAGGAAGTCAAGAAAAGCTAATGGTGGGATTTAGGACATACTACCCCCAAATATGACACCTGGCATCTTGAATATTTTAAGCTGAAAGGGTTTGAGAAAAGCGCAAAAGCAGGAAGGTCACTTTGACCTCCTTCCTCCCTTCTTTTCTTTTCTGAAATATAAATTCTCATGTGAGAGATGTCTGCCCTACGTTGGACAAAAGGAACGTCTTTATCTCCAAAGACAAAGGGGCTCCAAGAAGAGTCCTAACAGACCTTGTTAAACTTCCCCCAGCTCACTACAATGACCTTACACCCCTTAACCTACATATTCCTCCTCAACAGCCCACTCTTCACCCAACCGAGCATAAAATACACAGGTCTGTTTTGGAGAGAAAATCTTCATTTCCTTATGAAGGCTCCCTTATCACATAAAACTTATATTGAATAAGCTTTTGTGCATTTCTTCTGTTAATCTGTTAGTTTAATTTTCAGACCCAACCAATGATCCTAGGAGGGTAGAAGAAAACTTTTCCCCCTTAAGTTAACAGAGGGCAGTGGAGGTGTTCTGAGCTGTTTGGTCTCCCAATCCCCTAGTAGTTAAAACACACTTCTGGTCTGGTTAAAAAAAAAAAAAAAAAGCTCTCTGGACTTCTCATACATTCCTAAACTAGTCAGCGAACTTTCAGAAGAGGTCAAGCATGCATTCAGAAAGCCACCTGCTGACGGTCGCTTCAAGAAGACAATGACATTGCTAAAGAAGAGAGCCAGGAAAAGAGGCCAGGATGAAAGATTCGCAACTGAGAGTAGCTTTCCTGGGCTTAATTTTCCCCCTTTTCCAAGAAACATGAGCCAAAGAAGTCCACTCTCCAAATTACCAGCAGCGTCCATGGCTTAAGCTTCCATTTGCACTGTTTGACCATCCCTCTGTTTAATGGGTTTAAACTCACCTGAGCTACTTGTTTTGCTGCACTTGTTGAGCCAAGGCATTCAGCAAGTCCAGCGTTCCCTGGCACAGAGCCTTGGCTCCTTGGTCCTGAGTACATTAGATACATGCTGACTTTCTGCTTCCTGGCTTGGCCAGAGCTTTGTAGAACACACGTTACATAAGAATGGAAAATAGCTAGGAGGAAGGAAAATAGATTGCATTATTTTCAAAATCTCTAACCAAGAGGAGTGTTTGCTGTCTAAATAAAGTAGGCTGCTCTGACGCACCTAGAAATTTGGCATTTAGGATGTGTAATACAGAAGCCAAGAGCTACTGCCTCAGGAGTCTGTCAAGTCTGAGGAATGGATTTCCCCCAGGCCAAGGGATCTGGAATGTTATAAGTCCCCAATAAATATTGAATGAAATCTGGATCTGATCATCATCTCTGGAGATGAGTCTCACTATTGGCCAGGAATAGAGTTGCTTCAGCATTTAGCAGATACATCTGAAAAGCCCTCAAAAATGAGAACTTTTGAGGCTGGTGCAGTCATAGTTCCTTTTCTCAAAAATCTTTCCACTGGAGAGGTTTAAAATTTTGGTTTGTTTTGTTAAATAAATGTTGAACACCCGTATAGCCCAGGTGCTATTCCAGACACTGGACAACATACCATGATGACCTAGGCTTTGAGCTCAAGAATTTCTGAGGTTGTGACCTAACTATACTAGTAAGTAGCGTATTTGTTGAGGCTTGAGCTTAGTTTTTCTGTGTGAGGCATTGTGAGAACCACAGCAGAAAGCAAGTCCTTACTGTTTACTGAGGTTACAGAATATATACACACGAATAATGAAGGCCAATTTAACTCTGATGTGTTTTGTGCAGCACGTGGGTGAAAGTCAATCGTAATGTCCACATTGCTAAATCCAATACATTTTTTCACACCCCATTGTGACTGAACTTTTATCAACAATTGACAGGGGTCATCATTCTGTTTTCCTTCTGTGTGGTGGTTTTAAAATCTGACTTCCACATTTATTTACACTGCTCTCATGAAGAGGTAATGTCTGTGTCCCCTCCTTCAGTCTTATTGGCTTTGTGATTGCTTCGTAGTGGAGTGTAGATTAAGTTACACTATGTGACTTTGGAGGCTAGGTGGTAGTATAGGCTTTTCCTGCATCTCTGGGGTCACTTGCTCTGGCAGAACCATGTGTCATTTATGAAACTTTCTAGTCAACAAACATTATAGTCAACAACCCCAGCTAAGTCCCTAGCTGAAACCAGCATCCAGTGAAAAACACA